>NC_043976.1:28436605-28776605 GCF_902148855.1 Sphaeramia orbicularis | reverse complement strand
GCTTCAAAATATTGTAAATTTTGCTTCCCCACCCTGTGTGTGTGTATGTGTGTGTGTATATATATATATATATACATATATATATATGTATATATATATATATTTATATATATATATATATATACACTCATTGTTCTATTGTATAAATAGAGTGGACGACCCCTGGTTTAGATTCATGGCAACAACAGAAGGTCTTTTGTATTTGACAAGAGTTGCAGAACATCAAACAGTTTAGTTGGAAACTCATCATTTTAGAAGCATAATTTCCCTCTGCACTTCATTCATTTCAATAGTTTTCATCGTGTAAAGCATTATTTTTGGCTTTGTTGAATTCGCCCTCTATTACTAAAGGGACTTTTACCTTCAGTGATATCTGTAAAAGGTTCAGGGTTTTCTGCTTGTATAGAGCTCTTTTCTGATGAAACAACATTTTGAGGATTGTAAGAGAACTGTGGAGTCTACCAGTGTGTGCACATTTAAAGCACAGTGGCCTACAGAGTGCTAATGGAAAGATAACGCAATAACAGCCAGTACATAGAAAAAAAAGATGGGGGGGTAAAATACACATCCAGTAGCCAGATGTTAACATACGAAGCCTGAGTGCATTTGTCAAAAGGATAATTCACTAGATGGAGGAAATACCATTACCAAGGGAGTCCTACACACGGCTTTAGTGGAAAGATGATGTGCGGTGAATTATTATCATAACAAATATGCCTTTCCACCCAGAGAGTTATTTTGCCCCCTCTCATCTCCCATTCACACATGCACAAACACATTTCCCTGTAACCGTGATATGAGGTTAAGTGTTTTATGTTCACCGTGGTCCTGCTGTGTTATAGTTTATTCTTTTCAGAAATAAGATATGGCAGCGGCCCATCACAAATAATATAATTTAAATGTGTTAGCATGAAATTGCAGCATGGGATTTGTGACTTACATAGTTAATTTGCGGTACAGGCTTTTTAATTAATTAGCACACGGTGGGGAAAAAAAAAAAAAAAAAGATGTAAAGGAAATTATGATGGAGGAAGAAGTTTGTGCAATATACCTGCATTTAATTAAGAATCCATGTGTTAAATGATAACATGTTTGTCTTGAGGGTTGTATGTGTGAACATTAATTTGCCATGCCTGAAGCTGCACTGCCGTTAGGCCTTGTAATGTATGGTGGAAATAAAGACATGGATCCATTAGCAAAGAGCAGTGGGCTGTGCAGAACCTGTCAGAACATAAAGTCGGGGTTGGTCTGTTGGATCGCACACACGTTATAATATCATGGCTCACATTTATTTAAGCTGAATTCACACGACTGAATTATCGTTCAGCAGTAGGGGTGTCAAACTCATTTTAGGTCAGGGGCCACGTTCAGCCCAATTTGTAGTGATGTGATGTTCACGAACGAATCGAATCTTTTGAACGGCTCTTTGAAATGAACGATGGGTCTTTGTAAAAAGCTGTTCTTTTTTTTTTTTTTTATTCTTTTTTAAGGAGGGAGTGTCTGATTGCCTGTCAGTTTAGTGTCACTGGGGAGGCACTGGCTTTATTTACAGAGTAGAAGTGAGAGAACTCCTGATGTGGTATCATTTTGATATTTACATGAGAGATATCAGGTATTTTGCAATGTTTCTTGAAGTACTTTATTTGCACTACAGTTTTTTAGGTATTTAAGTACTGGAGTTGCAGTGATTATTCACTGTTGTGTTTTGTGCAGTTTTTTTCTGTATGTTTACACACATTTATTACCTCCACCAAGGAGGTTATGTTTTTGCCAGGGTTTGTTTGTCTGTCTGTCTGTTTGTCTGTCCGTTAGTGTGCAACATAACTCAAAAAGTTATGGACAGATTTTGATGAAATTTCCTGGGTTTGTTGGAAATGGGATAAGGAAGAAATGATTAAATTTTGGTGGTAATCGGGGGGGGGGGGGGGGGGGGGGGGGGGGGGGGGGGGGGGGGGGGGCACTGATCAGCCTTGGCGGAGGTCTGCGCTCTCCGAGTGCTTCTAGTTGTTCTTGTTTTGAGGAGAATAAAATGTTATTTCATAAGAAAATGTTTTATTTTCTTCTTCATTTTTCGGCTACAGACTAGTCCACATAATGTACCGTGATGTTTTTGGTCAAATTCCAGCATTTGCCTAGTGTCACCTCTCATGTCATGTATTTAGCCCACACATTTGAACTAACCATTCTTTTTTACGGTAAGATAATATTTACTGCTCTACCAATTAAACACCTTTAAAATGTAATGTCAATCATCACATGTAGCCTATTTAGTCATTAAAACATTGATGTTTCAAAATAATGCAAAAAATGTAAAAGAGCCAGTTTTTTGAACGGCTCTTTTCAGTGAACGGCTCCTGATTGAACACCTCCCTTCAAAGAGCCAAAAGTCCCATCACTACCAATTTGATCTCAAGTGGGCCAAACCAGTAAAATACTATAATAATAACCTATATATTACGACAATTCCACGTTTTTTCTGTGTTTTAGTGCAATAAAAAACATTAAACTATGAAAATATTTACATTTACAAACTATCCTTTCACAAAAAGACATGAATAATCTGAAAAAAACTGGAATTTCCTAAGAAAAAAAAAACAATCTTAATAATATTATGCCTCAACTTATGTGCAAACCTTTGGTAACAGGTAGGCCTGTAACAATACACAAAATTTTCAGTTCAGTACGTTTTCGGTTTTGAAAGCCACAGTTTTTTTGTTTCGTTTTTTTTTTTTTTTTTTCCGTTTAGTACGGGAAGAAAGAAAACCCCTCAAAATGTCTTTAATGTATTTATGAATTTTTGAAAATTTTTCCCCCAATTTTTGGAGACAATAGAACATAGAAAAACAGGAATAATATAATTCTGTTGATATAAATTAAAATAAATAAAATATTACTAAATGTATTTTTAACATTAGTATTGCACTTTTCCCTGAAAGGTAGTTTTGAACAAACAACAAAAATTAAATCACAGTTCTGTCAGTTCACATTCTGCAGAAAAATAACAACAAAATTCCACATGAAGTGCAACATTAACAAGAGGGTAAACTGGTATTCTCTTTTAACAAACTGAAGAGCAACATTGACAATGAAATTATTTATTTTAGGACAGATAACAAACTGTTTAGGCCACCGTGTTGGAGCCGGGGGGGGGCGGGCAGTTATATACATGGGGGTTCGGTCCATAACTAACACTGATGTGAAACGAAAGTGAATCTTTACAAACTTTGAACGTCCAACTCCCGGGTTCTATTCCTCTATTATACAGCGTGCATGAGAGAGAGAGAGAGAGCTAGTGTAAGTGTTTGAGAACTACCATAGTTCATAGGCGGCAAATAACGTTCATCTTATCAGCGTCTCTTTCACCAGGACCTGATGTGATCCAAACTGGACTGTAACGATGGTGGAGGGTCTTCAGTCTCTTCCTTCCAGGTTCACATCATATTTGTTGTTTTTTTTAACCTTATATCAGCTGCTATTTCATATTTTGGGTCAATGTGTGCTCCTTCCATATGTCCATGTGGAACTTGCGCGGATTTAAAGTTCCGCATCGAACGACGTCTTTCGTTCCTTTTTCTTTTTCTCAACATACTTTGCTGTTTCAGTACAGCTGTGTACCGAACCGAACAGGTGCATATCGAAACGTTTTGGTTCGGTATGTGTACCATTACAGGCCTAGTAACAGGCATACTATTGTTACATTTGAAGTCTGGAATTTGGAACTAATTTCTACAATATGATGTCTGAGCTCATTACCACAATTTATCTATTTAGGAATGTGCAAAACATTTAGTAACAGCAGAATATTAGTAAAATTACACTTAATTTTCAGGTTGTTCACATTTTATTGTTAAAAGGTTATTATGCTATTATTTTACCTTAGATCACAGGTGTCAAACGTGAGGCCCGGGGGCCAAATCCGGCCCACCAAAGGGTCCAGTCCGGGCCTTGGGAGGAATTTGTGAAATACAAAAATTACACTGAAGATATTAATCCTTTTAGTTCAGGTTCCACATTCAAACTAATTCAATCTCAAGTGGGCAGGACCAGTAAAATACGATCATCATAACATATAAATAATTACAACTCCAAATCTTTCTCTTTGTAAATGTAAATATTTTCAAGTACTTACACTAAAAAAAAGTATAATTTTGCAAAAAATGTGAACAACCTGAAATGTCTTAAGACAAGTACAATTTTAACAATATTCTGCCTGTTACTCAATGTTTTGTGTTTTTGTAAGTAATAATGTACATGTGTAAATGATAAATTGAGGCACAATATTGTTAAAATTACACTTATTTTTTCAGTTTCTTCATGTTATTCACATCTTTCGAAAGGATACTTTGTAGATGTAAACCTTTTCATAATGTAAATTAACTTTTTTCGTTCTAAAACATAAAGAAAAGTTTGGAGTTGACATTATTTATATATTATTATGTTGTTATTTTACTGGTTCGGCCCACTGCAGATCAAATTTAGCTGAATGTGGCCCCTGAACTCTGAGTATGACACCCCTGCCTTAGATCGTATGGGTCTGTACGTGAAACCTGAACTAAAACAAGTTTAACATCCTTGACTGTTAATATCTTCAGGGTAATTTTTGCACTTTGTAAATTCATCCTGCAGGCCAGATTGGACCCTTTGGAGGGCCAGTTTTGGCCCACAAGTCACATGTTTGACACCCCTGCTCTATACATAGGCTATCTTATGGATTTCTGTGTCAGTTTTAACATATAGTATTTAAAAGTTAAAGGGCTAAAGGTTAACTCCTTTTATTATCTCCATAGGGAAGTTTTGTCTGTGTATTTTTCCCATTCTAGCATTAGCAATTAGCAATTAGCATTAGCAGTGTGTGAACTGTGAGCTGCCATTGAAAGCACTCGTGGGGTATTTCTACAACAGATCATTATTTTGATATTTAAATATCAATATCTGGGTTTAAAGAATAATTTAAATAATTAGATGAGGTCTTTATAAAGTCTTTTTTTTTGCTAACGTCATTGTATCTTTCACTTTCATGACAAACTTTGAGTTTTATTCACATACTTGATTTTTCTGAGATTTTGCAACAGAAATAAAGGTGCCAACCAATCATCTGTGTGAAAAAGACATCAGTGGTCATTATTCATATCATAATAATAATGTTCTAATAATATTATAATAAATTCTGACATATCACTTAGGAAAAGTTACATTTTCAGAAGAATTAATTGGAAAGTAATTACAAAAAGACTTCTGGGTCTTTAAGGGTGAATAAAGAACTGTAGCTGACAGAGAACAGTGAATAAATAATAAAATAATAATATTTTTAAGAAAAAAGGATGTGAAATTTTAATCCAAGCCTATCACATTCTGACACTATCTTGTAACCTCTGTCAACATAAATGTAGAAATTCCCAAATTTAGAAATGTTTGTGCATTTCTGTACCACTTTTAACATGACATGACTAAAAAATGGTCGCTAATCCACATCTCCCTGCATTTGCTACCATGGTCATACTTGTCAAATGCTGTTTGGGTTTCATAAACATCTCTTCATCCACCGATAGCTGCTAGTCATTTTTCCTCCTTTGTTTGCATCACATTCTGGGAAAACAGACATGCAATGTACAAATTTCCCTTCAGGCACCTTATGGCTGGTGGAGTCAGGCAAGTCAAATGGACTGTGGGGTTATGCAACAACCTGTGCTCAGCCGGCGTACATGACGGCGAATGTTCTGGAGTTGGATTGGTTGTCTGTGATCCCAATGGTTCTGCATGTGGGCAAATGTAAATGTAGCTGGTACTTTGTTTGTTTGCCACTGCTGATTGTTTTACGTTTGTGGATAAGAAGTAGTCAAACTGATGCACGTCTTCATGTGACTTGCTGTAGGTGGTGTGTTATTTCTGGCTACTATAGCCTGTTAAGTTTAGATAAGCTACTGTAAATACACACAGTATACATTCATGGACGTGTGTATTAGTTTGGACAGAAGTTAAATCGTGGCATTTAGACCTTTGCGATTCATTTACACCATTTTCAGCTGCCATTTGCAACATATAATAGATCGTTGCCATGTTCTCATTGCCAATTTATGCTCTACATTTGTAAATGCCAACAGATCTTGCTACTATCATGACTATTTTTAGTTGAAGGATCTTACTTATTTGCTTACTTAACACCAGATGAGGATTTTTTTAGGAGGAAAAAAATTGTGTAAAAAAAATAAAATAAATAAAAGCATTGCTAACTTACAGAACTTTTTCCATGTATTGTTGATGCACTGCACTTTTTTTTCCCATAAGACTTAGGCCAGATTCATGTCAACCAGCATCCATATATCTGTATTTATACAATACTGTGCAACCATTAGGTATGTTGTTTTAGCAAAGCTATAATGAACATATTCAAGCATTTCTCAGGTTCTGTATCAAGACACATACAACTATAAAATACAGGAAATTTACAAACAGCATTAACAACTAAAAATACAGACAAAATATTAATACTATTGAAGCTGTATTAAATAAATATATGTTCTGCACAGAGATGAAGGGTAAAAGACAGCCCAAGTCTGAGGAAAAACTTTAGGCCATTCTGAAGGAAATGTGTTGTAATACACTACAAAATGATTTATGAAGACTTCCAGAGAGTCCATCCAAGACCCAAGAGTTCACAATGCACAAAACCCAAGCAGAGGTCAGACTAAATACTGACGTTATCTGTAGAAACCATTTCCATCTGAGTTTTCCAATACTCTGCACATATTTCCTGCATTGTTTTTCTTAACAAAAAGACTGAAAAAAATAATGTTATCATTAATTTCTTTAAATGCCTTATTTAACCATGAAACTGCACTGCAGTAGACAGAGTGAATAAAATCAGAAAGGAGATGAAGTATGTTAAATACAAGATGAGTTTGTGAGTGGGAAGGAAGTCTGTTACACTTAAATGTAATAGAAATAATTTAACAACATTTGTCAACTGGAAATTACCAATAAAACCTACTACAAAGTAAGTTTATACATTAGTAAATATTAGCTAATATTTTCAAGTTGTGCTAACAGTTTAAGAAAGACAGAAAGAAAGGTTAACTTCACATAATGTATAAACCTACTAATTTGCCCTAATTATCAGTCAGATCCAATACTGACTTATACTATCATTAGCTAATGTAGCTAATCTGTGCTAAAAGGCAGAGTGTTGCCAAATTAATGCTATCATTAATTCACTAACTAGCTAAGTAGCTAAACTGAAAACACATCGTCACTAACTAGCTGCACTATTACAACAACAGTAATTTCAATTATCTGATAAAGGTTAACCCATACAGAGTAATGAGCTAATGCTAGCTTCGTATAGTGTATAAACACACTAAATAAATAAATAAATAAATACTAGCACTCCTAATTAGCATTCTAGCTGACAGACTGTAATAATGCTGATTAATGTTGCTAAGTTATGCTAACGGGCTGTGTTTTGGAATTCAAAAGAAAAAGAAAAGCTGGTGTGAATACTGACCACAGCTCTGAGAGAATTGTATTTCTATTATTATTTTTTTTGCCAACTCTTATATACTGGGCCAAGAAAGGTTACTACTCCTCTCTTCTACAAAAAAAAAGTTACTGTATATAGTTTATACATTCGTAAATATGAGCAAATATTTTCAACTTCTGCTAACAGGTTTCGAAAGAAAAAAAGAAATGGAAGAAAGACAGAAAGAAAGAAAAATGTTAACTTCACATAATGTATAAATACAAACAAATTTGCCCTAATTATCAGTCTGGTCCAGTGTTTAGTTGATACTAACATTAGCTGATGTAGCTAAGCTGTGCTAAAAGGCAGAGTGTTGCCAAGCTAATATCATTAATTCACTAACTAACTAAACTGAAAACACACCCTCACTAACTAACAGCACCATTACACCAACAGTAATTTAAAATAATCCGATAAAGGTTAACACATACAGGTGGGTTGAGTTATAGGCTACTGCTAACTTTGTATAGTGTATAAACACACTAAATAAATAAATGTGAGTGCCCTAATTACCATTCTAGCTGACAGACTATAATAATGCTGTTTAAAGTTGCTAAGTTATGCTAACAGGCTGTGTTTTGTTATTCAAAGAAAAAGAAAAGCTGGTATGAATACTGACCACAGCTCTGAGAGAATTGTATTTCTATTATTTATTTATTTAGTTAGTTAACTCACACATACTAGGCCAATAAATATTACTACTCCTGTCTTCTACAAAAAAGTTACTTTATACATTAGTAAATTTTAGCTAATATTTTCAACTTATGCTAACAGGTTAAGAAAGAAAGAAAGAAAGAAATGTTAACTTCATATAATATATAAACCAACTAATTTGCTAATTTGATCCAATGTTGACTTAATACTAACAATAGCTAATGTAGCTAAGCTGTGCTAAAAGGCAGAGTGTTTCCAAGCTAATGTTATCATTAATTTACTAACTAGTAAATTAATGAAACTGAAAACACAGTAATTTAAATGATCTGATAAAGGTTAACACATACAGTTGTGATGAGTTATAGGCTAATGCTAACTTTGCATAGTAAACACACTAAATAAATAAATGCTAATGCTCTGAATTAGCATGTAATCTGAATAAAACCTGGAAAAGAACAAGGCTAATAGTGACCTGTGACCCTTGCACAATACTGTCCAATTTCTTCAGTCAGAGCTGTATACAGTAACAAGCTAATGCTAACTTTGCATAGTAAAAACACTAAATAAAGAAATACTAGCACTCCTAATTAGCATGTAAAGTGAATAAAACCCAGTGAAGAACAAGGCTAAAAGTGACCTGTGACTTTTGCACAGTACTGTCCAATTTGTTCATTCAGAGCTGTATACAGTAACAGGCTAATGCTAACTTTGCATAGTAACAACACTAAATAAATAAATGCTCATGCTCTGAATTAACATGTAAACTGAATAAAACCTGGAAAAGAACAAGGCTAAAAGTGACCCGTGACTTTTGCACAGTACTATCCAATTTGTTCAGTCAGAGCTGTGTACAGTAATAGGCTAATGCTAACTTTGCATAGTAAAAACACTAAATAAATAAATACTAGCACTCTTAATTAGCATGTAAAGTGAATAAAACCCAGTGAAGAACAAGGCTAAAAGTGACCCGTGACTTTTGCACAGTACTGTCCAATTTGTTCAGTCTGAGCTGTATACAGTAACAGGCTAATGCTTACTTTGCATAGTAAAAACATTAAATAAATAAATATTAGCACTCCTAATTAGCATGTAAACTGAATACAACCCGGGAAAGAAGTAGGCTAAAAGTGACCTAGCTGCGACTTTTGCACAATACCGATCAATTTGTTCAATCAGAGCCGTATACAGTATCCATGTTATTAACCGCTCATGTGAAGTTTGGAAACAGAACGCCCCATACCTGTAAAATCTATCCCAGTAGAAGACTATTAGATCCCCTACCCATGTCCTATATATACTGCAATAAACGCTCAATTCTCCTAACAGTGGGCTACGACTCTGCGGTGGTGAGCAGCAGATATGAGAACCACTGATCCACAGTTTTACTTGTGCAGCTCAGACAACAGAGACTATGAAAACTCAGAGGATACATTTTACGTCCATTTAACCTTTTTGTAGTAAAGGTATGCACATATCTAAGACGCTAATTAAAGCTATTAATAATGCTCACTTTCATTCTCTGGCGAAGCAGTTTTATCCTTATGGGAGTGGTTTCTTCTAGGATTACCACTGTTTGCCTCCATCCCCCGGGTGTTAAGTGATTAAATAGTTGGGTGAGCATAAAAAATGTGTAAATACCATGGCCACCTTGGACTGACTTGGATGCTATTCTCCTGGCAGTTTCAAGTGCCACTTGTGACAGCTTATTTGCTCTCTTTAAACCAAATGGCGCAATCATTCATCGCAAAGTGGTGTCACCTTCAGCGGTATATAATTATATTCTGTGCCAGGATTTTTCAGGCACATATTGTCTTTTCATTAACAAGACACTCCAAGAGAGAATAATGTAAAATAAAATAAATTGTGGAAAGAGAGGCAAAACATATAAAGAAGCAAAGGAGACACTGAATTATATATAGAAACCCACACGTAATGAATGAAGGAAGTGCAACAAGTGATTTAATCATGTGTATTTGGGACATTTTTGAATACTTTACATTTTTTCCTTCATATTTCTCATTAACCTTTGTATGGTGTTTGGGTCTGTGGGACCTGTTTTCATTTTTTATTAAAAAAAAAAAAGGATGACTAATTATTTTTTTAAATAATTTTTTCCTCTCATATCTTGATAACATTACATTTTGTTAACAAAATAAATAAAAACGAGTAGCACTTTAATTTATGAATGTGATTTAGCAAGGCAAATATTTTATGTTGCCTGTAATTGGGATGAAGTAAACATCTGTTGAGTATTTTAACATTAAATTGTTTGATTTTTTTTAAATTTTTATTTTATAACCCTTTCATGCACGAATTATGAAAACCTTTGGATGTTTTCATTCCTCTTTAGGCCTGAAAAAAAAAAAAAAACAAAAAACAATGCGATTGAAATTTTTTTAACAAACGTATTTTTCAGAGTTACAAAAATGTCCACCATGTATTTAATTTTTGAAGCAAAGAAACGTATTTAAAACGCAATATCAGAAAGTGATAAACTGTGTGAAATCTGTGAAATAAAAATATTTTTAATGCAGCTAATCTGATGTTTTCTCTCATTTTAACCCTTAGGGGTCATACTCTAATACTGGCTATTACTCACTTCATGGAGGTAATAAAAAAAAAAACTATATATATATATATATATATATATATATATATATATATATATATATATATATATAAAATACTCAAACATCTTACTACAGATCAGTTTTATCAAGAACAGCAAACTTACAGTAATTGTATCAATTGCAGTGTATGGGATGGTGCATAAGTGTCCACTGTGCTGGCTGATATGGAACTAAAACAACAAAACTCATCAATATACAAGAGAACAGCTGTAGAATAACTGTCCACCGTCGTGACCACTATGCATGAACGGGGTAAAAACCCACAAATGCAGCGGGTCCACCACACCCACAAACACTGGCTGAATAACAAAAATCTAAACACCACAAAAGGGTTAAAAAACTGTTTATCTTGGCTTGTTTGGTGTAATCTTTTTCCCCTGTGTGACTAAACAGTTGTTTTATTTCATTTGACACACTGTATTAACGCATTGAACATAAAATTACACAAAAAAATATTACATTTGAGTAGGAAAAAGTTAGATTATTTACAGTTTTTCACCAGACATGTTGGACGAAGCATTTTTAGAATGTAGAATGAACATATAAATGGAAAACCTTGAAAAAAAAAAAAAAAAAAACTTAGAAATTAAGCAAATTACAAAGTTATATACAACTATTTATTTAAATATGCAGGCAGTGCCTCAGGTGTTTTTTTAGGAACACTATACAGTCACAGAAAAAATTATTAGACCATCCAAAGTCATCAAAAACAATGGTTATGCAATCAAGTACTAACTCCTGTGTGGATCATGTGACTAAAACAGACAGAAAAGAAAACATGGAATGCCTAAAAGCACTGTTTTTGTCAGAACAATGCCATAAATACTGATGTAAGAACTGAAGTGATTTTGGTTATTATCAAGAAAACCATGAAAAATGGATAGATATCAGCTCTGAAAATAAACTACTATGAGCTATTTTTTTGTTATCATTATATTTGTCTAAACATATGTACCTTTAGTTGTAGCAGGCATTAAAACGAACAAGAAACTGAAGAAAACAAGGGTGGTCTAATAATTTTTTCCGCAACTGTATATTATACTACTATATACCTGTCTCGTACTACATTTCTTGCAGTTGTTTTTCTTTTGTATTTTATTTATTGTCTTTTTATCCTTTGCTGAACAGTGTCCTTGTGTTTTGTGAAAGGCTCTTACAAATAAAATGCATTATTGTTATATACAGCTATTTAACAAACAATCAGGTGTCACAATATGACGCCACAAACATATTGAATGAACCATTTTTACAACTCAGAAAGCTATATACAGCTATTCATAAAAAACAATCAGGTGTCACAAGATGACGTTGTGGATGTGGTGCACTTTTCCTCCATATGGGTTAACATGCTTTTGTTTTTTCAGGTAAGCACTTTACGTAGAAGCTTGTTTTACCATCTCTTCGTGATAAGAATGTTTCTAAAACTTTTGTTTTTATTGTGTATCATGAGTCAGGTTTTACTTGGCCTTTCAACACAATTGACTTCACAGTATTACTTTGACATCTGCACTTCAACAAACAAGTTAAAGGATGATTCAGCGAGACTCCGTCATCTTAAATTGATTTGCGATTTGAATGCGGTGGTGAGTCAGGGTCTCCTAAGGATTAATGCAGGGGTGTCCAAACTTTTTTTCAAGAGGGCCAGATCTGATAATGTGGACATTGCCAGGGGCCAGTGGTCCCTTCAGACATTTTTAAACAGTAAAAATTACATATAAATGCACTGTTCTACAACAATTTTATTTTCATTGTCACAATATCATTTTTTAAAATGGCAATGTAACCAAATCTAAGCCACTCAGGTGTGAACAAATTAAAAAAAAACAAACAAAAAAAACAATTCTGCCTTCCTTTCACATCTGGAGTCAGATAACATAGAACAAACTGTATAGCGTATCTTAAACTTCCAAGTTGATAAAAATCTTAACCCCACATTCATTTTAAACATGACTTATATGAGTAATCATTACTCATATATTACTCAGTAATGCAAAGTCTGTTAACGTTTAAGATGAAAACATATGACTCTTACTCTTGTCTTTCACAAAATCATTCAGAAAGTAATATTTTGTGTCACATCTACAAGTACATAACACCAGCAATTATAGGCAACTAACCTGGCAACTTGGTAGCCTGCCTTGGTGGTGAATTCATTAACTCCCAGGTTCACATGAAGAGTCACTGTTGTGAGTTTAAAGCAGCTTGAATTTGCTTCACTTTTTCGGAGCGCTCACTCCCTGCTAGCTTGTCGTATGCGTTAGCATGTTTTGTCTGCTCGTGTCTCTTTACATTGAATTCCTTAAACAAGGCAACAATCTCTTGACAAATTAGGCAAACATAATAGCCTCGATTTTCAGTGAAAAAAAATTGTAATTCCCATCTCTCCTGGAAGCGGTGGCCCTCACTGTCAACTTTCGTTTTTTTATTTACAGGCGCCATAGTTTGAAATTAGCGAAAAAGGTTCACGGCGAGGTCACAGAGCCAGATAGAGTTAGAGTGGTGCTGCCACCATGAGGTGAAAGGAGAAACTGCATTTTGAACCTTTTATGATTCATGTACACGGTTCAACAGTCCAAGTGGGCCATAAATAATATAATATAAAACCCAAGCTGTGGGCCGTATAAAATCCGACCACGGGCCGTGATTGGCCCCCGGGCCGGACTTTGGACATGCCTGGATTAATGTGACCATATTTGGCAAACACATGCATAGTAATAGCATGTAAAGCTGAGGAATACAAGTGATTATCTGATACTGTAACCCAAAAAACAGATCTTATACCATGAATTACCAAATTAAATTTGTTTCCAGTGCAGTTGAATTTTGAGTTCCTTCCCAGTAAGGTTATAATAGTTTTGGATTTTTCATTATAGTTAAGTTTTATTTAGTTTGGACTTTTTTTTCTCTTATTCAATTAGTTTTAATTAGTTTTTAGAGCAGGTTTGCTACTTTTTATTAGTTTTCGTTATTTTCAAAATGCTTAGTTTTTGTTTAGTTTTAGTTTCTTTCTATCTTTTATCTTCTTCATCGTCGTATTCAAATAAATCCCAGACAGGACTCTGCTGCTTTCTCCCAACTTTTGTCTCCATGTTTCCAGGTAGACTAGGGATGAGAAGACAACTAAACGACAAGTGACGAAAAAGTGACAGACCATTAAATATCGTATGGTGCCAACAGCTAAAATTGCTTGAGGGAAATAAATCGATTTCATATCAATCCGACGTTGAAAAAGACGAAAACAAAGGGAATTTTATCCATAATTTTCATACGTTTTACTTAGTTTTGTAAGCACACAATACAGTTTCAGTTAGTTATCGTTTTTTTCTTTTAATTATAGTTTCTATTTATTTCAGTTAACGAAAATGTTTTTACAATACTAGTTTTTGTCATTTCGTTAGTTTTCGTTAACGATTATAACCTTGCTTCCCAGTCACTTTTGGACAGTTGAAGAACCTTTAATCAAACAGAATAACAAACACATTTGAAAGGGAATGTTAAAAATGTAAAACAGAAACCAAGTGGCATCTCAAAAGTTAAAGGAAGCATACAATATATCTTGTATAACAATACTGACAGTACTTTATGTTTTTTGTAATTCTTTTTGTTTGTTTGTCTTTTTTGGTTGCTGTTTTTTTCTAGTTTGTTTTTTTACATTTAATTTTCGCATTTTCATAGATATATTTTCCTATAACTATATCCTGATGTATCACTGTAAAATGTTGAATGGATGAAAAGAAGGAAAAAACAATAAAAAGTGAATCAAAAAAAAAGTTAAACGAAACACATATTTCTTGTACAGAAGCTTATTCACTCATGTCAAAATGTATTTTTCTTGCCAAATTCCAATTAAATCAAACCACTTTATCTATATCAACACATGCCCGTTATCCACAGGCGCCAAAATAGTGACCATTGTCTCAGGTGAAAAGTGTGACATTTACTTATTGTCACACTAACGGAGACAAATCTTGATTTAAGTGTTCAAATACAAGTCATTCGTAACAGGTCGCATGTCACAGGATCCAATTTTGCACAGTGTTCTCACATGGTATTGATAGGGACTGAAAAAACACAAGTGGAGCACAGGAAAAAGCAGTGTTTTACTGATCAAATGAATTACAAAGGATGTTTTATGTATAATTTGTAATGTGAAGCTGTAGAGTAAATAAAGCTTTTGAATACAAGAATAACAGATGAATTCTTGGGCCCTTTTTTGAAGCTGCAAGTGATTTTGTGCAGCACCTTAACAAAAAAACCCTGCAAAAATAAGTAAATTAATCATGAATTTGGGGCTGTGTTTTGATATTTTCAGATATTCAGTATTTTTCACTAATGCTGCAACATGGGTCATTTTACTATTAATGTTGCCAATATATCAAGTTTATTTAAGTGTTTATAGTGATTATTTAGATTGTGTTTGCATTGAAAGTGTTGTGCTGGTGCTGCTTCTGAGGAAATGATGCAGAGGTGAGCAAAACCAGTGATTATTTCCACCGAATGAACAACAAAAAAACAAAACAAAAGCCCAACTATAACAGATGATGAGCTCAGGGAGACAAGTGGAAACAACAAAACAGTTTTATAGATGCAATCTGAATGTTTTGTATTGCTTTATTTTATTTTTTTTATTTTGCTACTTTCCAACTGTTGCGGTATATTGGTCCAAAATTACAAGACAATGCAGACATTTTAGCAAATGATAGCAAATTTTCTTCAGAAATGACTGATTTAAACCCTTACACAAGCTCCCACCCAGCACCTAAACCTTGAAGAACCAAAGGGAAACTTGCCACTACTGTTATGAAAACAAGCATAAAGTAATTTATTTGTTATGGTGTCTGAGAGGTGTGTCAAAAGACTGCATATTTTCAACCTTTTTTTTTTTTTTTTTTTTTTTTTATTAGAAATACTATCAATACAGAATTATTGGATTGGCATAAGATGCAGATGACAATTTTTATTTATTTATTTTATTTTTTTACTTGAAAGTTAATGAGTATTTTGGTCATTTATTTTACTGGTAAATGTAAATTGCCCTTCATACTTAATAGAAAGGATCTAATAGAAAAATACCTATAATTGACTTTAAAGCTTTATTTAACCATGAAACTGCACTGAAATAAACGGAGTGAATAAAATCAGGCAGGAGATGAAGTATGTTAAATACAAGATAAGTTTGTGAGTGGGAGGAATGAAGTCTGTTATACTTAAGGATAATGGAAATAATTTAATAGCATTTGTCAACTGGAAATTACCAATGAAACTTACAACATAAAAGTTAGTTTCTGAAGTTTATACATTAGTAAATATTAGCTAATATTTTCAATTTATGCTAACAGGTAAGGAAGGACGAAAGGAAGGAAGGAAGAAAGTAACTTCACATAATGTATAAACCCACTAATTTGCCAAGTGTTGCCAAGCTAATGTTATCATTAATTTACTAACTAGCTAAACTGAAAACACATCCTCACTAACTAGCTGCACCATTACACCAACAGTAATTTCAATTACCCAATGTAATCAGTAACAGGCTAATGCTAACTTTGTATACTGTATAAACACACTAAATAAGTACATGCTAGCGCTCCCAGTTAGCATTCTAGCTGACAGACTATAATGATGCTGGCGAATGTTGCTAAGTTATCCTAACAGGGAGTGTTTTGGAATTCAAAAGAGAGAATTTTATCTCTATTATTCTTTTTTTGTCAACTCCCACATACTAGGCCGAGAAGTACTACTACTCCTCTCTTCTACAAAAAACTTACTTTATATAGTTTAAACATTAGTAAATATTAGCTAATATTTTTAACTTATTCTAACAGGTTAAAGAAAGAAACGGTGACTTCACATAATGTATAAACCTACTAATTTGCCCTAATTATCAGTCGGATCCAGTACTGACTTATACTAACATTAGCTAATGTAGCTAAGCTGTGCTAAAAGGTGAGTGTTCCCAAGCTAATGTTAATGCTAACTAGCTAACTAATTAAACTAAAATCACATTCTCACTAAGTAGCAGTAATTTCAAGTACCTGATGAAGGTTAACACATACAGTTGTATTGAGTAATAGGCTTATGCTAACTTTGTATAGTGTATAAACACATTAAATAATAACTGCTAGTGCTCCTAATTAACATTCTAGCTGACAGACTATAATAACGCTAATTAATGTTGCTAAGTTATGCTAACAGGTAGTGTTTTGGAATTCAAAAGAAAAGACAAGCTACCATGCCTCTGAAAGAATTTTATTTTCTGTTATTTTTTTGTCAACTCACACATACTAGGCAAGATAATATTACTACTCCTCTCTCTAAAAAAAAAAAGTTACTTTATATAGTTTAGACTTTAGTAAATATTAGCTAATATTTTGAACTTATGCTAACAGGTTAAGAAAGAAAGAAAGAAATGGTGACTTCACATAATGTATAAACCTACTAATTTGCCCTAATTATCAGTCAGATCCAGTATTGACTTATACTAACATTAGCTAATGTAGCTAAGCTGTGCTAAAAGGCGAGTGTTCCCAAGCTAATGTTAACACTAACTAGCTAACTAACTAAACTAAAAACACATCCTCACTAAGTAGCAATAATTTCAATTACCTGATGAAAGTTAGCACATACAGTTGTATTGAGTAATAGGGTTATGCTAACTTTGTATAGTGTATAAACACATTAAGTAAATGCTAATGCTCTTAATTAGCATTCTAGCTGACAGACTATAATAATGCTAATTAATGTTGCTAAGTTATGCTAACAGGTAGTGTTTTGGAATTCAAAAGAAAAGACAAGCTACCATGCCTCTGAAAGAATTTTATTTTCTGTTATTATTTTTTTGTCAACTCACACATACTAGGCAAGATAATATTACTACTCCTCTCTCTAAAAAAAAGTTACTTTATATAGTTTAGACTTCAGTAAATATTAGCTAATATTTTGAACTTATGCTAACAGGTTAAGAAAGAAAGAAAGAAACGGTGACTTCACATAATGTATAAACCTACTAATTTGCCCTAATTATCAGTCAGATCCAGTATTGACTTATACTAACATTAGCTAATGTAGCTAAGCTCTGCTAAAAGGCGAGTGTTCCCAAGCTAATGTTAACACCAACTAGCTAACTAAACTAAAAACACATCCTCACTAAGTAGCAATAATTTCAATTACCTGATGACAGTTAGCACATACAGTTGTATTGAGTAATAGGGTTATGCTAACTTTGTATAGTGTATAAACACATTAATTAAGTAAATGCTAATGCTCTTAATTAGCATTCTAGCTGACAGACTATAATAATGCTAATTAATGTTGCTAAGTTATGCTAACAGGCTGTGTTTTGGAATTTAAAAGAAAAAGAAAAGACAAGCTACCATGGCTCTGAAAGAATTTTATTTTCTATTATTATTTTTTTGTCAACTCACACATACTAGGCCAAGATAATAGTACTACTCCTCTCTTCTTTGACATCCTAAATAGAAAATATTTCACTTTTAGGCATTCCCCTCATGAATTGGCTGCAGCCTTTTTGCACCAGTCTTTCATCTGTATATGACTAGGGTCACAGCTTAAGGTTCTGAGAGAAGCACTTTGTACTGAGATGGGAAGTTAACTATGTAGAGTGAAAACCAAAGGCAGCTGTGCCTTTGGACATATGGCACTCAAGACTTTATCCATGATTAGCCCGAGGAACATCCTTTAAATCTCTTTCATTAATGACCACTATTAGAAAATGATCTTTGGCACGAGTGGCACAGGAGAACTCGAAACTTTTACAGATCGTGGAGACCTGAGGTTGAGCTCAAAGCAGTGGTTTAGCTTCTTTTCTTTTTTTTTTTTAGTGTTTTCAGTGATCTGCTATGTTTGGGATAGGAAATAAGGAAGAACCTCTCCAGAGAATACTGCTGGGTTGGAGGAAAGCCTGCATGTATATCATAGAATCAGTGCATGGAGTGTGAATATGCTAAATTAAGAGTGCTAACAGCGTCATCTTGTCACTTAATAAACGACGCTGGTAACCGACGGGTAGCTGGTTTTAGAACGTGAATACTGTACATAATGCAGATGAATGTAAGGCAGCGAGATTATTATATTTGTGTTTCATAATTATGGCATGACAAGTGGTGAAACATGAAACAGTGTGGGGGTTTTTTACTCAGGTACTGTATCTAAAATAACTAGAGCAGTGGTTCCCAACCTTTTTGGCTTGTGACCCCATTTCAACATCACAAACTTCTGGCAACCCCAGACATTCAAAACAGACAATTTTTTGCTAAAATTAATTTGTTTTTGATCATGTAATAGTTTGCTATACTGTGTAGTAAATAAACGTTAATTTTAGACAACATTTAGTCTATGTAATGTATAATATTATGGACGTAGGCAGAAAAGCCAGGTGTAGATTACTACACAAAGGGAGAATTTTATTTTGCTTGGTCAGGATATGTACAGTCAGTCCAGCTTGGATTTACAAGGCTGACAATTAATACTGAACAAACAAGAACTGAAACTATGAATTATGAAAGAGCTGCAGCATCTGAAACTGACAACAATGAACATTTGAAAGTAGTGATGGGACTTTTGGTTGGCTCTTTGAAGGGAGCCGTTCAATCAGGAGCCGTTCACTGAAAACAGTTGTTCAAAAGACTGGCTTTGTTATGTTTTTTTGAATTATTTTGAAACTCCAATGTTTTAATGACTAAATAGGCTACATGTGATGATTGACATTACATTTTAAAGGTCTTTAATCGACGCGGCAGTAAATATTATCTTACCGTAAAAAAGAATAGTTAGTTCAAATGTGTGGGCTAAATCCATGACATGAGAGGTGACATTAGACAAATGCTGGAATTTGACAAAAAAAAAATGAACATCATGATACATTATGTGGACTAGTCTGTAGCCTAAAAATGAAGAAGAAAATAAAACATTTTCTCATGAAATAACATTTTATTCTCCTCAAAACAAGAACAATAAATGTGTGTAAACATATGGAAAGAATTGCAAAAAACACAACAGAGATTAATCACTGCAATTACTTAAATACCTGAACTATAGTGCAATTCTCCTCAGAACAAGAACAATAAATGATGCTAAACTGACAGGCAATCGGACACTCCCTCTTTAAAAAATAAAAAATAACGGCTCTTTCCAAAGACTCGGTTCCTATCGTTTATTTCAAAGAGCCGTTCAAAAGATTCAATTCGTTCGTGAACATCACATCACTGTTTGACAGATAAACAGTACCACAGTGCTTCAGTTTCAGCTTCACAGTTTTTCATGTCTTTTATGTATTAGGATTGTCTCTCTCAAGTCACCATATATTTTTGTTATTAATAAGTTGTTGGTTTTTTTTTATCAATTACTAGAAATTTCAGGTGACCCCATGTGGGGTCCTGACCCAAGGTTGAAAAACATTGAACTAGAGAGAGTTAAAAGGAAAAAAATGCTGTAAGAGTAGATGGTAGACTGTGTAAACATCATCAGTAGTCCCTTTTCCATTAACCCTCAAATTGCGTGACTATAACTTGGGCATAAAAATTTACCTAATGGAAAAACGACAATTTCGCCAAAAGTCTCAGTTTTCGATGAAAAGTTTCTGCGCTGGTAAGAGGTGGTTTTTCGGGGGTAGCGCAAATGGTATATCACGCAAAACTGCAATGGAAAGACCTTTTTTCGCAACTAGAGTTAGGTGAATTAAAAAAAACAGATTTTGACGTACATTACAACTAGCACAGAAGAAGAAACATGTTGCGGTATGTGTGGACACACTAGGAAACCCAATCATTTTTTAATTTAGTACGAGATAGAGGGGTAATATATATCTGTAAATCAACACCATATTTACGTTCATCTCCATGTTTATGAAATGACTTCTCATGTCATCTCTCGATAATAAATAAACAAATCATCGCATTTGTGATTTATTGGAAAAACCGATGTTACGCACTTCTGTTTTTTCAACATTTAGTAAATATCGGTAAAGTTTTGCGCAGATGTTCAATGGAAAAGCGACTAATGTCAGGAATGATCATGCACACATTGATATGGTAGATTGTATCGGATAGGTATAATATGAGGCAAAAATGAAGAATAATAAAATATATATATACAGTATATCATATCCACCCTGCTGTAATGAACAGTAATAATGTCACTTTATCATCCTACTGTAAATCACAAATTCAAATTGCTTTCTATCAGTCAGTTAAGATGGAAAACTGTTGGTAATGATGCTAAATGAAACAATATGTCACACAGCAGAAGGTTTATTCAGAATGTAAGGCTCATAAGTCTCATATATGTCACATGTCAGTGGTTAGACACGCTTCACATTTCTGTCTCGATGAGTTTTCGTCGTCGTATGGAAGGGTATAATAACTATAGGCCTCCTGTAACTGAGTGTTTCATGGTGTATTCAGGGGCTGCTCGTAAATCTGAGCTCCATTTGAAATGGTAGGGCAGGCTATTTTTCACCTTTATTTGAGTGGGTAGATGTTGTTGACCTAACATAACTCATCCATCCATCCTGTTATCATCCATCCATCTGTCCATCCATCCATCCATCCTGTTGTCCATCCATCAGTCCACCCTGTTATACTTCCTGTTATCATCCATCCATCCGTCCTGTTATTATCCATCAATCCTGTTATCCATCCATCCTGTTATCCTTCCTGTTATTATCCATCCATCCATCCATCCATCCATCCTGTTATCTATCCTGTTATCCATCCATCCATCATCCATCCATCCATCCATCCATCCATCTGTCATCCATCAATCCTTTTATCTATCCTGTTTTCATCCATCCTGTTATCCATCCATCTGTCCATCCATCAGTCCTGTTATCCATCCATCCATCCATCTTGTTATTCATCCTGTTATCATCCACCCTGTTATCCATCCATCAATCCTGTTATCCATCCATCAATCCTGTTATCCATCCATCCTGTTATCTATCCTGTTATCCATCCATCTGTCCATCCATCAATCCTGTTATCTATCCTGTTTTCATCCATCCTGTTATCCATCCATCTGTCATCCATCAGTCCTGTTATCCATCCATCCATCCATCCATCCTGTTATCATCCACCCTGTTATCCATCCATCCATCCATCCTATTATACTTTCTGTTATCATCATTTTGTTATCCATCCATCCATATTGTTATTTTCATTCCTGTCATTATCCATCCATCCCGTTATCCTTCCTGTTGTTATCCATCCATCCATCCATCCATCCATCCATCCATCCATCCATCCATCCATTCTGTTATTCATCCTGTTATCATCCACCCTGTTATCATCCGTCTGTCTGTCCTTCCGTCCATCCATCCATCCTTTTATTTTTCATCCTGTTATTATCCATCCATCCATCCTTTTATTTTTCATCCTGTTATTATCCATCCATCCATCCATCCATCTTCTCCCACTTATTGAGTTGTGGGTCATGGGGGCAGCAGTCTAAGCAGACAAACCCTGACTTCCCTCTCCCTGACCACTTCCTCCAGCTCCTCCAGGGGCAGAAACCGAGTCGTTCACAGGCCAATTGAGAGATATAATCCCTCCAGTGTGTCTCGGGTCTGCCCTGGGGTCTCCTCCCAGTTGGAATTTACTGTCTAGGAGGAGGTTTTCCTGACTAGATGCCTGAACCACCTCAACTGGCAAAGGGAACTAACGCATTTCTGCAATTTCACTAGAAAATCCAATTGTAATTACCTGATTTCAACTGCACAAATATATAACTTTATTCTGAGAGCCTTTATTCGCATCTACATGATAAGTAAATTAAATATAGAAACATACCCTATTTCGATGAAAATATTCAAAATGCAGAGTATAATAGTATAATAAATGGTAATAAATCACTAAGGAAAGAATAGGAAGTCGCCTCAAAAATGGTTCTAGCTCAGAGAGGTCAAACATATCGTCAAAACTAGTCCTCCAAAGGGTCCAATTCGGCCTATAGGGTGAATTTTCAAAGTGTAAAAATTACCGATTATACATTTACAGTCAAGGGTGTCGTCTTGAGAAGTTGTATCAATCATAAAGTTAAATGTTATATTTTCAGTTCATCCGCTGTGATGTGTAAGTTGTAATGCTCATGTGTAAATGATAAACTGAGGCATAATATTGTTAAAATGTTGCTTTTTTTCTTTAGAAATTTGTGGCTGTTCATGGATGTTCAGGTTATTCACATTAGCTGTGATAGTTTGTACATGTAAACATTTTCATTTTGCGCTAAAAACAAACAGGAAAAAAAAATGAGAGTTGCTATTGTTTTTAAGTTTTTATGCTATTATTTTACATTTTAGATCAAATGTGGCCCTGAACTAAAATGAGTTTGGCGTCCGTGTACTAGATCATTAAGGGTTAAAAACCATCTTGGATTCACTGGACACACTGCAAAAAATGATTTGTAAGAAAGTGAAAAAAGCCTTATTTCTAGAACATTTGTCTTATTTTTCATCTAAATAGGGAAAAAAGCTTGCCAAGAAATTTTTACATAAGAAAAATATTCATATAAAAAAAAATAACTTTTTCTCAATAAGATTTTCCAGCTAATTATAAGGTATTTTTTTTTATTTCTTTCGCTAAGCACTTATAGTATTTTTGTCTAGTTTTAAGATGCATTATGTTTTTTTTAGATGATAGACTTTTTTTTTGCTTTTTTTTTTTTTTGCTTGTTTTAAGAATTCTAGCCAAGAATTTGTTTCCTACCCCATTGGCAGATTTTTTTTTCCTCAATATAAGCCAATTGCACCAGATTTAGGAACAGAATCAGAATCAGTCTTATTGGCCAAGTACGTGAACACATACAAGGAATTTAGCTTCAGTTTTTTTTTTTTTTTTGCACACATGTTTTTACATGAACCCATAACAACATGAACCCAATCACACTTGAACATAGACCTAATATAGACAAACATTTGACTAGAGACGAGGACAACAATGGGATGAGACTGACAGTGGATTCATATTGAAATGTGTACAGAGTGCAGAGTGGAGTTTTATACAGTGAGTGGATGTGTACAGGGATCTGGTCTATTAGAATATATGTTTATGTATCTGTTATTTACAGTGGGTTTTATATTGTAATATGTTCAGAAAGGGCAAATTGGAGTTTTTATACAGTGAGTGGATATGTACAGGGTCCTGACCTATTAACAATATATGTTTATGTATATATTATTGTAGTGCAAATTAGTCAGAGTTTTTATACAGAGTGAAAAATATAAGTTTGTGAGTGGGTGAATTGGAGTCAGGGGGATACTGACACTGGATGGCTCATAAAGTGTACCCTGTACAATTGGATAAGTTGAGTTTACTTAAAAAATTTGAGGAAACCGGTTGCATTAAAAAATCTGAGTAATGAGTAATGAAAACTTGAGTGTATTAAACTTAAATGACTGAATTGAATGGAATTGCTGTTTTAAGTACAACACACTAAATGCCAAGTTAGTTTAACTTAAAATTATTTGCAATGTCACTTGCTTTGTATAATCATTAACTTAATATCATCAGTTCATTGGACTCAATTCCAAATTGATTTAAATTCAAATCTTTTGCAATATAAATTGCTTTGTATAATTATTCAACTTAATACATTGTGGCATGGATAGAAGTTAAGCAGGAGGTCAGTTCAGTGTAATTTGCCAGTGCAGGAAGAGCTTTTAATTTGGCAAGGCATAGAGTTACAATGAACAAGAACAATCATAGATGAACAGTAAAGTCATTTTTCTTCCTATGGCTCTGACTCATGGTGCAGATCTACAAAAATACAAAAAACAAACACAAAAAGGCCAAAATTAACACTAACACCACAACCCCGCTGAACCCCTGTGCGTAAAAAGAACACATTTTCAACAACATGCCTAATACCCACAATGCAATGCGGAGATAAAAAGGTGTGGTCATGACTAAAACTTAGTGATTTAAATCCATTCAACTTAAACTTTTTCTTACTTTTGACTATGTCTACAATTTAGTAGAATATACTTAACATTTTACAATAATGTAATAAAACTTAAATGTCATTTCATTTCATTTATTTATATAATTTATCATTTAAGTACATTGTAATTAAAGCATTTTAGTAAAAACAACGTCCGGGCTTACAGTGTAAAGTGTTCATCAGAGTGACAGCCTTGGGGGGGGGGGGGGGGGGGGGGGGGGGGGGGGGGGGGTTATATATGAATACATATTAGGCTTATTTGTAGCAGGGCATTTTTTACAGTGCAATTCATTGTTACAAAGTTGAAAATCAGGTCTGTCTGTCTATCTGCGTAAATGATGTCAACATTTTTAGACATGAATATTCTCACAAGACTGCATGATGATATTGCTGAATCAGGATATTAACCCTCCG
This sequence comes from Sphaeramia orbicularis, assembly GCF_902148855.1. Lineage (NCBI taxonomy): Eukaryota > Metazoa > Chordata > Actinopteri > Kurtiformes > Apogonidae > Sphaeramia > Sphaeramia orbicularis. The sequence continues at coordinate 28,751,441 of NC_043976.1, read as the reverse complement.
GTATCCTGTCCAGTAAGGCCCTTATTAAGCACCAAGTGTGCCTTTTTTGCACACTTGTGGAATAATGTCAAAATTTTTTTCACACAGTTTGTTTTTAATTCTTTTACACGTCTTTCTTTTTCATCAACTTGAGCCGTAAATAAAAATACCAAATACTCAACAACTGTCACATTTTTTAACTCTTTAAATGCTGTGTTTGTAATGTAAGCAAACCATTTTGTTGGATGCAAAAAACACGAAACATTTCTTTTTTCAATATACTACATAAAAAGTGGATCACATATTATTAGATTTTTTCATCCTGACGTATGTCAATGATTAACTCCAACACGGGTTAATTTAATTATAATTTTTGGCACTAGGTCAAATGTTCAAAAATACTAGCATCTGTCACCAAGTGTGCCAAAAATGCACATCTATAAATCAAACTATTAAATATTAAATATTGATTTATTTTTCTGCTGTAATTTGATTTCATTTTTGTAAATCAAGGTCAGCCCTAATCATACATATCAAATGGAAGAAATAGTGTGTTTTAGGCACACTTGGGAGACAGATACTAGTCTTGTAATTTTCTTTTTTTTTACAATGTGCACATTTTAGTTGGTGGCCAGAATTTTAAAGATCATGCAAAAATGAACAACTTTTGAATTCTAACCTTATTTAAATTGTGAAAAATAATATGAAGTTTTTTCAAACGAAGTGCAAAGTGTGCCTAAAAGGCGCACCCAGATACCGGAGGGTTAATAACACAAATCATTAGTAAAATGTAACATGTTCATTAATGCAGCGCTTAAATGAATCAAAAACCTCATATATTATGGTAAAACACTAACAGGAACCAGGGGCTATTATTCACATTTCAAGTACTTATTATTATTTGTTGCTGTTGCTGCATAATTTTGTGTTCAGTAGAATCGTCTGTATGTACCGTCCATCCTCCTACAGTTGCATGAACCATGAACTTGGCATTACTTCCCACTCTCCTAGGAGCACAAATTAAAATTTGCACTTCAAATTAATTTTCCTCTTGTATTATTTCATGGATTTCTGAACTCTTGTTAAATAAGTGTTTTGCCCTTTCTGGAAAAAATTGGGTACACGTGGCAGCATGCCCACATATCAAAATAACAAGTAAATAAAAAAAACCCTGTAAGGTCTGACCTTTTTAGAAAGGGCATGTAAAACTTAACTAAAGTGTAAGTGAACATGTTTAAAACCTTTTTCTGCAGCTAAAGCGTTGACCCAGCGCTGGTGCTGCAGAGCCGATGCTACTGGAAATCCCATGTGGGAGTGCTGTGCAGACATTGAGGCTTGTAGTCTACTCGTGTCAGCAGGGATTTAGCGTTGGATTAGTCTTGCGAGCATTATTTAAATCATTTCGTATTGTTCTTTCTTCTAACAGCTTGAAAAAAAAAAAAATCTGGTTTTGACAAAGTAAATATTCACAGCAGCCTTCCTCCTACAGTCTCCCTTTGAATGTGATGCGGGCGGAGAGTTGGCGATCTGAAAAGGCCACTACTTTAAACATTTTAGTGTGACGGAGGCACTTCCTAACTGTAAGAAGCGGAACAGCGCTTTGTTGCTGTGTGCGAATCTTGGCATGAAATACAAAAGATATCAGATGTTTTTCATTTTCAGATTTTCCATTGATTTAATTGTTGTTGTCTTTCTTCTTTTTTTTTTTTTTTTTGCCTCTAGGAAACCGTAGCTCTTCCTGATATTACAGAGCTAAATGCTGAATTCCCGCTGGAGTTGGATTTGCTAATGATGAATAAATTAACTGCACGTTTCATTGTAATGGGAGATCTATTCCTTATTATATTTCTTATGATGTGGTCAACAAATAAAAGGCGCTGATTAATTTCTAATTTTAGCCTGAATATGTATGAATGATGTTCAATAAGATATGTCCGCTGGCCGGTATGATCACGTATTTCACTCTGTTTTCATGAGTCAGCCAACAATTTCCGTGCATGACAGGTGGAAATCTATGTGAAACTGTCATACACAAACGGGAAACAGATAATGTCTAAGTTAGCGTGACGAATTATTAATAATGATTTCAATTCAGCAAATTTTAACCCTTAAAGACCCAAACAGCTATCGGCAACCAAAAGCATCTACTGATCTAAACTGTTTAATTAACTGTTGATCCATTAATCCTATCAATGCAAGTAAATAATTGCAGTAAAATACAGTTTTCATGGTCATCAATTATGACCCATTTGGACATTCAGAGGCTGTGTAGTTACCATGGAAACACCGTCATCTTCTACAGCATTGATTCACCAGTGGAGTTGGATCAATGACAGTGGATGGAGATGCTTGTTTTTACATACAGTTATGATAGTTTTGCTGAAAAAGTCACTTTTTATTCAGTTTTTTTTCTGTTTCTGATGTAATAACCTTTGAGTTTTTATGAACATCTTCATCAGGGGTCTCAAACATGCGGCCCGGGGGCCAAATGCGGCCCACCAAAGGTTCCAATGCGGCCCGTGGGATGAATTTGCGAAGTGTCAAGGCTGTTGAACTCATTTTAGTTGCGGTTCCACATACAGACCAATATGATCTACAGTAAAATAATAACAGCAGAATAACCTACAGAAAATAATGACTCCATATTTTCTTCTCAGTTTGTGAAAAAAATATTACATTATGCCTATAAATAATGACAACTTCAATTTTTTGTCTTTGTTTTAGTGCAAAAAATAACATAAAATTATGAAAATATTTACATTTACAAACTATCCTGTAACAATAAAATGTGAATAACCTGAACAAATAGGAACAACCTGAAATGTCTAAAGAAAATTAAACCCAATTTTAACAATTTTCTGCCTGTTTAATAAGTGTTAAGTGTCTTTGTAGATCCGATCCATAATGCACATGTAGAAATAATAAATTGAGGCATAATATTGTTAAAATCACACTTATTTTTCTTAAGAAATTTCAGTTTTTTCAGGTTATTCACATCTTTTTTGTTTGGATAGTTTATAAAAGTAAGTATTTTCATAATTCAATGGGGGTTTTCTGCACTAAAACACAGACAAACATTTGGAGTCATTTATAGGTTACATTGGTTCATAGGTAACATTTGTCATTATTTATAGGTTATTATGTTATTATTTTACTGGTCCGGCCCGCTGGAGATCAAATTGGGCTGAATTTGGCCCCTGAAAGAAAATGAGTTTGAGACCCCTGATCTACATAATCAGTGAATTAAATATAGGAAAATACAGATTTATATTTAAAAAATGCAAAATACAGAGGATAATATTATCATAAATGGTGATAAATCACTTTAAAATGGTTTAAGAGACAATAATACCCATGAAAATAATGGCTTAATGCTATGTTGCTAAATATTTGATAGGCAAATATGGACATTTACAAATTGATCAATATGATGATATTGGAAATAATTGGATGGAGGGACAAACGGATGGACAGATGGACTTTATTGATACCAAACTAGGAAATTAGAGTGCAGCAGCAGCATGACACAGTGTCGAAAAATATAGAACCACAACATGAGCAAACACACTATACATAATTAATTAAAATTAAATATATAAAAACTTGGATAATTAAACTTTAAGGGGCAAAATATACTGCAATGTTCAATATGATGAAGGTGCAAAGTGGTATTGGATATATAAGTATTTATCACAGTAAAGTAGAGTTAAAGACTTTAAACATACATCAACAAACGAACTGTAAACATGCATCAAATATAAATCTAAGCCACTCTGACATGCCATCAGAAGCATTCAACAACCAAAACTTAACAACCATTGCATTTGAAGACACGGGAAAGGTATACGACATGAGAAATACTTAAGCCATGCACATCTGCACTTTGTTTATTAGTGGACTTTTGTGTCCCATAATGCACAGCGTGTCTCATAAATAAAATAGATAGAGCTAATAGATTTTAACGGAATATCAAATGCTAATGATCATGAATTATAATCAATTACTACAGCTAAATCAGAAAACAGAAATATCTTAGGGTGGATAATACATACCAACATGTAAAAAAACAAAAAAAAACAAAATAATAATAATAATAATAATAAGTCAGTTTTCTGGCTGTTTCTTTGACCTCCATTTGCGTCACATTCACTGTCCTCCATGTACTAGTAGTAGTAGTAGTGGTAAAAATAATAATAATGATAATGATAATAATTAATGCTACTACTACTACTACTACTACTACTACTACTAAATAATAATAATAAAAAGTTAGTTTTCTGGCTGTTTCTTTGCCCTCCATTTGTGTCACATTCACTCTCCTCCATGTATGTAGTAACAATATTATTATTATTATTGTTATTATTATTATTATTATTATTATTATTATTATTATTATTATTATTATTATTATTATTATTATTAATAATAATAATAATAATAACAATAATAAGTCTGTTTTCTGGTTGTTTCTTTGCCCTCCATTTGTGTCAAATTCACTCTCCTCCATGTATGTACTACTACTACTACTACTACTACTACTACTAATAATAATAATAATAATAATAATAATGATAAGTCAATTTTCTGGCTGTTTCTTTGACCTCCATTTGCGTCACATTCACTCTCCTCCATGTAGTAGTAGTAGTAGTAGTAGTAATAATAACAATAATAATAATAATAATAATAAGTCAGTTTTCTGGCTGTTTCTTTGCCTTCCATTTGTGTCAAATTCACTCTCCTCCATGTATGTACTACTACTACTACTACTACTACTACTACTACTAATAATAATAATAATAATAAGTCAATTTTCTGGCTGTTTTTTTTTTTTTACCTCCATTTGCATCATATTCACTCTCCTCCATGTATGTAGTAATAATAATAATAATAATAATAATAATAATAATAATAATAATAATAATAATAAGAATAATAATAATAATGGTGATGATAATGGTGATGATAATAATAATAATAATAATAATAATAATAATAATGGTGATGATAATAATAATAATAATAATAATAATAATAATAATAATAATAATAATAATAAAGTCAGTTTTCTGACTGTTTCTTTGACCTCCATTTGCGTCACATTCACTCTCCTCCATGTTTGTTCGTGTTGCTGTCATGCACGACTGTTGCTGCTTTTGCACCGTCTGGAAGGTGGCAAACAACTCAAAAGTAATGCCCTAAAGAATGTGATTTGCAACACAACGAAATGAACGATGAGCAAAATATGAAATGAGGAATTAGGGATTAGGTATTAGGCAAGGCAAGGCAGTTTTATTTATAAGGCACGCTTCTTACATAGAGGTACGTTCAAGGTGCTTTATAGAAAAAAAAAAACAACTGAGGAGAGCAGATTCAAAGAGTGGAATCTTTAAAGTGAAAAAAGATAAAAGACTCAAAATAGCGACATTAGTGCCCCTGGTGTTAAAATGTATGTTTAACCGGATCCTAATGATGGAGAATGTATTTGATAAATGTACAACAGATTGGTGGAACAGCTTGGATATACATTATTTCCCAACTTTCCTTAATCCATACTGATCGTCTGACAGCATGTGGATCAGCAGAACTGCACATTGTTTGGCCTTTATTCTTCTAAGCACACAAGCAAATGTTTGTGAGCCCACGTCTGAAATGAAATGAATGTTGACATGAAACCCTCTGATGCCTTCTATTTCTTGATCGCCAAAAGCACTTATGGATACGCTTAGTCTGGGAATTAGGCTGTCTGCTCTGCACATGGTTCACAGAATACTACTACAGCAACACCATAGGGCATACTATAATGGCACAGGAGCACACTTTACATCCATATAAAGCGCCATACTAAAAATATAAGAACAAGCAAAGGACTACATCAGATAAACCATTAGTTCCCAACCTTTTTTGGCTCGTGACCCCAGTTTAGCACACATTTCTGGTGACCCCAGACTTTCAAAACAGAGACATTTTTTGCTGAAATTAATTTTATTTTCCTCGGTCAGGATATGTACAGTCAGTCCAACTTGTATTTACAAGGCTGCAAATTAAAACTGAACAAACAATAACTCAGAATGTGAATTATGAAAGAGCTGCAGCATCTTAACCCTAAAGCAGGGGTGTCAAAGTCATTTTAGTTCAGGGGCCACATTCAGCTAAATTTGATCTGCAGTGGGCCGGACCAGTAAAAAAATAACATAATAATATATAAATAATGACAACTCCAAATTTTTTGTCTTTGTTGTAGGGTAAAGAAAAAAAAACATTAAATTATGAAAATACTTAATTTTATAAAGTATCCAAACAAAAAATATGTGAATAACCTGAAAAAACTGAAATTTCTTGATAATAATAATAATAATAATAATAATAATAATAATAATAATAATAATAATAATGATAATAATAGGCACCTTTCAGGACACTCAAGGTCACCGTACAAAGTTGTTAAAAATAAATAAAACACAATTAAAATGACATATATACGTATATAAAACACATAGGTACATAAAATGGCAGTAGATAAATGTGAAATTATGGAATTGAGTAGGTCTGTCTGAATAAATAAGTCTTAAGCTGGGATTTGAAGGTGGTAATAGAATCACAGTTTTTTATGTGTTCTGGGAGGGCATTCCAGAGGCGATAATAAGTGCAATTTTAACAATATTCTGCCTCAATTTATCATTTCTACATGTGCATTATGGATCGGTTCTACAAAGACACTAAACACTGAGGAACAGGCAGAATATAGTTAAAATTGTGCTTAATTTTCTTTAGACATTTCAGGTTGTTCATATTTGTTCAGGTTATTCACATTTTATTGTTACAGGATAGTTTGTAAATGTAAATATTTTCGTAATTTAATGTTATTTTTTGCTCCAAAACAAAGAAACAAATTTGAAGTTGTTAATTCAAAATACTTTTGCTTAATTCAAGATTTTTTGCTGAATTGAAGATTTTGTTTTTTACTTAATTGAAGATTTTTTTTTTTTTTTTTGCTTAATTCAACATTTTATCCTTAATTCAAGCAATTTTTAAATTTTTTTTATTTTGCTCAATTCAATTCAAGACTGGGGAAAACATCCCAAGGGGGACTGGACCCTTTTGTGGGCCGCATTAGGCCCCCGGGCCGCATGTTTGACACCCCTGCCCTAAGGGGTCTGAGCCTATTTTGATTTGGTCTTTATATACTATATAAAGAAATGTTTACCATCCCCCATGTTTAGTATCTTCTTTTTCAGCACAACTTCATCTATCTCGTCTGCCTATCATTTTTTCACTTTAACCTACTATATCAACACAAAGGGCCAAAAAAACAGACAAAAAATATAAAATCCGATTTGAAAAATGTATATAATTTATTGCATAAATGACACAAAGATGGTTAACAGACATTTTCAAAGACTTTAAAAGTGAATATTGGTTCCAAATAGTAACTGTATAAAACCAAAATTGTAATAAATGTAAAATATACTCAAATATTTGACCTAAAAGCATATCTTTACATAGGCGTTTTCTCAGTCAATTACTTGAAATTTCAGGCGACCCCATTTGAAAAACACTGAGATAAACGTAAAAAAAAAAAAAAAAAAAAAAAAATCAAATGTACAGAACAGATAGGTGGTTTGGTCATGAGTGTAATCCACGGCTAAATCCCATTCCCTTCAATCAGAGTGTGCGTTAACCAAAACAAACCCGTGTACCTCGGCTTCTTTGGCTCTCATTGTAATTGGAACAGATCAATTGCACCTTTATTACGTGAATAAGATGGATAACCTTGTCCTCCTTTCCTGCCATTTTAATGGGCCACTCAGTCCTTGCTTCTTGCCTCTCGCTAATCCCTGTGGAGCATATAGACTTTTAATCCCTCCTGCTGGGCCGGTAACGCAATATGGGCTCATCATCCATCCAACCACAGAAAACTCCCAAACACTGCAAAAATTAAGGGTTCCTAAGGGTTCATCAGAGAGCCTTTGGGTGCCCTAAACATCAAAGATTCTTCTAAGAAGCTTGGATTTCTTCAAAGGTTGGAAGATCCTTAGTTGTTGTATATTCTTTCAGAAACGATCAAATTCGAAGGCTTCAAGCTGGATCACTTGGCAGCTTTTGCTCTCGCATCATGAGCAAATACATCCTTAAGAGGTTTTTTTTTTTTTTTTTTTTTTTCATTCTTTTAATGGAATTTGCACAAGGTCTGATTGTTCTTGTTTAATCTTTAAATTACTGTACATTTTTAGATTTAAAGCCATGAAATTCCCCACATTAAATCGTTTGAGAGTGATAGACTTGATGGTATTTTCTGGACTTCCAACGCCCTAACTCAGAGAAATCGATATTTTCTTTCAATATAATTGCCAGTTTCTTTTGCTTACCTGTCAGTGGTATCATATATACCTTACGGGGAAACACTGGATAAGACGAACTGCACTACGAAAATAAGACGGTATAATAATGGTGCGGTAATACTTTGGTACCACATGGATAATTATGTAAGACCAAATAATTATCAAAATAATAATCATGCAATATCTTCAGTCTTAAAGGAGTGATATTTTGCTTTTGACCTCTGCTTTGCTTTGTGTGCGTGCGTGTTTGTTTGTTTATTTGTTAGCAAGATAACTCAAGAAGTTATGGATGGATTTTCACTAAATTTTCAGGAAATGTTGATACTGGCACAAGGAAGGAATGATAAAATTTTGGTGGTGATCGGGGGCGGGGTTGGTCCAATCAGAAGGAGGAGTGGTCTCACATCATCAGAATGAACACAAATGAAGGAAAAAATGAACAAAGGGCACAAAAATGACAAAAATACAAAAACTAAATGAACACAAATAACGAAAATAATGAACAAGATGCACAAAAATGAAGAAAATATGAAAAATGAAATGAACACAAATGAAGGAAATGATAAACAAAATGCACAAAAATGAAGAAAATATAAAAATTTAATGAACATAAATAAAGGAAATAATAAACAAAATGCACAAAAATGACGAAAATATAAAAATTAAATGAACACAAATGAGGGAAATAATGAACAAAATGCACAAACATGAAGAAAATATAATTATTGAACAAAATTAAGAAAAATGAATATAAAAACACAATGAAGAAAATTAAGAAAATAATGAAGGAAATGAAGAAAAATGAAGAAAATATAAAAACAAAATGACCAAAAATGAAGAAAATATTGGAAAAAAAAAATGAACAAAAATGAATCTAAAACAAAATGAAGAAAAATGAAGAAAATATAAAAACAAAATGAAAAAAAAAATGAAGAAAATAATGAACAAAATGAAGGGGTGGGGGGGCAGATCTCTCTTGACAGAGGTCTGCGCTCTCTGAGTGCTTTTCTTGTTTTAAATGGAATTATGCATTTTAAAACATTTCCCTGTGGTCTACATAAACTGTAAATGCTCTGCTTGGGTCTGAATTCTTCATTAATTCAACTCCACAGGTCCATCTTCAACCCTATTTCTGAGTAATGACACCAGAAAGGTCGTTTAGAGCGCTGGCCCTTTAAATGCACATGAGCCACTTCAGGCCACACCCCCTTCAGGTTGTTGGCTGTGCTGCTCTGTCTCATTCAACCAACAATTGAATATTTTAAGTAATCTACTCGAAGTTTGGACATATTTTCAGTTTTTACTACAACCACTGCTGCTGACAAACAATTATGTCGTACTCGGAGAAATGTTCGTCTTGACCTTATATGTGCAAATGTCGTGACGTAACAAGTTATAGACATAACAAATTAAACAGGAATTAAAGCAGGTTGTAGAAATCCACTTGATTTTTGCTAAAATGAATATAAGGATAGCTTTGCAGCACCTGGAGGGTTCAAATCAAAACTTTAGGAACTATTAGGGTCCAAACACACAAATAAATGTACCAAAGACTAATAAAAGTGGGTTTACCAAAATATGACCCCTTTTAATTAATGAATTTGAAATGAAATGAAAATTATTGGATTTTAAAAAGGCAATTACTAAATTATAAATCTGAAATTCATCTTCCCTTGTTTCAATGTAAAACTGTAAAAGTCATATGTTTGGATTTAACATACGATACTATCCATTTCTACGGTTTCACCTTTATGGTAGGTGTCTATTTGATGGTATCCATGGTGCTGACCGGAAAGGGGTGTGGTCATCAGCCTCTCAACTGAACCTAAAGCAACAGAAACTAAAACTGCATTTATAACAGGATTGCAAAAAAAAAAAAAAGGGAAATTTAGTTATGGTAAAATGATCGATCTGTGAGGTAAAAGTACACATTCTAGGTATTTGTAAGACTGACGTTAACTATTAAATAAGTACAATACATCCCCTTTAAAGTCTGTTTGTGTTCTTTTAGTTAGGTTACATTCAGACTGCAGGCAAATGTGACCCAAATCGAATTTTTTTACCCACACTGTAAAAAAAAAACAAAACAACAGTATTATTCTGGCAGCAGGAGTGCCGGAAAAAATACTGTAAAATAACAGAAAATAACCGTCTAATAAAAATACGGTAATTTTCCATAATTAAAATACAGTTTTTTGCCCTAACTTTCCATAAGATTTTGCTTTTTTTTTTTTTTTTTGACTTTTTAATGTTTAATAAAGAATTTATTCATGTATCAAAACAATCAGATTACCTATAAATATACATAAATAATTTTCAATGAAACTAAGTTGTACAATCCACTGATAAAAACTGTATTTGGACAGTTTATCAGTGCTTATACATGTTATACATTCACAAAAATACATTTATTCAACATTTTTGTTGTGAAACCTCCCGTAATTACACAAGATATTTGTCAATTAACAAACAAGTCTTGTTAAACTTACAGAACAAATACTTCTTTTACGGTTAATTGTCAGTAATTTTATCTTGTTTTATAATTTTTTTTACAGTATTAAACTTTAAATTAACAGTTTAATCTCTTAAACAGAAAAGAAATATTTGTGAAATTATGATACATTTGTAAATGTATTTTAACTGTATTTTTCTGTGAAAAATTTTTAAAAAATTATTTTAAAAAAATTAATTTTTTTGTTATTCACAGTTACAGTTTTTTCATGTTATTTTACATTTGACATGTAAAATCAGTCTATTTTTGTAATTTCATTTATATTTTCCTTTATCTTAAAAATACAGGAAAAATCTGTAAAATAAAGAGTGAAAATTCTGTTAAATTACAGATGTTTTTTTTTTTTTTTTTTTTACAGTGCATATGTGACCTGTATCTGATCTGTTAAAGACAGTTTGAACAGCACAAATCTGATTTTTTTCAAATCCGACCCAGGCCGCTTTCATATATGAACCTAAATCCGATACGTGTCCGATATTTTGCAATTCGACTTCAGTTTGAACAGCCAGGTCGTGTTTATCCGACCTTTATGTCATTGAGATGCAACAAACGTCACAATCCTGTGCCCCAGGAGGAGAAGCGGTGGGAAAAACATACTTAATTCCATAAACACAGTGCATTCCTGTGTGGTCATGTATTACATCAGGACCTCTTTTGTGCATGCGGGTCACTTCAGGGTCACATTCAGTTCATACTGAAAACTAATAGAAGTTGCATTTAATGTGTAATATGAACGAGCACACAAAAAAAATCAGATTTCACCCAAAAAATCCAAATTGTGCATTAAGACCTGCTGTCTGAATGCAGCCTTCGTCACTTTAATCCTCAAATGTTGTTACATTGTGTTTTTTGACACTGCTGTGTAGTCAAGATTGAAGGTTTAGCTTCAGATTTATGTTTAATAATGTTGAAGTTCATCCATTTTTTAAATCTTACAGAACATATGAATTTTACAGTCATTTTGTTTTATTTTGCTTTGCTTTTTTAAACCTTCAGGCCATTTAAACAATTTTTTTGTTTGCGGAAAATTAGAAAAACTGTTATTTATTTATGATGAGTGGAGTGGGGTCCAGCCTTGAATTGGATTTGGCTTTTTAAAAACTAAATCCCATCACTAAAAGTCTTATTACTGTAAAGAGACATCAGTGAGAGTAAATGTGTAAGATTGGGATGAAATGTAAAGAGTGGGGGTTAATGGGTTTACTGAGGGCAGGGTAAGGGGTAAAGGTTAATGAGGGGGTTAAGGGATGAGGGATGGGGGCTGGGGGTAGAGTTTAGGGTAAAGGATGGGTGGGGTAAGTGGTAAAACATGTGGAGGTTAAAGGTCAGGTTAGTTCAATCTGCCTTTGGTCTGTTTCTGTCCATTCTTTTCTCTCTTTCCCTTGTATATTTTTCTTCCCTCTTGCCTCTTCCCTCTTTGACATAATGTTTTTAAATGCAAGAAATATTTCCTTCGAATAAAAAGCAAAGGTCACGCATCTTAAGTCAGATTTAGATCCCAATCTTTAGGAAATGAGACTTACTGGACTTTGATTTGTGGCAAATGACATGACAGTTGTTCTGGTTCAGACATATATTGAGAATTTATGTTTGATTTCTGAAACATGATGATACATTTTAATAAATAATAACAATAAATCTGTCATAAAAGCAGTTTACAGTCGAAATAAGAGACAGAGGGATGAAGGTGAAGAAAGAAAAACAATGCAGGATTAATAATATACTCATTTCATGGATTATTCTCACTATTTTTGGCATTAAAACCACTTCAATAGTAAAAATATGTGTTCATGGACTGACGAAAGAGTCATAACATCAGGATTAGATCAACCCTCTGGCATCCAGGTGTGCCTTTTAGGCACACACTGTACTTTACGTTAAAAAACTTTATATTATTTTCCACAATTTAAATAAGGTTAGAATTCAAAAGTTGTTCATTTTTGCATGATCTTTAAAATTCTGACCACCAACTAAAATTTGCACATTGTCAACAAAAGAAAATTACAAGACTATCATCTGTCTCCCAAGTGTGCCTAAAATGCGCTATTTCTTCCATTTGATCTGTATGATTAGGGCTGACCTTGATTTACAAAAATAAAATCAAATTAGAGCAGAAAAAAAATCAAAATATAATATTTAATAGTTTGATTTATAGGTGTGCATTTTACGCACACTTGGTGACAGATGCTACTATTTTTGAACATTTGACCTAGCGCTGAAAATAATAATGCAAATTAACTGATGTTGCTGTTAATCATTGACATATGCCAGGATGAAAAAATCAAATAACATGTGATCCACTTTTTATGTAGTATTTTGAAAAAAATATATTTTTGTGTGTTTTTTGCATCCAAAAAAATGGTTTGTTTACATTACAAACACGGCATTTAAAGGGTTAAAAAAAATGTGACAATTATTGAGTATTTGGCATTTTTATTTACGGCTCAAGTTGATGAAATAGAAAAAAGTGTAAAAGAATTAAAAACAAACTGTATGACATTTTTTTTGACATTATTCCACAAGTGTGTGATAAAGGCACACTTGGTGCTTAGTAAGGGCCTTACTGGATGAGATACCAGAGGGTTAAGTACACTGTTATTACTTTCACACCAGCTAACTATAAAGCCTTTTAGTGTATTACTGAAGTTAAAATAGTCCTTCACATTCCACTAAAGTCAGCATTGTATAGGTTTTTTTTGTTGCTATTCAGTTTATTTTAGCTCTTATTCAATATCTGTTTGTGTAAAGAAACAAACATTAGGACATTTGAAGCCATTTAGATCTATAGATATAAATTTTAATTTCAGCGCATGGCTCATCATTGTTGTTCATTTGTGAGATAGATATCAGACATTTGTATGACTTGACTGGTCTCGACACTATTCGCTTGATTTATCAACCGCGGAAACTTATGACTCAAAGGTTAAGCCTCGATAGTTTCGTGTTTGCATGTGTGTATATAATTAATAATTAAAAAGTGACAGAATTAAAACACATGAATGGCCTTATTGTATATGTGCAGTAGCGGTGTTGGTGGTCCAATTCCCATCATCCCGTGCTTCTACAGTTTGTTATATTTATTGTTTTAACCCTTTTATTGCACACCCAGAAATACTCTGACATTCTAAATTTCAACCTTAGTGTGTTATTGGAGGATATAACAAGACTTTACTACTTTTGTGAATTTTTTCAAAATTTGTTATTGTCATGTTGAAAATGAGGGTCAATGAAGTTACCGTATTCGTTTCCTTACCTGTATGTTGCAAAAAAAAAAAAGCTGTAATGCTAAACGTATCATATTTGATACATGAGTTTTGAAGCCCTCTACATGATCAGTGTGATATTTTTTTTTCTTGCATTTTGTAATAAATTTCTCAAATTGTAATAACTTACTACATAATGCAAAAAAATATACTGCATAATGCACTGAGGTAATTTATTACAACATGCATCAGTTTATTACATAATGCGGCTTTATTACAAGGTGACATGACATTCTTATTACATTTTGAACTTTTATTACATAATGGGAATTTATTACATAATGCAGCTCAACAAGGTTATTCAATTCTTTTTTTTTTTTTTTTTTTTGCAACATTATACTTTGTTTTAGTGTAAATACGTGAAAATATTTACATTTACAAAGAGAAAAATTTGGAGTTGTCATTATTTATATGTTATTAGAATCAGAATCAGATTTTATTGCCAAGTAATTTTTACATTACAAGGAATTTGTCTTGGTTCTGTTGGTGCAAACAGTTAAAAGAAGCAGATATCAAAAATGAAAATAATAATAAGAATAAAGAAAAACAGAAGTGTTTGCCTTCAGAAGTGAATTGAATTATATACATATATACACATATACACTAACATACGTGCTAGAAACGGTGGTATCCTTTAAGTCACAGGTGTCAAACATGCGGCCTGGGGCCTAAACCAAAGGTTCTAATCTGGCCCGCGAGATGAATTTACAAAGTACAAAATGCCAAAATTACCCTGAAGATATTAACAGTCAAGGACATTAAACTAAAAAATAACAGCATAATAACCAAGAAATAATTACTCCAAATTTTCTCGGTTTAATGTGAAGAAATTAATATAACATTATGCCTCTAAATAATGGCAACACAATTTTTTTCTCTTTGATTTATTGCAAAGAACATTAAATTCTGATATCCTTTAACAATAAAATGTCAATAACCTGAACAAATATGAACAACCTGGAATGTCTAAACAAAAATAAGTGTAATTCTAACAATATCCCGCCTGTTTTGTGTCTTGGTAGATCTGATCTGTAATGCACATGTAGAAATCATAAGTTGAGGCAGAATATTGACAAGATTGTACTTGTTTTTCTTCTGAAATTTCAGTTTTTTTCTAGTTATTCACATCTTTTTTGTTTTGGATGGAAATAGTTTCGTCATCTAATGTTATTTTTTGCACTAAAAAAATTGGAGTTGTCATTATTTATAGGTTATCATGTTATTATTTCACTGGTTCAGCCCACTAGAGATCAAATTGGGCTGAATGTGGCCCCTGAAAGAAAATGAGTTTGACCCCCCTGCTTTAAGTGATGTTATTATGATAGTATTTTACTGATCTGACCCACTTGAGATTGAATTGGTCTGAATGTGGAACCTGAACTAAAAAGATTAATATCTTCAGTGTAATTTTTGCATTTCACAAAGTCATCCCAAGGGCCGGACTGGACCCTTTGGTGGGCCGGATTTGGCCCCTGGGCCGCATGTTTGACATCTGTGATGTAAACGCTACACAACAACAGATTTACTTTTAAGCCGATGCTAGACGAAGATATTTTAGACGTGTTTAGCCGCTGTAACTGAAACCAAGAGGTATGCACTAGTCGAGGCTCAAACAGCATGGAGATAAAATTAGAGAAAATGCCGTCACAGTGCAGCCACAGTTTGTTTGTTAAGTGATCCGTGGAGCGCCGAATGCAAAAACATCAGATCAATATCCCCGACGCCGAAGAACTAACCCAAATACACGAGAAAAAAAAAATAATAATAATAAAGCGAGATAGATGAGAACAAATATTCTGAACACTTGTAATGAGTTGTTTGAGCTGTGTTATTATTGTTATCATCTGTGGGCTCACCTAGCTTCGAAATGAAAGAAGCTACAAAAAAAAGTTTCCGGAGGGCGTCCGTTGCTTTATGCTAGATGCTACTGAAAAGCAAATATTTTCAGGGTGCAGAGCTGATATTGTTTGTTCTGCTCTGTGTGGACTCTGTAACACCCCGCTGTATCCCCGTGCATGCAGTCGACTGATCAGAAGAGCCAGGCTGCCGGTGCATACACCCCTGTACATTAAATGAGTAAACACAGCGGAGGTAGAGCAACCTAAAGCTTTTTATCTGATATACTGCATGTGGTACGATTAGGAGGGCGCCGTTGCAAACCGTTAGCTGAAATTCATTCGGCTTAGTGTTTTGCAGACAATAGCTCCGCGTTCGACTTGATTGTGCAGAAATGTGGAGTCTGGGAAGCTTCTGTTGTTGTGTTTAGATTTTCACACAGAGGTTTAGCGCGGCGCTTTCTATTAAATGACAGCAACCGGCATCATGGTGTGAATAAAAAGAGGAAAACACTAAGACATGTTTGCTGAACAGTTAAAAGTGGATGTGGAATGTAACCCCCATGAATTTAACAGGCAATTGTTTGATTTGAACCTGATGAGATTATGCATGCAGTTACACTGAAAATCCACAAGGTGGTGCATATTCCTTACAAATGACAGTGAAGTATCGAAGAGGGGAAAAAGAAAACGAAAGTGAAAAGTAAGGAGGAACGTATGGTAAAAAATGCGTGTACAGTCTTTTGTGAGCAGCGTGGAGTTTTTTGTTGTTTATATCTGCATAAGTTCAAAGTAAATGTCAATTCAGAAGAAGCAAGTTGTTCCTAAATATTTTTTGTTACCAGAGGATTAAGGAGGACCACTATTCAGTGTGTTTCATAACAGTTCTCCGGTGAGTGTGCTTTTCTTTCATTTAGTTTAAAGAAAATGATGCTAGCTCTTGCTAGATTCATGAATGCAGATGGTATTTTATGTTAACAAAACCAATCGGAGAAACGTGAGGTGTTTAAAAAAGAAAACTCAGCACTGTTGAATTCATGATATGTGAATTTTGAGAAGATATGTCAACTGTTTTCTTAGCAGAAACGATAGCTTTGTGAATAATTTTATTTAAGCTAACAGCATGTTAATGTTCTATGATTTTGAGCATTTGTGCAAGCAATAAGCTGATATAAGTTTGAAATGAGTGTTTAAGATCCTGCTAATGCTGTATAGTGTGAAGAATACTGGACTTTAACTGAGGGTAAATTGTACGCTATGCAGGTTGGTTTTTTTTATGGTCGATTTCTGAAAGAGGACGACTGCAATCTGAGGTGTTCCAGTCAGTGGGAACCAGACCGCTCATCACTGCTGCTGCACGCAGAGGAGTCACAGAGCCAGTCCATGGATTTGGATTCATCAGCTTTCCATGTGGATTTCAGATAAGATTTAGAAAAGAGAAATAACTATAAGGGGGCCCCTAATTAACTAAAAGCTAAGACTGAACTAAAAGGGAAGGACATGGAACCAAAGTGACTAAGGAAAAAAAAAAACAAGGAAACTTTTGACTTGACTGAACTGAACTTGAAATAACTTTTGACATTAAAAAAAAAAAAAGGATCCTACTTTACCATAAAGGAAAAAAAAAAAAACTGTTAACAATTCAGGTACCCGGGTACAATTGTTGAGATTTGCCAATTTATTTTATCTATTTATTTATTTATTTATTTTCTTTGAGTGTTGAATTTACAGAGCTCTGGGAAAAAAATACAAATTTCAGTTGAGGTCATGTATATTGTGTTTTTTTTGGTTTATTATTTTTTTCATGAGAATAACTGAGGGACAAAGTGGCACAGTTATCTTTAAGAAGTGCTTTTGTTGTTGTTTTTTTGGGGTTGTGAATAAATACACCCAGTTATCGTATGGAGTTGTTGTTGTGTTTTGCTTACTATCCTCCTCTAAGAATCTGGATTCAAGATATTGCTGTATTACTACTCTCTTACAATTAGTGTTACAGTAATATAAAAAAAAAAAAAGGTGGATTACAATCCTTTACTCTGTTCATTTCCTTTAATAGAATGAACACATTCTTTTCTGAACAGTTTTTACACCTGATTTCCACTAAAAGCAGTTGTACCTCATCTTGATGTGGTTCCGTTTTGTCCGTTTCAGGAACTGAATGAATGCATGCACTACAAAAAAGACCTTTACAAAAAAAAAAAAAAAAAAAAATTAATTAAACTCATTATTGGATTAAAATGTCTTATTTCAAGTGAGATTATTTATCAGTGCATTAAAAAAATGCACTCATCAAGTTAACGCATAAGAAAATGTTATCAGAGGATTACAGAATGCTAAAATTCTTATTTTAAGCAGAATATACTGTTTTGTTTTGTTTTTTATCTATATTATAATACTGGAAGGTCTCATCTGTTTGTCTGAGTGTGTATCTGTGCAGTTCTGAGACACTGAGATGTTTTTAACCGGCCAGTTTGGTACCTACAGTTGAGGAATAGTCCCATCTCAACATTAAATACCTTTTTTCTTTAAAATTCTCTTTCTTGAAGTTAGGAAGGACTGATTTCAGACTGATCTCATGAAATCGCGTTGTATGTGATGCCAGTTTATTGCATTTGGTGTGCTATACGTCCACATTTTCATTCTTTCGTGTGTTATTTAACGTCATTTGATGGCGTCAATGCGCTAGCTGCTAATCGTGCTAATTGCTAACCCTAACCGCTAATCGCGCTAGCCCTTAATCACGCTAACTGCGAACTGTAAACCTAACCCTAACCACTAATCGCGTGTTATTTTACGCAGCATAAATATACACGCTGAAAGCTTATAATGCATACAGATAACACACCAATTAAAAGTGGCGTGTTATCTGTACGTAATTCATGATGTCACGTTGCTGATTTAATTCACGTTGCTAATCAGTTGCCAGAGGGAGGGACAGGAAGCAGCCTTGCACATCAGGAAACAATTAACGGGAAATGCAGTACCACACTGCATGATGGAAAATGAAGTTAAACACAGGAAGAACACATTTATGAACTTCAGTCCATAGATATCAGTGTTAATATATGAATTATAGTTAAAATTTTAAAGAATGATTTATCAAACAATTTTTTTGTCAGTACTTATAAAATATAGACTGACATTTTTTCCCAAAAGTCAGCTCTACCCAACATAAAAACTACCACATTTAGAGGGTCAATGCCATATATGTATATATGTATATATATATATATATGTATATATATATATATATATATATATATATATATATATATATATGTGTGTGTGTGTGTGTGTGTATGTGTACAGTCACGGGAAAAAAAAATGATTAGACCATCAAAAGTCATCATAAACAATGGTTATGCATCAAGTACTAACTCCTGTGTGTGTCATGTGACTAAAACAGACAGAAAAGAAAACATGGAATGTCTAAAAGCACTGTTTTTTTCAGTACAATGCCATCGATATTGATGTAAGAACTGAAGTGATTTTGGTTATTATCAAGAAAACATGGAAAATGGATAGATATCAGCTCTGAAATTAAACTCTTATGAGCTATTTTTGTTGTTATCATTATATTTGTCCAAACAAGTGTAACTTTAGTTGTAGCAGGCATTAAAATGAACAAGAAATTGACGAAAACAAGGGGTGGTCTAAGAATTTTTTCCGCGACTGTATTTGTTCAACTTATTCACATTTTATTGTGAAAGGATAGTTTGTAAATGTAAACATTTTTGCTTTGTAATTTTACTTTTTTTCACATTAATCAAAGAAGATAATTTGGAGTTGTCATATGTTATTATGCTATTATTTCATTTGAGATCACATTGGACTGAATGTGACCCCTGAACTTAAATGAGTGTGAATGCTTATCACCCATGATGCACTCCTATTAAAATCTACTGTAAGCAAGGTTATTATCGATAATGAAAACTAACAAAACGACAAAAACTAGAATTGAAAAAAAAAAATTAACTGACATAAATAAAAACGATAATTAAAAGAAAAAAACGATAACTAACCAAAACAGTATTGTGTGTTTACAAAACTAACTAAAACCTATAAAAATTATGATAAAATTCCCTTCGTTTTCGTCTTTGTCAATGTCGGATTGATATGAAATCGATTTATTTCCCTCAAGCAATTTTAGCTGCTGGCTCCATATGATATTTAACGGTCAGTCACTTCTGGTCACTTGTGGTTTCCAGTTGTCTTCTGGTTCCCACTCTACCTGGAAACATGGAGACTAAAGCTGGGAGAAAGCAGCAGAGTCCTGTCTGGGATTCATTTGAATTCGACGGTGAAGAAGATAAAAGATATGAAAAAACTAAACTAAAACTAAGCATTTAGAAAATAACAAAAGCTAATAAAAACTAGCAAACCTGCTGTAAAAACAAATTAAAACTAACTGAATTAGAGAAAAAAAAGTCAAAACGAAATAAAACTAAACTATAATGAACAAGAAAAGCAGTCGGAGAGCACAGACCTCCGCCAAGACAGATCTGTCGCCCCCCCCCCCATCACCACCAAAATTCAATCATTTCATCCTTGTGCCAGTATCAACATTTCCTGAAAATTTCCTGAAAATCCGTTCATAACTTTTTCAGTTATATTGCTAACAAACAAACAAACAAACAAACACACGAAGCAGAGTGATCACAATACTTCCTGGCGGAGGTAAAAATCCAAAACTCTTAGAACCTTGTACTGGAGTACTGGAAGATAAAGTGGACAAACCTGTCACTTTTGTTGCTGACTGACTGTAAACAATCCGTATAAACACACTTCTTCGTAACAGTTTTACCAACCACCCATGTGTGAACCGCCCACCCCCCACCCACTGTTAAACTCTAACTCCGGTTGAAACTCTGAAAGTGTTAATCACATTTTGTTGCTGTTTTGTTCTGTGTTGTGTTTTATTCTGCTTGCCATTCGCTTAATCATGTTATGTGATAATTACATTTATCTCAGAGTAGTTTTAACTGATAGGTTGTGATTGACATGATGCTCCACTCCTTTATTTAATTAAAACCAGGCTTGAGAAAGAGTAGTTTCTGCCGCCTTCAACACTATATAGTTATAAAAAAGAGAACGTATGAATCTATTTGGAGTTTTCAAGTTGCAGAATTAATTAAGAAGTAGTTACAGTTGAATTGATGGCAAACCTATAGGTAAGGTTATATTGCCCTTTTTCTTTCTTTTTTTTTTTCTTTTTTTACTTTACTTTTGCCATTACAAAACTTACAGGTAATTATAGAACCACAATACGGGAAAGAAAAGTAAAAGAAAAGAAAGACACAAACAAACAAAACAAAATCACCTTGATTATCAGCTTATATGTTAGTGACAAACAGAAGCACATCACGCACAATACATCTTAATTAATATAGACAATAACCGGAGTCCATCTTCTTATAAATAAGGGTAGTTTTAACTGAAAGATAACAGTCATATTTTCCGTTGTTTGGACATGTTTAACTTTTTATATCCATTAAGCTCTTGTATACGGTGGCCCAGAGGTGCAACAGCCCCCAAAAAATTATCCACTATAAGAAAAAAAAAAAGAACAGCCCAAAAAAATGATCCACTACAAGAAAAAAAGAGAACAGCCCAAAAAATTATCCACTATAAGAAAAAAAAGAGAACAGCCCAAAAAATTATCCACTATAAGAAAAAAAAAGAGAACAGCCCAAAAAATTATCCACTATAAGAAAACAAAAGAGAACACCCCAAAAACATGATCCACTATAAGAAAAAAAAGAGAACAGCCCCCAAAAAATGATCCACTATAAGAAAAAAAGAGAACAGCCCACAAAAAAAAGATCCACTATAAGAAAAAAAATAAGAGAACAGCCCCAAAAAATGATCCACTGTAAGAAAAAAAGGGAACACCCCAAAAACATGATCCACTATAAGAAAAAAAAGAGAACAGCCCCCCAAAAATGATCCACGATAAAAAAGAGAACAGCCCCCCAAAAAATGATCCCCTGTAAGAAAAAAAAAGAGAACAGCCCAAAAAAATTATCCACTACAAGAAAAAAAAGAGAACAGCCCAAAAAAATTATCCACTATAAGAAAAAAAAGAGAACAGCCCAAAAAAATGATCCACCATATTTTTAGAATAACTTTATTTTTAGTGCACTGAACTCCACTTCCGGTGGGTTACTTCGTTAGCATTAACCACATTAGCTGAAGGCCTTAAAAATTTTCAGTCTATGCTTTTATTTTTTGTGGTGGCCTTTAAAGCAAGAGACCTTTGGGTAAACAGCACCCCCTTAATTGAAAAGGTGGATGATGTTTTTTTTTTTTTTTTTTTTTTTTTTTTTTTATGGTGGATAATTTTTTGGGCTGTTCTCTTTTTTTCTTATAGTGGAAAATTTTTTGGGTTGTTCTCTTTTTTTTCCTATAGTGGATAATTTTTTGGACTTGCACCTCTGGGCCACCGTACTTGTGGGAGGGTCAGGCTGCATCCAAACAAAAACTTAAGGATATTTCATTTTTTTGTCATTTTTTTTGCAGATTTTTGCCATTTGTAAATAAAACTATGTCTGGTCGTTATAAAAATGTGTTTCCATTCAGTTCACACACAAAAAAGTAAAAAAAGTGCCGTGCAAGAATCCTGAATGGAAAAAAAATAGCCCAAAAATTTAAAATATCCTTAACTTTTTGTTTGCAGTGTATGTAAAATATAACACTGGTCTTTGGTTAGATTTTGTTCAGTTAGTCAGTTTAGTTTTATTTCGAACACATAAAATCATCAGATGTCAAAGAACCATACAACACAGTCAAACTAAATTTTTCAGCGCTCGAAAAGGAGTGAGAATAAGTATAACTTATAGACTCCCACCCCCATTTTAAAAGCTAATAATTAAAATAATTCCTTTGCTTTGTTAACACACTTTTTTTTTTAATAACACAAAACATCCATATAAACCATTCACATACCAAGGTTATGATAGTTTTGGATTTTTCATTATAGTTTAGTTTTATTTAGTTTTGACTTTTTTTCTCTGATTCAGTTAGTTTTAATTCGTTTTTAGAGCAGGTTTGATAGTATTTATTAGTTTTCATTTTTCTCTAAATGCTTAGTTTTAGTTTAGTTTTAGTATTTAGTTTTAGTTTTTTCATATCTTTTATCTTCTTCCCCATCGTATTCAAATAAATCCCAGACAGGACTCTGCTGCTTTCTCCCAACTTTAGTCTCCATGTTTCCATGTAGAGCGGGGACGAGAAAACGACTCTAAATGACAAGTGACGAGAAGTACCGTACGGTGCCGCTAGCTAAAATTGCTAGAGCGAAATAAATCGCTTTTATATCAATCTGACATTGATAAAGACAAAAACAAAGGGAATTTTATCATAATTTTTATACGTTTTACTTAGTTTTGTAAACACACAATACAGTTTCAGTTAGTTATCATTTTTTTCCTTTTTTTTAATAGTTTTTATTTATTTCACTTAACGAAAATGTTTATTCAATTCTAATTTTCGTCATTTCGTTTTCATTAACGATAAAAACCTTGTCACATACATTTTTTTAGTCACCTCACACACAATTAGATTTGCATAATCTCCCTTTTTAAATATAAACTATCAAATTTATATGCACGTCAACCCTTTCATGCATGAATTGTGAGAACCTGAGTCAAGATTTATTTTTTGAGTGTTTTTATTCCTCCTTAGCCATGAAAAAAACAATGTGATTGAGTTTTATTTTTCTATGGCGTTACAAAAATATCCATGCATTTAATTTTTGAAGTAAAGACACATGTGTTTAAAACCCAATATCAGAAAGTGATATGAAAACAATGAAATAAAAACATTTTTAATGCTGCTAATCTGATGTCCTCTCACATTTCAATATATTCTAATGCTAGTAATTACTCACTTCATGGAGATAATATGCAAACAAAAAAACTTTTTGTCTAACAAATAACATTTACACTCAAACATGTTACTGCAGATCAGGTTTATCAAGAACAGCAAAGTTATAGCAATGGTATGAATGTCAGTGTATGGGATGGTGCATAAGTGTCCACTGTGTTAGCTGATAAGGAACTAAAACAACAAAACCCATTAAATACAAGAGAACAGCTGGAGAAGAACTGTCCACTGTAGTGACCTATGCATGAAAGGGTTAATTGTTTACTACAAATACCATCATTAATAAATGTGAAGATATCTCCTAATCATGATAGTCTGTTTTAATTAATTAATTAATTACAAATAGGCAGTACACAATAATATCTCATTCTATGCATTCTTCTATATTATAACTACATATTCACTTATTCAGATAATGTTCTATATTTTTTGTTATTCTACTGGATTTATACATCCTTTTAAATGCACAAATTGAAGACATTTTTACGTTTTAATCCAGATTATTCCAAAGATGTACCCCTCTAACAGAGATACACTGGCTTTATATGTTTGTTCAACACTACACCTCACACCACACTACACTTGTTATGGTGCTTTTTGCAGTCATAGTGCCCTTTTTCAATGTAATTTTAGGAAAACAGATCAAGCATAAAGAAGAAATCATCTGTATCTAAATTTTAAGGCTTATTTTTTATGCTATTTCTTAGCTCAGTTTACATTATTACATTGAGTGAAAGAGTCAAATAGTTGAAGATGGATTAATTTATTTTAGTGGTGTGTAGTTAAAAAACGAAACTGAACTGAATGTTTGCAACATTAATGATGGATTAAATATTAATACAGACACAAAATATTGCAATGTTGATGAATTACATGAATTACCCCTAACTATGAATCATAATAGCATCTGCCTGGAGAATAGAATAGAATAGAATAGAATAGAATAGAATAGAATAGAATAGAATAGAATAGAATAGAATAGAACCAGGAACAGAATAGAATAGAATAGAACAGAATAGAACCAGGAATAGAATAGAATAGAATAGAATAGAATAGAATAGAATAGAATAGAATAGAATAGAATAGAATAGAATAGAGCCGGGAATAGAATAGAATAAAATAGAACCAGGAACAGAACAGAATAGAATAGAATAGAATAGAATAGAATAGAATAGAACCAGGAACAGAATAGAATAGAATAGAATAGAATAGAATAGAATAGAATAGAATAGAACTGGGAATAGAACTGGGAATAGAATAGAATAGAATAGAATAGAATAGAACCAGGAATAGAATAGAATAGAATAGAATAGAACCAGGAGCAGAATAGAATAGAATAGAATAGAATAGAACCAGAAACAGAAAAAAATAGAATAGAACTGGGAATAGAATAGAATAGAATAGAATAGAATAGAATAGAACCAGGAATAGAATAGAATAGAATAGAATAGAATAGAATAGAATAGAATAGAATAGAATAGAATAGAATAGAACAGAATAGAACTTGGAATAGAATAGAATAGAATAGAATAGAATAGAATAGAATAGAATAGAATAGAATAGAATAGAATAGAATAGAGCCGGGAATAGAATAGAATAAAATAGAACCAGGAACAGAATAGAATAGATTAGAATATAATAGAACCAGGAATAGAATAGAATAGAATAGAATAGAACCAGGAACAGAAAAGAATAGAATAGAACTGGGCATAGAATACAATAGAATAGAATAGAATAGAATAGAATAGAATAGAATAGAATAGAATAGAATAGAATAGAATAGAATAGAACCAGGAACAGAATAGAATAGAATAGAACAGAATAGAACTGGGAATAGAATAGAATAGAATAGAATAGAATAGAATAGAATAGAATAGAATAGAACCAGGAACAGAATAGAATAGAATAGAACAGAATAGAACCAGTAATAGAATAGAATAGAACAGAATAGAACTGGGAATAGAATAGAATAGAATAGAATAGAATAGAATAGAATAGAATAGAATAGAATAGAATAGAATAGAATAGAGCCGGGAATAGAATAGAATAAAATAGAACCAGGAACAGAATAGAATAGATTAGAATAGAATAGAATAGAATAGAATAGAATAGAATAGAATAGAATAGAATAGAATAGAATAGAATAGAATAGAACCAGGAACAGAATAGAATAGAACCAGGAATAGAATAGAATAGAATAGAATAGAATAGAATAGAATAGAATAGAATAGAATAGAACTGGGAATAGAACTGGGAATAGAATAGAATAGAATAGAATAGAATAGAATAGAACCAGGAATAGAATAGAATAGAATAGAACCAGGAGCAGAATAGAATAGAATAGAATAGAATAGAATAGAATAGAATAGAATAGAATAGAATAGAATAGAACCAGAAACAGAAAAAAATAGAATAGAACTGGGAATAGAATAGAATAGAATAGAATAGAACCAGGAATAGAATAGAATAGAATAGAATAGAATAGAATAGAATAGAATAGAATAGAATAGAATAGAATAGAATAGAATAGAGCCGGGAATAGAATAGAATAAAATAGAACCAGGAACAGAATAGAATAGATTAGAATAGAATAGAACCAGGAATAGAATAGAATAGAATAGAATAGAATAGAATAGAATAGAATAGAATAGAACCAGGAACAGAATATAGAGTAGAATAGAATAGAATAGAATAGAACCAGGAATAGAATAGAATAGAACCAGGAATAGAATAGAATAGAATAGAATAGAATAGAATAGAACCAGGAACAGAGTAGAGTAGAGTAGAGTAGAGTAGAGTAGAGTAGAGTAGAGTAGAGTAGAATAGAATAGGCTTTATTGTCATTCCACCACAGATTTGCAGTGCATCATGTAGTTAAAGGTTCCACTTTGCTGTTTCCACCGTCCATGCTGTGGAATCTCAGCCCCGGTCTGTTTGTTGGCCGACCACACAGTAACAGAACTCAGCCGCTGGGATCAGGCAGCTAATCTAATAAGTATCTATCCTCTCCATCAACGTTTCTAAGTCTGCATTTGTGTCAAACTCTGCAGTACAAACAGGCAAAAGATCAATAAATTACCATGGTTCAATAAGTGTGTAACCCCAGGCCTGGCTTTAATAACAACCTCTATGTCATAAACCCCAATCTTCTGTACCTTAGATTGTCCTATCAGAACCTTATATCTGTTTCAGTCACCGCCTGTTTTCTCCTCCCTGTAGTGACAATCCACTGCTCTTCAGCTGAAATTTAACAGCGAAAGACGATTTCCAGACATCCTTTCCATTTATGGGTTATTACTGTTTTTCCTTCTATGTAAGTTTGTACAAATTATAGTTTGTCTAGAAATTTTCAAACAATTTTAACAAGATCATTAGTCACTTTTCCATTGACCCTCAAATTGGACGAATATTATTTGTGCATAAAAATTTACCTAATGGAAAAATGACAATTTCGCCAAAACTCTTACTTTTTGATTAAAAGTTTTTGTGCTGGTAAGCGGTGGTGTTTTGGGCATAGCGCAAAACTACAATGGAAAGATGTTTTTTTTCCGTGACTAGAGTCATGTGAATGAAAAAAACAGATGATGACGGACGTTACAACAAGCAAAGAAGAAGAGTTTTAAAAGAAACATGTCGCGGTATGTGTGGACACACCAGGAAACCCAATCATTTTTTAATTTAGTACAAGATAGAGGGGTAATATATAATAATAATGAATATACACTGTAAGCCTGGATAAGTAGAGTTTACTCAAAAAATTTGAGGCACTTAAATGATTTGTGTAATGATCGACTAATCAATTGGTTTAAGTAGGTTCAACTTTAATGCTAAAAGTATTGAACTTAAACTATTAAGTAGAAAACACTAAAAGACAAGTTATTTGTACTTTAAATCTGTTGTAAAATCAACCCAACTGTCCAACCATTCAACTCAGCATTTTAGGTTACACTGACTAATTTTCTCAATTGCATTGTTTTTATTCCTCTTTAGGCATGAAAAAAACCAATATGATAGATTTTTAATAAACCTATTTAATCACGGAGTTACAAAAATGTTCACTCAGCTGGTCACCATGCGTTTACTTTTAGAAGCAAAGAAACATGTATTTACTGATATACTATGTGAAAACTATGAAATAAAAACATTTTTAATGCTGCTAATCTGATGTTTTCTCACATTTTAACATACCTGCACAGAGATAATATGCAAAAAACAAACAACTTTTTGTTTAAAAAAACAAACAAACCCAAAACTGTTTATTTCAGTCTAGTAACAATTAGCAATATTTTCCATTCGAACATGTTACTGCACATCAGGTTTATCTACAGCAAAGTTACAGTAATGGTATGAGTTGCAGCGTATGGGATGATGCACAAAACAATAAATCCATAAATATTCAAGAAAAAACCTCTGATCAGCTGTCCACTGTAGTGACCACTATGCATGAAAGGGTTAACATTGTATTAATGAAGTTAGAATACCTATCACATATTGATTTCTTCGTTTCAAGTATCAAGATAAAAACAAAATATACAGAGAATATACAAACAGTAAAAAAAAAAAAAAAAAAAAACATATTCAGGTAGTGATTCTAAGGTTTGACATTCCTTTGCCCTTTACATTTCTTGGACTCTTTTGGGCAGATAATATAAGATTTCCTGCTCTAATCTTTGGTGGTTTGACACCAGGTTTCCTTCAAGACGTGTGAAGTGTTTCTTAGGGGCTGTCCTACTTTTCCTAACCAGTTTTCCTTGGCCCTGGTGGAAAATGTCTTGAGGTCAAGGAAAGATGGAAAGGAGAACTGAGAGAGACACTGTAGTGCTGAGAGAATCCAACTGCACTTAAACCGAGCTGACGATCCCTATAAGGAAATTCACTATCAGCGTTTTAACCAATCTAGCGCACACAACACCTAGAATTAGCATTAGCATTAGCAATTAGCACTGGCACATTAGGAGCAATGAGTTGCCTGTGAAAGCACTCGGGGACTAAGGACACTCAGTGGGTTTACATGACAGCTAAAAAACCTGAATTATCGCATTAGTCGAACTGAAACTGGGCTTTATATATGTATGCAGACATGTTAGCGTGACTGAAATTCAAGTTCCAATAGTCGGACTAACACACCTACATAATGCAATTGAATCGATCTACTGTTTTTTTTGTAACGTCGTCCATTGCTGTGCCAGTTTACCTCTAAGTTAATGATTACTAATGACTATTGTTGTATGTTAACAAACTGAGAGGGTGCACAGCGCCACCTATTGTAGTGGAGGTGACACGATTTCAACAATAACTCAATTACACAGTTACAATTGATTATACAGAATTAACCTACATATACCTGTTGTGGGTGGTGGGGAAGCTATAAAACTGTTAGCTTATATGATGTCATTGTTAAGTTTTCATAAATTATATACAGAAAAAAATAAGAGACCACTGCAAAATTATTACCTTCTATGATTTTACCATTTATAGGTATGTGTTTGAGTGTTTTTTTTCTCCAAACTACCGACAACATTTCTCCCAAATTCCAAATATTGTTATTTAACCCTTTCATGCACACTGGTCACTACAGTGGACAGCTATTCTACAGCTGTTCCCTTGTATATTCATGGATTTTGTTGTTCTTTTCGTTGTTTTTTTTTTGTTTTTTGTTTTTTGGTTTTTTTTCTTACACATATCTTTATTAAAGTTTTAAGACACTACATGTCTTTTCTGACA
Source organism: Sphaeramia orbicularis (assembly GCF_902148855.1). Taxonomy (NCBI): domain Eukaryota; kingdom Metazoa; phylum Chordata; class Actinopteri; order Kurtiformes; family Apogonidae; genus Sphaeramia; species Sphaeramia orbicularis. The sequence continues at coordinate 28,721,905 of NC_043976.1, read as the reverse complement.
TGAATTGGTAACATTATGTAGATCTCTCCTGAGCATAAACCCCCAGAATCACAAGCCCTCCGCATAGTTTTCACACAATTTATCAGTAAATACATGTTTCTGTGCATCAAAAATTAAACGTGTGGTGTCCAGCTGAGTGGACATTTTTGCAACTTCATGAAAAATAGGTTCATGAGAATTTTTTTTTTTTTTTTTTTAATGTATTTTAAAATTAAAAAAAATATATATCATTATTATTATTATTATTATTATTATTATTATTATTATTATTATTATTATTATTACTACATTCATTTTTCAGAAGAAAATTTTCAGTCGCATTGTTTTTTGTTTTTCATGCCTAAAGAGGAATAAAAACAATCAGGAAAAAATTTTGATTAAGGTTCTCATAATTCGTGCATGAAAGGGTTAAAGCATGTATTTACAGAACATGACACATGGTCAAAATAACAAAAATAATGCAAAGAAAACCAGTTCATATTCATTTCTAAACAACACAATACTAATGTTTTAACTTGGGAAAACGTCACACATCCATATTTGGTAGAATAACCCGGATTTTCAATGACAGCTTTCATATGTCTTGGCTCTCCACCATTACTGTTGGATGACTTTATGCAGCTCTTGGCAGAGAAATTCAAGAAGTTCAGCAATGTTCCATGGTTTGTGACCATCCATGTTCCTCCAGATGTTTTTCAAAGTGGGTTCAGGTCTGGAGGTTGGGCTTGATCTGGTGGTCCGTCATCCACACCTTTGTTGACCTAGCTTAGGCCAGGAGCATTGTCCTGATGGAAGAACCAGTCGTCAGAGTCTGGGAACATTGTCAGAGCAGAAGTCCAGGAGTTTTCGGTAGTTATTTTTGGATTCCGATTATTTTTGCGGTACTAATAGCACTGTTTTTGTCTATTGTGTTTCAACCTCAGTGTGTTATTGGAGGATATAACAAGACTTTATTACTTTTGTGAAATTTTTCAAAATGTTTTGTTGTGACGCCAAAAATGAAGGTCAATGAAGTTACCATATTTGGTTCCTTGCCTGTATGTAGCAACAAATAAATAAATTAACCCTATAACCCCAAACGTATCATATTTGATACATGAGTTTTGAAGCCCTCTACATGATCAGTGTGATACTTCTTTTCTTGAAAAACCTGATGTACACAATTAGATACATGCAATACACAGATAATCCACCAGGGGGGAGGAGTTCGTTCACCAGAGGCCTTTCCAGTGACACTATAAGACTGTCATTAATGAGGAAGGAGGCAGAACTTTGCCAATTTTGAAAAGGAATTACCAATTTGTTAGACAAGTTTGTGTTATATTATGTTTTTGTTTGTCCAAAAATAATATTTGAGCATTGAGACCCAATGTATCAAATATGATACAAAATTGAAACTCATACAAGGAAATGGATATTTGAAAAAAAAAAAAAAAAAATGTTGGGGTTGTTTAGAAGGACGAATAAAGGCTCCAGTTTCAAAGAACTGGAATTTCCTGTTAACAATTTAACAGTTCAGGCTTTACAGGGTTAAATAAGACATGGATCAGGTGTTTATTCAGTAGAATAACGTGTGCTTGTGTTGGAATTCAACAGACACAGGAATGGAATGGCTGTCATACATGCAGACATGCTGATTTGAGAGGAAACTGCAGTGATCTCTTAATTTTTCCCAGAGCTGTGTATCCAACCTCGTTCGACTGCATTTCTCTTCCTGCTGAAGTCGCAGTTCAGAGTTTACTGTTTACAGTTTAGTTTGCCGGAGGCATCTGTGACTGACAGAGCCACAAAATGAATGACATTCTGTGCTATAACTCTCAAAATAAGGATGTAACTCATGCAAACAAAGCACAGTGTTTTTAGACCAACAATTTTAGAATGTTGTAAACACGGCAGCGTATTATACAGTTGTGACATAAGATGAAAATGTGTGTCCTTTCTGTTGTGTTTGTTTTCATTGGGAATTATGGGATAACATTCTCTTGCCTTTGCTGAAAGGATGGTCCAGTACATCCTAAACTAAAGGACACACTAAGGCACAGGTGTCAAACATGCGGCCCGGGGGCCAAATCCGGCCCGCCAAAGGGTCTAGTCTGGCCATTGGGATGAATTTGTGAAATGCAAAAATTACACTAAGATATGAACAATCCTTTTAGTTCAGGTTCCACATTCAGACCAATTCAATCTCAAGTGGGTCAAACCAGTAAAATACTATCAAAATAAATTATAAATAATGACAACTCCAAATGTTTCTCTTTATAAATGTAAATATTTTCATGTATTTACACAAAAACAAAGTATAATTTTGCAAAAAAAAAAAAAAAACAATAACCTGAAATGTAAGTACAATTTTAGCAACATTCCGCCTGTTATTAAATGTTTTGTGTTTGTAGATCCACTGTGATCTGTAAGTTATAATGTAAATGTGGAAATGATAAATTGAAGCATAATATTGTTAAAATTACACTTATTATTTTCAGTTTGTTCATGTTATTCCCGTCTTTTGAAAGGATAGTTTGTCGATGTAAACCTGTTCATAATGTAATTTGACTTTTTTCACTCTAAAACACAGAGAAAAGTTTGGAGTTGACATTATTTATATATTATTATGTTATTATTTTACTGGTTCGGCCCACTTCAGATCAAATTTAGCTGAATGTGTCCCCTGAACTAAAATGAGTTTGACACCCCTGCACTAAGGGGAGAATTGGAACTCCTTTCCTTTGCATTTAGAGAATTCGGTCCCCTCTTACCATGGCTGACACAGATACTTTCAGGTCGTTTCTCTTAGTTAGGAACCTTTCTGAGCAAAAAGGACAATTCAGGTGCACCCTTACTGTTTGGCCTACTTTGTATCATGGAAATGGACGTTACACTTAATACTAACTATTGCCTGTAGACGCTGTAGTGTTCCTATTTTTTATGTGTTTCTTTTAATACTGGGCTCATATTTCTGGTATTTTCATGCTGTTATGTACATATTCTTACTACAGCCCCAAGACTTTTGCACGATACTGCATATAAGAACCAGAAAGAAGAAGAAGAGTTTACTGTAGAGGGTCAGTTGTATGTATGTATCTAAGACAGTTTACCCATCATGCTTTACACGTAGTTTATCAGGAAGTATTTGAGAAAATATGTCAAAAGTTAGCACAAACATTCATTTTAGACTCTGTTGAACTGAAAAGAGTCTAATGGCCAAATGTGACCTCAATTCTGTTCATTCTCATGGAAACACCCGGAGGGAATTTTTTTTCCAATTTTGCACAAATTTGCTTAGACTCAAGAATGAACTGATTAGACTTTGTTCCCCTTGGCAAAAAAAAAAACAAAAAAAAAAAACAAGTGGTGCCAGGTACAACAAACCCCACCCCTCGCATGTATTGTAGCTTATTTTGGCATCGATCCAGCTGATGTCATCATGTCTATGCATGTGCTGATGTCAGGATATGAATTGTCTCTATATATGTGCCATGGTTGAAGTAAATTGAAATAAATTGATGTTTATATAGACATGTGAAATCTCACCCATTATAAGTAAATGGGAGAAAAAAAATATGTGTCAAAAATTCATTAAAAATTTTCAACTTTGACCTACTTTTCCCAAAATGTAATCACATCTATTCTGGGTCACTGGCAATCTGTAAACCCAATTTGGTATGAATTCAACTAATAGTTTTGCTGCTAGAATGTTAACATACAAAGAAAGAAACAAGTGGTTCCAGGCACAACAAACCCCGCCCCTCGCATGTATTGTAGTTTATTTTGGCATCGATCCAGCTGATGTCATCATGTCTATGCGTGTGCTGATGTCAGCATAACTGCCTCTATATTGGTACCAAGTTTGAAGTAAATTGAAACAAAATTGCTGTTTTTATAGATGTGAAATTTCGCCCATTATAAGTAAATGAAGAAAAAAAAGAGGTAAAAAATTAATTAAAAACTGGAACTTTGACCTACTTTTCCCAAAATTGACAATATTGACATCTATTCTGGGTCACTGGCAATCTATAAACCAAATTTGGTATGAATTCAACCAATAGTTTTGCTGCTACAGACATTTGAAATTTCACCCATTATAAGTAAATGGGAGGGGAAAAAAAGATTTTAAAAATTCATAAAAAATTGGAACTTTGATCTGCTTCTCCCAAAATGTAATCACATCTTTTCTGGGTCACTGGCGATCTATAAACCCAGTTTAGTATGAATTCAACTGATAGTTTTGCCGCTACAGACATTTGAAATGTTCAACCTTTATAAGTAAATGGGGAAAAAAAATATTTTAGAAATTCATTAAAAATTTGAACTTTGATCTACTTTTCCCAAAATGTAATCACATCTATTCTGGGTCACTGGCAATGTATAAACCAAATTTGGTATGAATTCAAGCAATAGTTTTGCTGCTACAGACATTTGAAAATTTGCCCATTATAAGTAAATGGAAAAAAATTCAATACAAATTAAAATTCATTAAAAAAAATTAACTTTGACCTGCTTTTCCCAAAATGTGATCACATCTATTCTCAGTCACTGGCAATCTATAAACCCAATTTGGTATGAATTCAACCATTAGTTTTGTTGCTACAGACATTTGAATTCTCACCCATTATTAGTAAATGGGGAAAAAAAAAAAAAGATTTTAAAAATTCATAAAAAGTTTTAACTTTGACCTACTTTTCCCAAAATATAATCAGATCTATTCTGGGTCACTGGCAATCTATAAACCCAATTTGGTATGAATTCAACCAATAGTTTTGCTGCTAAAGTGTTAAAAACAAGCAAACAGAACCAAAAACAATACCCCTTGCCTCCACTGTGGGGGGTGGGGTAAAAACATCTAAGTGAAGAACGCAGATCATGATGCCAGGATAGTGGCATTTACAACACTTATTTTTAAACTAACTGTGCAAATAAGGTCATTTTGTGGTTTGATTCCTGTTTAACACACAGTTAATGTGATGTTTTTTTGTCCTCCCAAAAGTGCTGCTCTTATGTTTTTCATTAGAGTCAGAAATAGGTAGAGCTTTTTCTTTTTTTCCCAGTTTGATTCCACTATAACCATAGCAGTACCTTTAACAATACACCACAGATATAATGTAGAGGCCTGGACTATAAACAGTGCAAGAAGAAGAATAGAGTTTGGTGTGGGAGCTGCACAATGTATAGTTAATAAATAATAATAATGACAATATGAGGTGCTTTAACTACATTTCTATTGGTTCTATTTCTGTTTTACGGTGCAATCATCCATACAAACCATATAGGCTGTCAAAGTAAATGTAAAATGTGACTTACTGCCTTTAAAAATTAAAGGTAAAATTAAAAAAATCATATAGTCATCGATTTCAATTTCATGCCCCCTCAACAGTGGATCTTCCCACTACTAATTTAATAGTCCTCAGATACTTTTTTCCATTCATTAAATCTGTAGCAGGTTATTCGCTGCAAGATAATACTTTCCGGGAATAGAGTTATTAATGAATTGAATAACTTAAAATCGTGGCAGCTATCACCTCTAATTACACCAGAAAATAACACATAACCTTCATTATCACTTGCACCTTTTATTATCTCAAGACACATTTCTGAACTCAATTAAACAAAAAAAAAAAAAAAAAAAAAAAGTACAACACCGCTATCAACGCCATGAAAGCATTAGCGAGTTGTTTTTCAAAACCTAAAATCATGTATAATTTAAATGCAGATAGGCAGATAGCACAGAGGTTAATGCTAAGTCATTAAACATATTTTATAACCTGTTTTGCATGTTTATAACTCCGTTTCCAACCTCATCGCTGTGCCTGAGTGCCATATTCAACTTTATCAGCCACATCGTTTTCAGTGACAGGCTAATAATGCCTTTTAATGTTGTTCTTGCCAAATGCAGCAATAAACCCAGAAAGCGAAAGTGCCGGCAGGGGCTGAAACAGACTGATCAATGCAGTGTAAGGACAAATCCCTAATAACTTGATTTTAAAGTAAAGCTGAGGAAACAGGAACAAAATCAATTATATTCTGCCTGATATTTCCAAAGTGGGTTTTTTATGGAGTTTTCTTTCCCCTTTTGATTAAACACACTGCATTAAATTTAACCCATGAAGCCCCAGTGCTACTTTTGTGTCACTTCCTAAATGAATTTTTCTGTTTATTTTAACCTTTATTAGGTGATTTATCACCATTTATTATAATATTATCGTCTGTATTTTATAATTTTTACCTCACCCCTCGAACAGGAGGCAAGGGGTATTGTTTTTGTTTCAGTTTGTTTCTTTGTTAACACTCTAGCAGCAAAACTATTGGTTGAATTCATATCAAATTGGGTTTATAGATTGCCGATGACCCATAATAGATCTGATTACATTTTGGGAAAAGTAGATCAAAGTTTGAGTTTTTTTAGGATTTTTTCAATTTTTTTTTTTTTTTTTTTCCCCATTTACTTGTAATGGTTGACATTTCAAATGTCTGTAGCAGCAAAACTATTGGTTGAATTCATACTAAATTTGGTTTATAGATTACCAGTGACCCAGAATAGATATCATTACATTTTGGGAAAGGTAGGTCAAAGTTAAAATATTTAGGCATTTTTATTTATTTTTTTTTTTTCTCCCATTCACTTATTATGAGCACAATTTCACATGTCTATAAAAACATCAATTTTCTTCAATTTACTTCAAATTTGGGACATAAATAGGCAATTGATATGCTGACATCAGCAAATGCATAGACATGATGACATTAGCTGGATTGATGCTGAAATAAGACAATATATGTGAGGGGTGGGGTTTGTTGTGCCTGGCACCACTTGTTTTCTGTTTAAATCATGTATTTTCCTATATTTAATTCACTGATCATGTAGATGTTCATAAAAGCTCCCAGTAAATTCAAAGGTTATTATATCAAAACAATGAAAACTGAAGAAAAAAGTGTTTTTCAGCAAAGTCTATCATCAACTGAACATAAACTATCCACTGTCATTGATCCATCTCCATGGGTTTTATTGGTGAATCAATGTTGCAGAAGATGGCAGGATTTTATGGTTTTTAATTCATCTTTGTCACTTTTACTTTTTGGTATGTCCGATATGTGCGTTGTATGTTTTAAATGTTTTGTTTTGTCTTGGCTATATTGTGAGTGAGGTTGCTTCCTCAATATATCTCAGAGTTTAAATAAAGGTCATGAATGAATGAATGAATGAATGAATGAATGAATGAACTACAGAGCCTCTGAACATCCAAATGGGTCATATCTGATGACAATAAAAAGATGACAAACTGCATTTCACACCAATTATTGACATCCCAGCCAGCATGTCCATGTGGGCCCCAGAAGGGTTACAATTGGGTTGCATATAAGGGTCCCATGTGGGTTTGTCCGCAGTTTCCATGGTGACCCCACATGTGTTTGCCCATATCAGAATCAGAATCTCTTAATTGTTATTTTACCAAGTAAAATGAAATTGAGGTAGAGCTCTCAGGTTCAGTGCAAGAATTTACAGACAGACAACAAATAAAAGGCACATTAAAAAATAAAAAGTATTGCAAACTAAGATATTTGTAAAACATAGAATTTAAGTAGTGCAAATAACACGAGAAGTAGTGCAAATGACATGAATAGGGATGGGAATCGTTAAGAATTTAACAATTACGATTCCATTATCGATATTGCTTTTTGACCTGATTCCTTATCGATTCTCTTATTGATTCTCATTGGGTGAGGGAATAAAAGAGTACAAACGGCAGGCAGAATCGATAAGCAGGCAGGCAAACGATTCCAAGGAATTGAGCTACTGGGAACCGGTTCTCGATTCCCATCCCAAGACATGAAAGATACATATCGTGGGATAAATAGTGTGAAGAATAAATAATATAACATATTCAGATTTATGATTATGATTATGATTATGATATGGGCAAACACATGTGGGGTCACCATGGAAACTGCGGACAAACCCAAATGGGACCCTTATATGCAGCCCAGATGTAACTCTTCTGGGGCTCACATGGACATGCCGGCTGGGATGTATTGATAAGATTAGTGGGTCAACAGGTATTAAACAGTTAGATGGTTTTGGTCTCCAGTGAATGTTTGGGTGTTTATGGGTTAAATTCTGCAGGATGAGCTTCCCCCTTTTTCATCCTCTACCAACTGCATATTAAATATGATTAGCATTAGCTGTTCCGTATTGTTTTTATATGACCTTTTTGCTAATGGTGAATGACAACTAATGCGTGCACATGTTTGGTAGATGACCCGTTACCCTCACATGCAGCTGCACACACACAGATACGTATGCCTATTTAGATCCATACATACATACATACATACATACAGAATGTGCAGGATTAATCCACCTGTGTGAAGCTGGTATTAGTTTGCCATGTGAGAGGCAAATCAAATCCTCATTTTGTCTGCTGGTAATAACCACACTGCTGTTTCAGTTAAAACAAAACCTGATGTTGTTCAGGGTGGGTGGGTGAGGGTTAGAATAAATAAAAAATAAACGCTGAGAAAGCCAGATGCACTGCAGACCAGACACACATCAACATTTCTATTTGATGAAAATAGACATTTGTATTCGCCCCGCATTTGCCTTTAGAATAAAAAAACATAGCTGCCTGGAAAAATATATATTATATATGACAGGCATGTCATTTTACCAAGTAAATGCTGACTGATTATATTTAACATGTAGCAATAGCGAATCACAAATTGCTAACCTAATGTCAAATTGCTCCCAGTAGAATTTAAGATGCAATCACCTTCCACATGTACAACATTGTATGACTGGAACGCCATTCTTACTTACTGGGTAGTGATGTGTACATGTTCTTCTTGTAGGTGCATTTGTGGAAAGGATTTCATTAAATTACTGTGTTGGCTTCCTATATATTTATACATATACATACATATATGCAGGATTTATTTTAACTCGCAGTCATTTTTTTCTTCATCTACATGTCTCATTTCATTCAGGCGTAAGTGCTTTCTAATGTTTAATAAATAAATACTTGTTGATATGTGAGTACATGAGTGTATTACACATCTCGGAGTCCGTATAGAATCTGCGTCTGTGGAATTTTAATGTCCATCCATCTCCCGTGCTTTAGGATCCTTCAAATATAGACGTATAGCTGCCCTCGTCCTTATTAGTTTGCAGATGCGGGAAGCTGAGACACCCATGATCGCTGTCTGAATTTGTCAAATCAATCACTCGCTGATTCGTTGGAGGTGTGTCATGTGACCATTTCCATCTTGTTAATCACGTCAGCCTTGATAACCTGCTGGTAATTCAACTTGAATACTCAATTACAGCCCATTGTGTTGTTGCTTCCGTTGTTGTTCTGTAAGATTCTATTGATAATATGTCATCGAAAGGTATTAAAGGAGTGAAATTTTGATGTTTTTTAAATGGAAGTATGCATTTTAAAACATTTCCCTGTGGTCTACATAAACCACAGGTGTCAAACATGTGGCCCGGGGGCCAAATCCGGTCCGCCAAAGGGTCCAATCCGGCCTGCGGGATTAATTTGTGAAATGCAAAAATTACACTGAAAATATTAATCAGTGGTGTCAAAATTATTTTATTTCAGGTTTCACATACAGTCCAATTAGATTTCAAGTGGGTCAGACCAGTAAAATATTATCATAATAACCTATAAATAATGACAACCCCAAATTTTCTCTTTGTTTTTTGGTGTAAAAAAGTTAAATTACATGAAAATGTTTACATTACCAAACTATACTTTTACAAAAAATGTGAATAAGTTGAATAAATATGAACAAACAGAAATGTCATAAGAAAAGTTAATGCAATCTTACCAATATTCTGCCTGTTACTAAATGTTTTGTGCAATTGTAATGCAAATGTGTAAATGGTAAACTGATAAACTGAGGTATAATAGTGTTAAAATTACACTTGTTTTTCTTAACCAGTTTAACTCTGACCATATTTTCAGGGGAAAAACGCCTAAACAGACATACCCAAAGTAAACGAAGAATTACTTCACACTAGTAAGGTTCATATGGATGTTCTTGGTGTCTATGGACATTTAGAGACCTCACAGAATCTATTCCCATTGTCTAAAATATTGTATCTATTACTATGCCTGAGTAAACTGTAACAAACTAAAAGAGAAATCAGAATTTTTATCCTCGCTTGTTTTTTTTCGGCTGGATTGACGATGATATGTGTTAACTAGAAGCACTCGGAGAGCACAGACCTCCGCCAAGGCTGATCAGTGGCCCCCCCTGTGGGCCCCCCCACCCCCGATCACCACCAAAATTTAATCATTTCTTCCTTATCCCATTTCCAACAAACCCTGAAAATTTCATCCAAATCTGTCCATAACTTTTTGAGTTATGTTGCACACTAACGGACAGACAAACAAACAAACAGACAGACAAACATCATGTCGTGATGTAACTAGCTATACACGTAACAATTAAAGCTGTACCTACCGATGTGGCTTTTCTCACAGCACTTGGTAAAAGTTTGAACATGAACAACCCGCCTCCCTCCAAAGCCCCGCCCCCTTCCCTCTGCCTGAGCTCTGAGGCTCCTCCTCCTCTCTCCTCCTTTCTCCTGATGCGCGATGGAAACGGAGGAGGAAGCAGAGGTGGAGGTCCGGTCCGTTTTGGCGTGTCTGCGGACCCCTCCCTCAGTAATCAGATGCATCATCCACCTGCCATGGGCCCGCGGCTCCTGTTCCATCAGTAGACCTGGTCTGTGCAGTACTGGGTCAGGGTCTTCACTGCAGTGCCCAGGGGATGGGCGCGCGCACTGTGAACGCGCGGCCTCCGTGAATTTTCCGTGGACATTTGAAGTTTCATAGTCCATACAATTATCATCCTACATCATCTTACATGTGTGACACCATGTACATGTACCTGTATGAGTCCCACCGTCATAAAAGCTGAGCTTTGTGCAGACCTGTTCAGTCCAGTACAGCTGACTTCCGGACTTTTATCTCCATCCTTCATTCATCAGACTCCCGTTTGTTCCCCTCAGTTGTTGTTTCTGTTCATAAATCCGTTTTTTCCTTCCACATGTGCATGTCAGTTCTATCCAAACACATCCTAGACAGTAGACTGTGGTCAGTGACAGGAGAAGCAGCGCCAGTGAAGCGTCAGATTCAGAGGGACACATATTGGATGTGAGGCAGCGATAGTGAATCGGATGCTGGACAGCCGTAATGGATGATTGACAGGAGACTCAGTCAGGTTCGGCCAATTATTTTATTCGGACCGACTAAAATGATTGGTCAGACTTTTATTAGAAACATATGAGAATTAAACATTTTTGAGTTTCAATACCTGGTGGATTTCTTTTACATTTTAGTTTGACACACACTTATTAGGAGCATTTTAAGATGACAAAAGAAAAGTGTAAAAATGCCACATCATACGGTATAGCTTTAAGGGTCAAAACATGGTATTTGAAATCTCTCTGATGGGACATTTTAGAGACAGTTTGACAGATTAGTGTTGCTAAATGACCCACATTTTTACTTTTAAATTCATTTTTGCTTTAGTTGGACCATAAGGGATTATCCAAAACGAGGAGCTACTTTATATCAAAATAAATGTCGGAATGGCAGTCATTTAAAGTTTGCTCTCTGACAGGACATTACTGTGTTTTGACCCCTAAGGAGGAATTAGAACGGGTTGTAGAAATCCAATTTTTGCCAAAATGAATATAAAGATATCTTTGAAGCACCTGGAGGGTTCAAATTCAAACTTTTGGAACTATTAGGGTCCCAGTACACAAAAAAAAATGAACCAAAGACTAATAAAAGTGGATTTAGCAAAATATGAGCCCTTTAAACTGTACAATGCACAGTGTGTGAATGGTCATGTGAGGTGTGTTTCAGGTATGTAGATCATTTCTGAAACTGCAGATCATTTTGATTTTAAAGGTGTGTGGATGTAGACAATATTCCCACTAATACATGGCTGTCAAATATACGGCCGGTGGACCAAAACCAGCCCACCAAAGATTCCAATCTGGGATGTAATCCAATTGGGATGAATTTCGAGTGGAATTATGCTAGAGATGTTCATAGTCAAGGGTGTCAAATTTTCATTTTAGCCCAATTTGATTGTAAGTGGGTCAGACTACTAAAATAATGCGATCTGGGGTGCCGATAAGGAGGGGTAAACATAACAAATTCATCGGGCCCAGCATTTGTGGGGGGCCCATAGAGCAGTGGAGGGGGTCCAGTGGATACAGGTTAGAAGTTGTGAAAATTTGGTTTAAGACCCGCTGTGTAATAGAGGCATAGAAGTCGGGAGTCGGATTTTGAAAGCATGTTAAGTTTAACTTTCGTTTCATGCTAATGTTAAGTGACGTTATGTACGGACACCCACCCCCCACCCCCCCACTGGTCTGACATATTGAGAAGATAGTGAATTTATGAAGGGTCCACAATGTTTATGCTTTCATGGGGCCCACAATTGGTAGCAGCGCCCCTGAATACAATAATAACCTATAAATAATGACAACTCCAAATTCCAAACTCCAAAATTTTAACAATATTGTGCCTGTTACTTTATGTTTCGTGCCTTTATAAATCCACTGTGATCTCTAATGTATAAATGATAAGTTGAGGCATTATATTGTTAAAATTCCACTTATTTTTTTGAAGAAATTTCAGGTTGCTCAGGATATTCAGATTTATATCTATTTAGTTATTTATTTAGTGAAAGGGTGGTTTGTAAACGTAAACATTTTTATCATTTAATTTCACATTTTTGCACATAACCCTTTCATGCATACTGGTCACTACAGTGGACAGCTATTCTACAGTTTTTCTCTTCTATATTCATGGATTTTGTTGTTTTCGTTGTTTTGGTTTGTTTTTTGTTTTTTTTACACATATCTTTATTAAAGTTTTAAGACACTACATATCTTTTCTGACATGAATTGGTAACATTATGTAGATCTCTTCTGAGCATAAACCCCCAGAATCACAAGCTCTCCCCATAGTTTTCACACAGTTTATCAGTAAATACATGTTTCTGTGCGTCAAAAATTAAACATGTGGTGTCCAGCTGAGTGGACATTTTTGCAACTTCATGAAAAATAGGTCCATAAGATTTATTTATTTATTTATTTTTTAATGTATTTTTTTAAATTTTTTAAATTATTTATATTTTATTTTATTTTCTTAAATTTATTTTTCAGAAGAAAACTTTCAATTGCATTGTTTTTTTCATGCCTGAAGAAGAATAAAAACACTCAGGAAAATTTTTTTATTAAGGTTCTCATAATTCGTGTATGAAAGGGTTAAAAGAGGAAAAAATTTGAGTTGTCATTATTTATATTATAAGTTATTATGCTTATTTTAATGGTCCAAAACACTTTAGATGAAATTGGGTTGTATGTGGCCCCTGAACTAAAATGACTCGTGACACCTCTGATCTAATGTATTTGGACCTCAGATCCAAAAAGAAACCAATGGAGAAGTACCATAAAGATGTAATACACTTGAATGTCACTACACGCTGCTCCCATAGATTTACACTGAACCTCTCACTCTCACTCTTCTTCTTTTTCTTATTATTAATTAGATTTTTTCCCCCCCTTGAACTCATTCCAGTCTCATCCATTTCATTTGGACTCTAATAAATGATCAGGTGGTCCATCTAATTAATATATGGAAATGTCAGCTGATTTGCCTGCCAACTTTTGGATTTGTTGTTCATTTATAAACCTTTTTTTTTTTTTTTTTTTTTCTTTTATGGTTAATTACAGTTAACTGCTTCCACAGTGTTGTTAACACTGTAAAATCATTCCCATCTTTATTTATGTAGCACTTTTAAAAACAGTTTACAAAGTGCTTTGGCGGCAGATGGGCCAATCAGAGCAGTAAATGCATCACCAGTTACCAGCTGCAAAAAAGAATGATAGGAAAATCTGCAAAAAAAAGTATTTAAAATGGTTAAAAGAAGATGAAACTCACAGAAGTTGGAAAAGTAGCGGCATATGAAAAGATGTCATATAGGATGCAGGACGAGACAGAAAAATCTGATTTGAAATGGAGCAAATACCTGGAATTTTTAGATTTCAAAGACTTAAGGCAAAGAGGATTCACACTGAAAAGACAGTAGTCGCTTTTCCATTGGACATCTGCGCAAAACTTTACCGACATTTACTAAACGTCGAAAAAACAGAAGTGCGTAACGTCGGGTTTTCCATTAAATTACAAATGCGATGATTTGTTTATTTATTATTGCGAGATGACACGAGAAGTCATTCCATAAACATGGTGTCGAATGTAAATATGGTGTTGATTTACAGATATATTTATTATTATTATTATATATTACCCCTCTATCTCGCACTGAATTTAAAAATGATTGGGTTTCAAATTCAAACTTTTGGAACTATTAGTTGCATTTTGTATATTATTGTTTTATTCCTATTGTCTTTTTTTAAGCTAATGCTGTAATGAGGTGAGATTAATTTTATAAACCCGACGGGGTTTTCTGATCTCACCTGCACAATTTGTTTCTTTGTTTGTCCTAATGTTTGATTTGTTGTTGCTCAAAATAAATAAATTAAATAAATAATACATTAAATTTTAAAAAAAGAAAGCTCAGATTAACCCTTTCATGCATAGTGGTCAATACAGTGGACAGTTATTCTCCAGCTGTTCTCTTGTATATTCATGGGTTTTGTTGTTTTAGTTGCATTTCAGCACACAGTGGACGCTTATGCACCATCCCATACACTGCAATTCATACCATTACTGTCGTTTTACATATTATCTGCATGAAGTTAGAAATAACTAGTATTAGAGTATGTTAAAATGTAAGAAAACATCAGATTAGCTGCATGAAAAATGTTTTTATTTCATAGTTTTCGCACAGTATCTCATTTTCTGATGATGGGTTTTAAATACATGGGTTTTTTTTTTTCTTCAAAAATTAAATGCTTTGTGTCCAGCTGAGTGGACATTTTTGTAATTCTGTGAAAAATAAGTTCAAAAAAAAATTCAACTGTATTGTTTTTTTCATGCCTAAAGAGGAATAAAAACACTCAGGAAAAAAAAATCTCAACTATGGTTCTCATAATTCATGCATGAATGGGTTCAATTTGAGGGGTATTATACCAAAAAACAGAGAAAACTGAAGAAAAAGTTAATTTTTCAGTAAAATATATCATTAACTGAACATAAATTCTGTTGATTTTACTGGTGAATCAGTGTTGTAGAAGATGACGGTGTTTCCACGGTAACTACGGAGCCTCTGAACGTCCAAATGGGTCATATCTGATGACCATGAAAAGCTGAAAAACTGTACTTTACACCAATTATTTACATGTATTAATACGATTAGAGGATCAATACGTATTTAACAGTTTAGATCACTTTTGGTCAGTGATGGATGTTTGAGTCTTTGTTGTGTTAAACAAATCTTGTCTAATACATAATGAACAAAAAAAACCCCACTCTGTTCAGATTTTGTCTTATATTACCACTGAAAATTTGTCATAAAATCCACATATCCCGCTTGGGCTTGATCTGTTGTAGCTGGAACTCATTAAGTCTAAACGGTAGGTTTTTGACTCAACATTAAAACCCCACTGCCCCTAAAAATGTACAAACTATGCTGACTTTGTACATTTAGGAGCTGGAGCTACAGAGCATAGCTTAGTTCATGAAAAATAAACTTCAACTGAAAAACCCAAAGGTATTTGTAAGGATATAGTGGAGTCTTACAAGTGAATGGGCTGTATTTGATTTTAATAAATCTATTTGAAGCTTGGGTTTATATCTTTAATCATTACTAAAACTAAGGCCACGCATGTGTTTTTTTGTTCTTTTCATCCCCTCCTCAAATGTATAAATTATTCTAATGCACTTTTTTTTTTCTGTGTATGAGTATATCTATCATCCTAAAGGTCTGCTTTTATATTACACAAAAAAAAGGTCATGGATTTAATGAGACTGCTCAGAGCAACTTCAAAGGTCCTAATAATGTTGTTTCTGTTTTCTTGAATAAAAATGTCTCCTCCTTTAAAAGGCTACAAATCTAAATCTGTCAAACCTTGGCGAGCGGCCTTCTGCAGCCTCACGTCCGGTAAATCCACCTCAAAATATGCAGATTCTGAATTAATGCTTATTTAAGACTCATCTTGGGACGACTTTTTACTCCCAGCGAAGAAAAACATACGAGCGTATTGAAATCGCAGACAGTTTGATTGACACCACATCAAGCCATGTCCTCACACCATATGCCACCTCATGTTGATAAGCTGCCGGCAATTCATCATAGTCAGAAAGAACATATCCCCAGCCTGCATGCTTTAGTGGTTTGTAAACTCTGCAGTGCAGCTCTAATATGAGACTAGTGCTGTTTGAGCTCCACTCACACATGGGCGAAATCGCTTCCCGTCAATGAAAGTTTGCTTAATTTAAAGCCGCTTTACTTCTGTAACTGTATGTCTCGTCTGTTTATCCAGCATTTGGACGTACGCCAGAGAGCTGTGTTGATGTCAAATCAAATGTGATTATGGCTTCTAAATTGACCATCTGATTGGCCGGATCGGTGAGCAGAGGAGCAGAGTCTTTACTAATTTTATTAAACCTTTGGAAATGTAAAGGGCAGCTGTGGTCGGCACTGTGGTAGTTGTTTTGTGTTCTGTGATGGATGTAGGTTTTTTTTTTTTTTTTTTTTAAACCCATAAAGACCCAAACAGTCACCGGCGAGACAAACTATCTACAGATAAGAACTGTTTAACCCTTTCATGCATGAATTCTGAAAACTAGGGATGTCCGATAATATCGGCGCAATATTGGCATAAAAATGTAATATCGGTGAATATTGTTATCGTTTTTTTTTGCCTATCATTAAAACCAATAAAATAATGCCTTGATTTCACTGGCATTTATAAATGAAGCATTGTTTTTAGCTGAAAGAAATGTGCAGTTTTCAAAATTGTCCAGTAGAGTTGCCACACTGTAATAGACTCATGGAGGGAGGGAGAGAAAATAAATAAATATGGTATTTTTTCCACAACTTAAGTTGAAGTACAAGGGTTGGACAAAATAATGGAAACACCTTTAAAAAATCAACAAAATATAATTTAATATGGTGTAGGTCCGCCTTTTGCTGCAATTACAGCCTCAATTCTCCGAGGTATTGATTCATACAACTTGTGAATTGTTTCCAAAGGAATTTTAAGCCATTCTTCAGTTAGAATACCCTCCAACTCTTTTAGAGACGATGGCGGTGGAAATCGACGTCTTACTTGAATCTCTAAAACTGACCATAAATGCTCAATAATGTTGAGGTCTGGGGACTGTGCCGGCCATACAAGATGCTCAGCTTCATTAGAATGTTCCTCATGCCATTCTTTAACAATTCTAGCTGTATGGATTGGGGCATTATCATCTTGAGGTGAAGGTGTTTCCATTATTTTGTCCAACCCCTGTATGTATTCTTTGCACAGACAGTGTTTACATTTTGAAAGCCTTGTTGCATTTGAGAATGCATCCAATGGGGCATCACAATAAAATTAGGCATGATGTGTTAATTCCATGACAGGAGATATATGATGTTACCTAAAATTAGTTTAGTATCCCACATATATCGGCAGCGGTATCGGTAGATATCGGAATCGGAAATTAAGCGTTGGACAATATCGGCATATCGGTTTTTGGCAAAAAAGCCAATATCGGACATCCCTAATGAGAACCTTAATCAAGATTTTTTTCTTGAGTGTTTTTATTCCTCTTTAGGCATGAAAAAGGCAATGAGATTGAAATTTTTCTTATGAACCAATTTTTCATAGAGTTCCAAAACTGTCCACTCAGCTGGACACCATGGGTTTAATTTTTGAAGCAAAGAAACACGTGTTTATAGATATATTGTGTGAAAACTATGACATAAAAACATTTTTAACGCTGCTAATCTGATGTTTTCTCACATTTTAACATATTCCAGTACTGGTTACTACTCACTTCACTTCAAAACCTTTTTCTTTGAAAAAAAACAAAACAAAACTGTTAATTACAGTACAATAACAATAACATGCAATTGATTTACACTCAGACATGTTACTGCAGATTAGTTTTATCAAGAACAGCAAAGTTACAGTAATGGTATGAATTACAGTGTACGGGATGATGCTTAAGCGTCCACTGTGTTGGCTGATATGGAACTAAAACAACAAAATCAATGAATATACAAGAGAACAGCTGTAGAATAACTGCCCACTGTAGTGACCACTATGCATGAAAGGGTTAATACTTGTTGATCCATTCATCTTATCCGTACATGTAACCATTAGCAAAAAGGTCAAATAAAAACAATACAAAACAGCTAATGCTAATCACATTTAATACACGGACGGACAGATAGATAGATAGATAGATAGATAGATAGATAGATAGATAGATAGATAGATAGATAGATAGATAGATAGATAGATAGATAGATAGATAGAACTTGCAAATTATAACATCACCTGTTTATATATAACATTAAAAAAAATGTGTTTTATGCAAGAAGTGACAGTTTTACATCACCTCTACAGTCTGTCATGGACCAAACACATGTATTTTTTATGTTGTCTTCTTTATATTTATCAAACATGTCATTAATCTCTCCATTAAAAAGAGATCCACTCCTTTGTACAACAAGACTAAGTGACATGTTTGACTCACAATGATACATGGGATCTAGGTTTAAGCTAATTAGCCACCGATTAGCTGTTACATTTTACCTACCAGTTAAACCAGCCACAGTGGAACTTTCAGTTGTTTGTTTAACCCGTTCATGCATGAATTATGAGAACCTTAATCAAGATTTTTTTCCTGAGTGTTTATTCCTCTTTAGGCATGAAAAAAAAAAAAAAGTTATTTATTTATTTTTTTTATGAACGTATTTTTCATGGCACTCCAAAAATGTCCACTCAGCTGAACACCATGTGTTTAATTTTTTACGTAAAGAAACATGCATTTACTGATGTACTGTGTGAAAACTATGAAATAAAAACATTTTTATCCTCCTGAGACCCAGCAATGCATTTTTGTCCTCTGTAGGGGACAAAAGTGTGACAGTTTCACTTAAAAAATGCTGCCCATTGCAAAGGACATTCCATAAAAATAAATAAATTTTAAAAATGTATTTGAAAAAACAAACAAAGAAACAAATGTTGCATTATTCAGTTTCCAATCAAGACAATTGTTTAATGGAAAAAAGCTAAAATTTTCACTTTCCTGAGTGTCAGAAGGTTAATGCTGGTAATCTGATGTTTTCTCACATTTGAACGTACTATAATACTAGTTATTACTCACTCAGATAATATGCAAAGAAAAAACTCTGTAAATTACAGTCTAATAAAAATTAGCAATTGATTTAGATAAAAGAACAGAGGAAAGTTACAGTCTGAATGTCAGTGTATGGGATGGTGCATTAGTGTCCACTGTGTTGGCTGATATGAAACTAAAACAACAAAACCCATGAATATACAAGAGAACAGCTGGAGAAGAACTGTCCACTGGAGTGACCACTATGCATGAAAGGGTTAAGTATCTTTGACTATGTTCAGACAGCAGGTCTTAATGCACAATTCAGATTTTTTTGTGAAATCCAATTTTTTTTTGTGTGTTTGTTAATATTACACATTAAATACGACTTCTATCAGTTTTCAGTATGAACTGAATGCAACCCTAAAGTGACCCGCATGTGCAAAAGAGGTCCTGGTGTAAACGTGACCACACAGGCACGCACTGTGTTTATGGAAGTAAATATGTTTTTTCTGCTACTCATCCTCCTGGGATGCAGAATTGTGATGCTTGTTGCTTTTCGATGACATAAAGTTCGGATAAATGCGATCTGGCCATTCAGTGATATCGCATTGCAAAATATCAGATACATATCGGATTTAGGACCACATATGAAAGTGGCCTGGGTCAGATTTGTGCTGTTCAAACTGTCTTTAACAGATCGGATACAGGTCACATATGGGCAAAAAAATCCGATTTGGCCCACATGTAATAGAGTCACTTATTTCGCAGTAATGTGGGTATGTTTATGTTTATGTTTATGTTTACGCATTTGGCAGACGCTTTTTTCCAAAGCGACTTACAGGGGAAAACCAATTAAATCACTCAATCAATCAAATTTTATTTATATAGCGCCAGATCACAAGAAAGTTATCTCTTGACATTTTATATATAGAGTTGGTCAAAACCAGACTCTAAGTCAATTCTACAGAAACCCAACAGAATATGTATGTACCCCAACAGGGTATGTATATGATATTGTGTATTGTTATAATTACACAAAATCTGATCATTTTATTTGCATTTCTTTTGGTTGGTACCCGACACTGTGGGCCTCAGGGTCAGTATGTGGAACTTTTAATTTGAGTCTGTTCCCCAATGAGCAATTTACAGTATGACACTGGGTACGGTTACATGATGTTTTTTAAATCGGATTTATTTTTTCCAGAAGAAATTAATTTGGAACTGAAGTATTTTCCCTTCTGTTTACATGGAAATGTTAAACCCGAATAAAGGTTTACATGAGGTATTAATGAGGTAGATAAGTAGGTATAAAGGGTTTGCGCTGCAGTGCTCACGTTGCCTTGTTCTCGCACCCCTTCCTTTAGCGTTTTAGCTTTGCATCAGTTTTTATTTCCCAAGAGTTTATTAGTGCAGTAAGTCACATGACCATGATTTGAGCCTCAGTTTGTGATCATATTGACCCCACCGGACTAAAGGAATGATTAGGGAGAACTGAATTTCACAAAATCACTCATAAAATACTACGAATCACCTATAAAAGCCTGGCTACGTCTGACCATAGGAATGAAGCGATTATGCTAAGCTAGGCTAAGCTAAACTAATGGAAGGGCTGCAAGAATTAGGCAATTGGTGCACTGCAGTGCAAACTGATTTGCCCACTTATCGAACTCATTAGTGCATGACAAATGAATGAATAAAAAAACAGGTGGTGAACTCTTCCTTCAGGGTTTTCCAGGCTGGTAGATCCCATCAGAATAGCCCACTGGAACGGTTTGGGTTGACTAGACTGCAGTGCATATTCTTTCACCAGCGCAGAATTTGTGCGTCATCACGACAGGACAAGACACTGAGCATGTGCAGAATGGAAGGAATAAAGTCCAAACGGAATAAAGGGTTTACATGTCCGAGGAATAATTTAGTTCGGAATTAAAAGGGGATTAAACCAGTGACTTTATTTGGATTTAAATTTAATCCGAACTATTCTTTTTCAACTGGAATAAGGTGTTTACATGGGCATCTGAAATAGGATCTAACGTTTGTTCAGATTAAATCAGGAATAAAATTTGTCATGGAAACGCATGGACTGTGTGCTTTAACCGGAGTTTTCGTGCCCTTACCGCTTCCCTTTTGTTCCGGATTTCTGTGGGAGAGGCAAGCAGCCATGCAGTTCATGAAAATTTTTGGTTTAGCCTCTGTTAATTTAATTTTTTTTACATGAACTGGCTAGTTCAGGCTGTATGAGGTGCTTATAATGTGCTGAAACACATTTCTGTCATTTTGGTTTGTGTAGGAGCTTCTTTTACAGGGGTCGCTGACCGGAGGTTTTGTGTTTTTCTGTCACTTGTCAGATATGCTGTATTTTGTTTTAATAATTCATTGTATTTGCCCTTTTGTTCCAGATTTCTGTGGGAGAGGAGCTTGTTTTACGGGGGTCGCTGATCGGAGGTTTTTGTGTTTTTCCGTCACTTGTCAGGAACGAAAAAAAGACAATAAACGGAGACTGCCTCCAAAGACGTACATGCGGGTCTTGTTCTTAAAAAGAACACAACGCAGAGTTCGACACCACCGGTTACACACATTTGCCTGCAGTCTGAACGTAGCCTAACTAAGAGAACACAAACGGACTTTAAAGGGGACATATTGTACTTATTTAATAGTTAATGTCAGTCTTACAAATACCCAGAATGTGTATTTTTACCTCACATATTTTACCATACCTGAATATCCCTGTTTTGCAGTCCTGTTATAAACACAGTTTCAGTTTCTGTTGTTTTAGGTTCAGATGAGAGGCTGCTGACCACACCCCTTTCCGGTCAGCGCCATGGATACCATCATGTAGATACCTACCATGAAGGTGAAACCATAGGAATGGATAGTATCGTATGTTGAATCCAAACATATGACTTTTACAGTTTTACACTGAAACAAGGGAAGATGAATTTCAGATTTATAATTTAGTAATCGCCTTTTTAAAATCTAATAATTTTCATTTCATTTCATTGCGACATTTGCCTGCAGTCTGAACGTAGTCTTTTGTCAGAGTTTTCAAGTTTAGTATTTACAAGGCTGCAGGGATGGCAAAATGTGTTTACATCTCGTCTGCTAGAAATATGACAGGAGGAAGAGGAAGAATTAGCAATGTTTCTGGCTTTGTTCATGTCTTCCATCACTTCACTTTTGACCATCGAGGCATTCAGCAATCCTTAAATCTTCAGAACATACCATTATTTCTGCTGCTCTCAATTCTATTTCTGCAGACTCTCAATCAAAATCATGATGGAATACGTAATTGATATCACTGTGAACTGGCATGGGGTCGCAAGAGTTGTTGTTTTCACCAACAACTGTTACTGAAACTCTGAAAACATGATGTAACTCTAGCAGAAATCCCATTTTATTCATGTTATATTTATAATTCATATAATGCTACGTCTTTTCATCCTAATGAATAAGTAATGTTATATGACGGCACTGACAGGAAACTAAATGAAGCTGCTGTTATGGTGAATTAAGGTATACATTTCTATGAATTTGAGTAGCTAGAAACATTAACCCATAAAGACCCAAAGAGGGACTTTCAACAAAAAACATCTGTAAACTGTTTAATATCTGCTGATCCACTAATCCTATCAATATATTTAAAGAATTGGTGTAAAATGCAGTTTGTCGTCTTTTCATGGTCGTCAGATATGACCCATTTAGACGCTCAGAGGCTCAGTAGTTACCATGGAAACACTGTCATCGTCAACAACATTGATTCACCAGTAAAACCCATGGAGACGGATCAATGACAGTGGATAGTTTATGTTCAGTTAATGATAGATTTTGCTGAAAAACTCACTTTTTTCTTCAGTTTTCATTGTTGGGATCAATGACAGTGGATGGAGACACTTTATGTTCAGTTATTCATTTCTTGGCAGAAAAAGTCACTTTTACTTCAGTTTTCTCTGTTTTTGATATAATATCCATCAATTTTACTCTGAGCTTTAATGAACATCTACATGATCAATGAATTAAATATGGGAAAATACCTGATTTACACTGAAAAAACCCAAAATGCAGAGGATAATGTTATAATAAATGGTGACAAATTATTTAAAGGTAGGGTAGGAGATGTTTTCCTGGAGCATTTTTTTTTTTTTTTTCCCACAATATTGCTTAAAATCCCCTTCACACCCCAATTGAAACAAATTAATTAAATGCTCAAACACAAAAATAAAACATTTTAGTCACCTGTGGAACGGACAGGACTGAAAAAACACCATCCAATCATTTTAACTGGCCTATCAAAATGATTGAATGGTGATATGTCTATCAAACTCAACTGCCATTTGTCCCTCCTTCTCTTCGTACGTGAATCGTGCGTTGTCAGAGACTTGAAGCACTTGTTCAGAACACAAAGCCAGAGCCAGAGCTTGGCTATATTAGTTATATTAGGATGGAAAGTTGACTGGCAAACTGTTTTGTCACTAACATAAATCAGCAGGAAATGTAATGTTAGCTAGATAGGTATGAATTGGGGCTGTTCTGTCGACAAACATAACAATGAAATGCATAGATTACAGCGTTCAAAGCTAACTTTAGTGGGCTGCTAGCCTGACGTCAGTCTTACTGCAATCAGCTGTTCTTACTAGCCTGAGATGACTAATTCTGTGTTTCCACTGTGTGGAAACAGCTCGACTCGGTATTCCTGGAGACCGTTTCCATTACAGGATACTACTGACTTTACAGTACCTGGTCGTCATAGCGATGTGGTGCGTTATTTCCATGTCATCTGCTCAGAGAGTTGCTGAAAAATCACTCATTGTGTGTTGTCTCGTTTGAATTTTTACGTCGGCCACCAAAGACTGAATCTCCTCGACCGACCATGATGTAGTTTTGGGCTGTCATCATGTGGATTAACGTACCGCTATATTTACTGTCCACTTCCGCATCTGTTTTTTATAAAACGGCGGGTCACAGAGAAAACTGTCTGACCAATTGGTGGTCTGCAGTGTTGTACGTCACGGTTTAGTATCGCTTGGAACCTCGGCGGAGGTGATACCAAAAAACTAGTACCGGGTACCAGACTCCAGGTCCTTTTTTGAAATGGAAACGCAAAAAGGTCGAGTCGAGTTGAGCCGGTACCACGCAGTGGAAATGCGGCATTAGAACACGTATCAAAATAAGGTGCGCCTGCAGACCTGAATTCAGAGGTATGCACGGATCTGCGGGGGGGGGGTGATTGATGCTGCACAGCGCTCATGAACCCTTGGGAACAAGCACTGTGTGTTCCGGTCCTCTGGAGGCATGGCTTCAGGGGGAAGTCTGAAGAAAAGAGTTTGGACTTTTGAATTGTGTATTTTCATAATGTAGCTTTTTTTTTTTTTTTTTTCCAGGATCTCCTACCCTACCTTTAAGAAAAATATCAAGAAAGATTTATTTGGGAACTGTTCAAAAGTGGCTCTGAGTCTTTATGGATTAATACAAGTCAATAAAACACAATATAGGCTTGGATGTTCTTTTAGATCACAGATGTCAAACATACGGCCCGGTGGCCAAATGTGGCCCACGAATGGGCCCAGTCCGGCCCCTGGGATGAATTTGTGAAATGCAAAAATTATACTAAAATATTAACAATCATTTTAGTTCAGGTTCCACATTCAGACCAATTCAATCTCATAATAATCTATAAATACTCACAACCCCAAATTTTTTCTTTTCTTTTTTTAAAAAAATGTTTTCATGTATTTACACTAAAACAAAGTATAATTTTGCAAAAAATCTGAATAAAAATAAAATGGAAATGATAAACTAAAGCATTATAGTGTTAAAATGACATTTTTTTCAGTTTGTTCATGTTATTCACATTGTTTGAAAGGATAGTGTGAAGATTTAAACATTTTCATTAAGTAATTTTTACTGTTTTCTCTGTAAATCACTGAGTTAACATTATGGTGTTAACATTATTTATATATTATTATGTTATTATTTTGGTTCTGGTCCGGCCCACTTCAGATCAAATTTAGCTGAGTGTGGCCCCTGAACTAAAATGAGTTTGACACCCCTGTTTTAGATATTTTAATTCAACAAAAAAAGTTGGTCAGATCAGCTTACACAAGGCGTTCTGATTGGACTGCCACTGCAAATATTAGTGGATTATTAAATGTCATGTACACAGCGCTCTTAAGATACAGCTAAAGTTGTGGCAGTAATGAAAAAACAGGTCTGTACAGAAGCAGATAAACTGTGGGTTTCATTATTAATGGACAAAATGAATTATACCAGCCTCACCCTTGAGCTCCACTGTAGTTGGAGTATGAATTAATTTACCACTTTAAGACAGTTCTTTCCTTCTTTGTTGCTAATTTGTGTTTCCTTGCGACTCTTTCCATGTTTGAATCACGAACAAAGCAAAGACTCAGACAAAATTCACAGTTATCTTTAATAAAAAATGTAGGACATTTCTCTTCCCTGAGCACATGGATGCAGATTTATTACTTTCTTTTTCAGGCATTTCACTGGGGGTACACTTGGTGGTGACCTTCTAGGCCATTCCAGATGATAGATTTTGGTGGTAATAGCCATTTTAATATTACTGTTTGTTACTAAGAGCATCTGAGTCAGCAGGGCATAGCTTCAAAGGCTTAATGGGGCAAAATAAATTGCCACACCAAGGGAAAGATACAGCGCTAATCACACCATTAACATTGAGCATCAGCCCAAAGTGGCCATGTTTGTTTGAAGTGTCGAGAAATGAACTCGGGTCAAATCAAATTAAGGGCATTGGGACCACATAAATAGAGAAGGATATGTTCCCTTCTCATTTTTGCAAATACTGTTTTTTTTTTGTTTGGCGTATCCCCATTCTCTTCTCCATTAGATTTAAAAAATGAGATGGTGTGTCTGCGCGCGTGTGTCCTTCAACAATTTTCATTTTGTTCCACCCGCTCCCCGTTCATTCGGTACCAAAGGAACTGAGCTGTAAAGCGTTAAGTATAGTTGTAATTACTTGGAGCCTTTGTTTTATGACTCTCTGGCCAAATAGTCAGCCTTGTCATACAGGAATCTATTGCAGATTCACTTAGCCTTATAGTGCCATTAGGTTTTATGTGAAGACATTTTCAAGCTCCATTTAGGGCTTTTGTATATATCAATTATGTTTATATGCAGTCAAATCCTGCAGAACTGTAAAATGGCATTCAACAAGTACAATCTTTTATCATATGTAATAATGAATTTCATCCTGAGATGCATAAAGTAGGATCTTTCTTGCTCTTGTCTGTCTCAAAATGTCTGATTTGCCAACACAAGAGCTATATAGAGGACTATTAAACAGCGATAAGATCCATATACTGTGTTCAATGGTAACCACTTTTTGTAGAAAATAAATACTTTAAAATGTCATCATCAAAATGGTGTTTTTATAAAGACCTTGAATCATAACAGGGGTTTGTTAACTAGCTTCACAGGGAGACACAGTCACAGTGAAATCTTGTTTATATAGCCTTCAAGGCTTAAATCTCCAAAACATAATGGATACATGCTCCTTTTATAACTATGTTTGAGCATTAGGGACCATAAAGTTTCTCAAAGTTGGAATACATTGTGTGCTGACCTTCTACTAAAAGATTAAATGTTGGTTAAAGTAGGAGAGAAAAAAGCCAGGGGAGCATCACCTCCAGGACATCCAGTTTACCATGCAGGGGAAAAAACAACCAGAGGCTAATGCTTTTATTATTACAAAAATATTCCCAGTCGCTAGAGTCAGAGGCTGCCATTGACTGGATACATATAATACTGGTGTAATATGTCAGTGAAGGATCTGAATGAATGGAACAACATTCTCCTCCCAAAACTCCATCAACTTGTCTCCTCAGTTTACAGATATTTACAGATAATTATTAAATAGTAATTAAATAAAATATGAAAGAAATGAGATTGTTATATAAACTATTTGAATTATCTATTTCAAACAATGTCCAAAATCTGATTCCTCCTGATCTGATGTAAACATACATTTTTCACACTGTTTTTTTGGATTTGGGGTTGTAAACCAAATGATCGATACAAATATTTTTAACACATCTGTATGTGTGGTTTGCAAAAATATATTTGGTAACATTTTATTGCGGCAAATGCTTTTTAATATCAAATGCACTTTTATATTTATATTGGAGAAAGTTTAGGTTAACCCTATAACACCAAATGTATCATATTTGATACATGAGTTTTGAAGCCCTCTACATGATCAGTGTGTGATATTTTTTTCTTGAAAACCTAATGTATACAATTAGATACATGCAATACACAGATAATCCACCAGGGGGAGTAATTTGTTCAACAGAGGCCTTTCCAGTGTCGCTACAAGATTGTTATTAATGAGGGAGGAGGCAGAACTTTGCCAGTTTTGAAAAGGAATTACCAATTTGTTAGACATGTTTGTATGATATTGTTTTTGTTAAAAAATAATAATATTTGAGCAGTGGGACCCGATGTATCGAATATGATACAAAATTGAAACTCAAACACGGAAACTGATATTTGAAAAAAAATTGTTTTGGTTGTTCAGAAGGACCAATAAAGGCTCCAGTTTCAAAGAACTGGAATTTTCTGTCAATGATTTAAGGGTTTAGGCTTTACAGAGTTAAATAGCACCATCTACTGTACTGTAAGAATGTAAAACTACTTCCTGCATTGAGCGTAAATGTCACCGTTAAGCATGAATTACTTGTGCAAATAAGCTGCGAACTTTACTTCTTCTTCCCTCACTACGGTGGATTAAACCTCCGAATATTAAAAAGTTGTGTGAATAAGCAGTATATCGTAGTGCTCTGGAGGATTCCTGTAATTGGCTAACTGATCTTTAAGATCACTAACCTTTAATTGGACTGGCGGTTTCCTCCGGTATATGCTGGTATAGATCTGCTTTCCTGCTTTCATCCTGTTTTCTGCGGCGTACAAACCTCCCTGACTGTCCTTGATTGACTGACAGAGGAAGAACAGCCTCTTCATGATAGCGAAAGTAAGGGCAACATGAATGTATAATGCGTTTTCACTGCGTTGTTGCCTTGGGTATTCAAATTGTGTTTGCAGGGAAGAGGAAACCAAATCAGGGCTGTGCATAAACTCCCTTTGATTGACTGTTGATGAATTCTTCAGAGATCACTGGAGGTAAACTACTGTATAATGGAAAGGTTTGATATTGACAGCTATCCAATAAAATTCATTCCTGAATCCGGAATTCCCTCCAGGTGGATAAACAAGGATTTCCACTGAGTGCTGTGCTAATTAAATAAATAAAAGTCTTAACCACATTAGCTTTCTTTTGTCAGAGTACACTCGCCTTACTGTGTCTGTTCATGCTCCGCTCTTCCTGTAAATGTGTTTTGAGCTGTGCTTTACAATGAAATATTCATTACTCTCCGGTATTTCCACATCTGATTTACCGTGCATTTTCACTGAAATCTGAATCTTAAAACCCATGTAAGGAATTTATTGGTTTTACATTAAAACACACTGCGGGGCTGATTCCCTAGAGTGGAATTCTATTTTGTGATTTATGAACATAAGAAATGAACACAAAGGGAACTAATTTCTAGCATCTGGAACTCATGGGAGTGACATTTCATTTGGGATTGTAACTAACTAAAGCCTGTGTTTTTACTGTTTTGCTGAATGATGATGGAAGAATAAATGTTCAAAATAGGGGAGAAGACGCTAATAAAAATTTATGGAGCCCTAATACTGTTTGAATCTATTTAGAAAGGACGTTTAAAAGCCTTTTACCATAGTGGTGTACAATCAAAAAATGTCTAAAAACATAGGAATAGTGAAAAAACATTAAAATAACAATAAAACCTGAGGGGATTCATTCATATGTGCAGTCTGTGTTAACTCTTTCATACACGAATTATGAGAACCTTAGTCAAGATTTTTTTCTTCAGTGTTTAGCCATAAAAAAAACAATGCGATCGAGTTTTTTTTTTTCTAAGGAGTTACAAAAATATCCATGCATTTAATTTTTAAAGTAAAGAAACATGTGTTTAAAACCCAATATCAGAAAGTGATATGAAAACAATGAAATGAAACCATGTTTAATGCAGCTAATCTGATGTCTTCTCACATTTTAACATATTCTAATGCTAGTAATTACTCATTTCATGGAGATAATATGCAAAAAAAAACCCTTCTTGTCTAACAAATAACAATTGATTTACACTTAAACATGTTACTGCAGATCAGGTTTATCAAGAACAGTAAAGTTACAGTAATGATCTGAATTACAGTGTATGGGATGGCGCATATAAGTGTCCACTGTGTTGGCTGATATGGAACTAAAACAACAAAACCCATTAATATACAAGAGAACAGCTGGAGAAGAACTGTCCACTGGAGTGGACAGTGCATGAAAGGGTTAAACTCGGTATATTTGTGGTTTTTAGTTAATAATTTAAAAAGTCAACAGTCACTTGAAGTGTCCTGTTCAAACATGTAACTGAAACCACTCGGCTTCACCAGAGGGGGCTTTTGTTGACATGGGATCCTAACCCCGGTGTCTCGTGTCAAAGTCACGTACGGACACACGGATTGATCGACCTTGTTGACTGACATCATCCTATCGGTTAATTAAATTACACGTTTGGCGATATGAACGGTTGCTTTGCACGTTTTCAGCGGCTGAATTTCATCTGAAGACGGCGTGATGAAAGGTTGAATGAAGCTTTCATTGTTTCCTTGGCACCAAAGCACTGAACCTTAACTCATTTATGGCGACAGATGAATTATCCAGACACAGTTCCAGGTTCCAAAAAACTGCCTGGCACCATTTTCAGTCCTTTTGTTAACACTTCATCTCAATTACCACCAAGTAGTTGTTGATTGGAACACATATTTATCTTATTCTATTCTTTAATAGCCATTATAAAGCACCTATTAATGCTTTATTCTGTATGATCACATTCTACATGTAATCCAGTGAGGGAAATAATACAAAAAGTAACTTTGTTTTGTAAAATTCACAGAAAATTATAGAATGAGCAATATATCAGAGCTTTAACACCAAAT
This sequence comes from Sphaeramia orbicularis, assembly GCF_902148855.1. Taxonomy (NCBI): domain Eukaryota; kingdom Metazoa; phylum Chordata; class Actinopteri; order Kurtiformes; family Apogonidae; genus Sphaeramia; species Sphaeramia orbicularis. Next base: position 28,691,600 of record NC_043976.1, on the reverse strand, counting down.
CACCACTCATCACCTGGATAACTGTAGGTATGGTACATATTTTATTTCTGTCATTTTTTTTTTTTTTTTTGTGTTTGTTTTTTTTTATATGTATAATTGTTATCTACTCAATCTTATTTTATTTATTTATTTTTGCTTTTGCTATGTTTTCACATCTAGACTTTGTATGAATGCTATATGTCTCCTGTTCATAATCGTGATGTCTTTTTGGTAGATATATTTACATGTTTATGTTTATATTTTTTTGTAACAATTTTTATTTCTCAATTTTTAACAGTATAAAACAGTGTTGTCAGGTTGAGGGGCAGGAAAAGAACAAAAAAACCAACCAAACAAAAAAAAATAACAAACAAAGAGATGAAAAGAACAGCCTGTGATGGTGACAGAATATTAAGGTCCCTTAATAGATGCATTTGTCTCTGAATGTCAGCCATTTTCCCCAGTTTTTCATAAAGAGATTTTCTTCACTTATGTTTATATTTAAGTTGGGGGGGTAGGGTGGGGACTTATGTTTAAAAAGGCAGTAGAAATATACACATTGTATGATACATCCTTGTTATGCTGTTGAAAATACAGAAATAAAATTATATAAAAAAAAGGAACTGTGGTTATACATGTTAAAATAATTTAAAAGATATTTCATGTTTCATGTGTTATGATGACTGATTTGTGCTTTATTATTTTCCGCATTGTTGGGAAGTTATTTTTATTTTGTGTATGTGGCATAAAAGAAAATGTTTATGTCAGTGGTTCCCAACCTTTTTTGGTTCATGACCCCATTTTAACATCACAAATTTCTGGCGACCCCAGACATTCAAAATTGAGACTTTTTTTTTTTACTAACATTAATTTGTTTTTGGTCATGTAATAGTATGCTATAGTATGTTGCAAATAAACATTAATTTTAGACGACATTAAGTCTATATATTGTATATTATTATGGACGGAGGCAGAAAAGCCAGGTGTAGATTACTGCACAAAGTGAGAATTTCATTTTCCTTGGTCAGGATATGTACAGTCAGTCCAGCTTGGATTTACAAGGCTGACAATTAATACTGAACAAACAAGAACTCAAACTATGAATTATGAAAGAGCTGCAGCATCTGAAACCGACCACAATGAACATTTGACAGATAAACAGAACCACAGTGCCTCAGTTTCAGAGTTTGTCATGTCTTCTATGTATTGGGATTGTCTCTTTTTTTAATCCAACAGAGTGGAAGTGCTGCTGGGTCTTCTTCTTGGTGATTATCCACAGGTGCTCTTTGGAAACATGTGGTTTGTCTGGCTATTTAGAGTAAAAAAAAAAGAAAAAAAAAAAAATCTGCATTAATATGCTAGAGTTCAAAAAATATTCCCAAGGCACACTGTAGGATTTGTGTAAAAATAAAATGCCTTTATTAATTCATGGCAATCTTTTAAAATACAGCCAACGCATTGCATGTACAATGCGCCGTGGGAATACTTTTTTAAATCTAGCATATTAACCCTCTGGTTTCCCATCCAGCAAGGCCCTTACTAAGCACCAAGTGTGCCATTTTGGCACACTTGTGGAGTAATGTCAAAAAAATTTTCATACAGTTTGTTTTTAATTCTTTTACACTTATTTCTATTTCATCAACTTGAGCTGTAAATAAAAATACCAAATACTCAATAATTGTCACATTTTTTAACACTTTAAATGTCGTGTTTGTAATGTAAACAAACCATTTTTTTGGATGCAAAAAACACAAAAAATAAATGTTTTTCAAAATACTACATAAAAAGTAGGTCACATATTATTTGATTTTTTTCAGCCTGGTATATGTGAATGATTAACTCCAACACTGGTTAATTTGCATTATTATTTTTGGCGCTAGGTCAAATGTTCAAAAATACTAGCATCTGTCACCAAGTGTGCCAAAAAGGTACACCTATAAATCAAACTATTAAATATTACATATTGATTTATTTTTCTGCTCTAATTTGATTTTATTTTTGTAAATCAAGGTCAGCCCTAATCATACATATCAAATAATCATTCATTTCAGATTTTTTTAACCCTTTAAATGATCTCTTTTCATCATAATGTCACTACATTTTTTGATGCAAAAAACATAAAATATGTTTTTTTCAGAATACTACATAACAATTGGATTACATATTTTTTGATTTTTGCAGCCTGGCAGATGTCAATGATTAACAGCAACATTAGCAACATTAATAAATTAATTTAGACCCTCCCCTCTCAAATGAAGCCCAGATATCAGTAAAAGCAGGATTTATGCCTTAATGGCTTACGGATCAAAAACAGTGGTTATAATGGAAGAAATACTGCGTTTTAGGCACACTTGGGAGACAGATGCTAGTCTTGTAATTTTCTTTTGTTTACAATGTGCACATTTTAGTTGGTTGCCAGAATTTTAAAGATCATGCAAAAATGAACAACTTTTGAATTCTAACCTTATTTAAATTGTGAAAAATAATAAGTTTTTTAACATGAAGTGCGAAGTTTGCCTAAAAAGCACACCCAGATACCGGAGGGTTAATGCATATTTTTTTGTCTCTTTTTTTATTAGTAAGTTTGTTTGTTTTTTTATCAGTTACTAGAAATTTCTTAAACCGGCCACAGTGAACATTTGAAAGATAAACAGTACCACAGTGCTTCAGTTTCAGCTTCACAGTTTGTCATGTCTTATGTATTGTGATAGTCTCTCAACTCACCATATATTTTTTATAAGTAATTTTTTATTTTTATTTTTTTATTAATTACTAGAAATTTCAGGCGACCCCCATTTGAATTCCAGCCATCCCTGCATTAAAATCAAAAAAACAAAAATAACACTCGTTTTTTTTGTTTTTCATTTTCAAAACCACAATGAAAAACGGATAACAGTTTGTTTTTCCATTTCCCAATTTTGTGCTCAAATGAAAAATTAAAAAAAAACAGATAACGACTGTTTTATCCGATTTTGCTATTTTCAATATAGTTAAGTTGTCTGACCCAGAAGTAGTCATTACTAGGGAAAAAATAAACAAACGAAATGGAAATGGAAAAACAAACCGTTATCAGTTTTTCATTCTGGTTTTGAAAATAAAAAAACAAAAAACGAGTTGTTTTTTTGTTTTTTGATTTTAAATTGAAAAACGAATGATACACGGATTTAAATGGTCAAAAAAATTAGTTTTATTTCCTCTCGTGTCAACAGGTGCAAGGCACTGTCGACACAGAACACGTGTTTCAGTATCATCCTTCTTGTAGCTGAAATTATTCCAGATAATGGACGTGGCTTTTCTTTTTTGCACCAAGTCTTCATTTACGGTGATTTTCTCTTGTTCATTGCTCATTTTTCAGTGTTGTTACCAATGATTGACTCCAAACTGATTAGGAGCTATTGTGACTGGTGGATTGCTACGTGCAGTGTGTGTCACATACCCTTGAAATTAGATGAGGACACGTTGAGTTCATTTGCAGGATCTGCGATGTGACTATTGCGCACAGGTACGTCGCGATTACGATGCTCAAACAATATATTGTGCAGCTCAGTTATTTATATATTGTGGATCCGCATTTGTTGTTTGTCAAATTGAAAAGTGTCTGACTTGATGATTGTTTGCTCATTTTGTCAATCATTTTTTCCAAGTCAGTTCTATATAAATGTTCTATATGGGGATGCAAATTATCGATTAGTCCATTAGTCATTAGTTGATTGACCTTATCGATCGATTAATTGGTAAGCGGTGATTTTCATGAGAACCTGAATTTCTCTTCCGATAGGGTCTATAAGAGTAAAAGCTTAATATTGTTTATATACTTCACAAAAAAAGCATGTCATATTCCTTAATGATTGATTTATTGTACCATTGGATGCAGAACAGGAAATGACATTTATGTTGTAGAACTAAATAAATTACGCAGAGAAATTCAATAAAATAAATGGATGTGAAGAGGGGCAATTTAGAAGAAATGGGCATTTCTGACTTTGCATTACTGACATGATGAAGCGAGATTTCAGCGGAGATGCCCCCCCCCTTCCCTTCCGCTATTTTCCCGTAGCCACTGGGGTGACCATGGGACGTAAAGAGCCTGGAGGATGTCTTCAACTTCTGTCTCACTGACCAAATAGTCCAGATGACCGTGGACTTACACCAACCTCCAGGGAAAACGCTCCAATCTGATACCGACCCCGCATTTTTGTGTGTATTTAGGCGGGGGTGTACTGCTCCCACAAACAGATGGGCCGGTTTGTGTTTGGCTCCACCCAAGGGCGTAGAATTGGCTAGGGACGCAAGGAACATGTCCCTACCAATATCCAGCGGCAATTGTATAGTCACTATCATGATCAATACAACCAGCTGTCCACAGTGTTTAGTCAGTGATTATGGCACACAAAGGGTTAACAGTCAGTCTCTGCTAGAAGTCCCGCCTCGAACCTAAATATCGTGCTCCAGTGGGTTGTGCGGGTTTACTACTGTACATATGATTGGCCGTCCCTGCTGTCACTCCATCTACTTGCAGAAGCTACTTGCAGTTTCCTGCTAGTTGGACAGGATACACTCTAAAAAATGATTCATGGGGTTAGTAAGTTAAGTTTAAAATCAAGAGCTTTCTCTGCTTAAAAAAAATAAGTTTGTTACATGTACACATTTAAATCAGATGATAAGTTATTTTATTAAGTTGGTCTAAATGAAAAATAAGGAAAACACTCTTAACTTAATAACATATTGATTTTGAACAGACATTTCTGCCTTAAACTTAACAAAGAAATATATTAAGTTAGTACAGCTTAAAAATCTTGTAAGCTTCCTCTAAAAGCTGAGTACAAAGCTGACGAGTCTGGACATGTTTTGCTGACAGACCACGCCTACCACAAGAAAAGGAGGGAAGCACAGAAAAAAAAAAAAGGGAGAAACATGATTTTGCACAGAACTTTACCAAACTTTAAGGCTTGATAGAATTTAGCTTTGTTTCTGCAACAGTAGTTTTAATTATTCAAGGACTGAATAATATACATTTTGCTCCTTTCTAATTAAAAATTGTAGTATATATTGTTGTGTATTTGCTGCATTGCATTGTGGGTATTGGGTATATTGTTGAAAATGTGTTCTTTTATGTGCAGGGGTTCAGCAGGGTTGTGATGTTTGTGTTAATTTTGAGTTAATGTGTGCATTCTAATATTTATTGGCCTTTTTGTGTTCATTTATTTATTTATTTATTTTTTTATAGAACTGCACCATGAGTCAGAGCCATAGGCCAAACAGTGCCTTTCCTGTTTATTGTTAGTTGCAGTTATATTGCATAATGTCACTTCTCACTGCTTAACAAATATAAAGTAATATCTGCAAGAACATGAGAACAATAGTACTGTGTACTTTAGAGATATTAACATGTAGACACATTTAGTAAGTTAATTGCGCAGAGAATTAAACGGGTCAGTCATATAACTGGAATTTCCATGTGGAATTTCTTCTGATATACAGAAATAAGTTAGACCAACTCAAAAAATTAAAGAAACTACTTGTATGAACACTTTTGAGTAGAATAAAAGTAAATTAATAAGTCAGTATAACTAAATGGAGTAGTTTTTACACTATTAAAATTAAGTTGGTTCGACTTAATTAAGCTCGTAGAGTAAAAAGCAAACCATGTTGTTTGTACTAAAGTAATAGAGTTTACTTAACTAGAGAAGTCTTGTGGCATTTAAGCAATTTGCCAAGTTGAAATAACTTAAGATTTATGGAAATTGTTACCTCAATTTTTTTTTTTACGTTGAGCCTATTAATCATTTTTTAGAGTGTAGGCAGTAGGTCATGTATCTCTCCAAACGGTTAGCAAAAGTTGTTAACGTGTTCGCATTTGTTCTGCTTGGGTCACGTCAGCTAGACGATTTTAATACCAGTGGTGTCATTTCCATTTGAATTTGTGTTGTTTGCATGCATGTGTGTTCGTGTGCTTGGTAATTAGGATTTGAAGGATGTCAAAGAAAAGAAAACTGATCAGAAGACACTTCTTTAGGTTAGGTCTGTAAGTTACTTAAAGGTGGAGGAGACTTTCGTGACCAATTTTTTTTTATCAGATCTGTAAAACCTCAGTCATAGCCTAAGTATCACAAATCTGTAAGTCTTTCTGTGATTACTCTTGCCGCTGCAGGTGGCTGCGTGAACCTCCGTTTCCCACAATGCGCGTCGCGACAAAAAATTCGGAAGATGCCCGAGTTACCTCCCAGCTCTGAATGTAAACACATGATTTTGTTTATGGTGGATGGCACTTCGAAACTGTTCACCGTAATGCACGAGACTCAGGTGAGTAATCACAGAAAGACTTACAGATCGGTGATACTGAGGCTATGACTGAAGTTTTACAGATTTGATGAAAAATTGGTCACGAAAGTCTCCCGCACCTTGAAAGGGTATAGAACTGTAGAGGCTCAACAATACAGACATTGAATAAAAGACGATATTTAATGCTAAACATACACTTTTTAAAAGTTATTTTACTTATTATTTTCATATATTTGTATGGAAGAAACCAACTGTATAAAAACCACAAATAAAGAAAATTTGTGGGGAAAATATAATAAAACCTCAGATTTTAGATGCTCGTGATTTTATCCATATTTTTGGGGAATAAACTACAATAATAAGTGAAAGTAAACGCCTTTTTTGCTCAGGCATTAACTGTACCATCAAACTCTATGATCATTGTATTCATAATCTGTTCATATGTCATGCATCAACATATTTTTGTCAGGTGACAGACAGTAGAGAGGAGGGAGGAGGTAGAGGAGGAGAGGCTGTAAATTCACAAATTGGTTTTAATAATGATAGATATGTTAGTCATGAGAATAACTTTGGAGAATGCATTAAATTCTTGTATTCTCTAGGTATTCAGATATGCACTATAAACATGTCAGTTACTAAATTTTTTTTCTGACAATAATTGTTTGCTTGTTTGATCAACTCTACAGGGTGGGGAAGCAAAATTTACAATATTTTGAGGCAGGGATTGAAAGACAGTGTATGACCAATTAGTTTATTGAAAGTCATGAGAATTTATTTGCCACAAGAAAACTGACATAATAGAAAATGTTTTTATTCTATGTGTCCTCCTTCTTTCTCAATAACTGCCTTCACACACTTCCTGAAACTTGCGCAAGTGTTCCTCAAATATTCGGGTGACAACTTCTCCCATTCTTCTTTAATAGTATCTTCCAGACTTTCTCGTAATAGTTTTGCTCATAGTCATTCTCTTCTTTCCATTATAAACAGTCTTTATGGACACTCCAACTATTTTTGAAATCTCCTTTGGTGTGACGAGTGCATTCAACAAATCGCACACTCTTTGACGTTTGCTTTCCTGATTACTCATATGGGCAAAAGTTTCTGAAAAGGTATGGATAATAGTGTTAGGTATGATTAGGACATCAATATATGTTTGGTTTCAAAACAACTGACGTAGTGCCTGCTGAGAAAAAACAACTAAATGTTCATTGTACATTTTGCTTCCCCACCCTGTATATGATGTGAAATTATGATCGCAAATGCAAAAAAAAACCCATCAAGTTTCAGGAGTGCTGCCTTGGAGCACTGTTGTGTCCCCACCAATGTCCAAATCAAACCTACTCCCTTGGCTCCACCATGTCCCTAAATCCATTCTAGCTCATCAACGCCATGGTCCGGTTCGATGACCGGCTATCCCAGCCCGTAATTCTGTTTGAGTCATCAGCAACACAGCACAAAAGTGCAGGAGTGTGACGAAACACAAATGTACGTATTTTCTTCATCAAATAACGTTATCATTTGATTGACCATTTGATGCCGTTATGTAGATCGCATTTCTACATTTTGGGGTTAATAGCTGCAAAAACATGCCCAAAGCCCATGTAACAGACGGTCACAGCTGCTGATGGCATGGTGAATTCTTTCGCAAACAAAGTTGTCACATCTGTTCATAGCGGCATCAATGACTGCTGATGACGTAACAGGTCTCAAAGGGTGGTCCCATTTCATAGGGGAATATTTCTACCCCCTTTTAAGGGTAGTGCCAAGGGGTGAATTGGGATCGGGCCATAGATAGACTTTACATCTAAAAATTACATTTCAATGCAGGTGGCTCAGGAGACAACAGCAATAAAGAAAAATAGACACTGTGTAGAAGATAAAATAAATATGCATATATAAACTATGTGTCGACTATGGCTTAAACGACATTAACAGCTTTCCCTTAATAACCTCCAAATTATTGCATATTGACAGTGGATATGGACGTTGCTGTATGTGAATTACAATCACTAAATGCTTTGCTTGACATGAGTCTTTGTCATACAGTCATTTATTCACTACTGCTTGATAAATATAATCAACTCTTGTGTAATAAAACAGAAAACTGCTAGTGTTAATAATGAATTCTGAAATCATTCATCTTTACTAGAGGGCACTTTTTGTTTAGTCATGAAAAAAACATTTGTTTAATTTATTAATGCCTTACTCTGCACATTGTCCATGTCCACATTCTACAACCACTACAGCACAGGTGTCAAACATGCAGCCCGGGGGCCAAATCTGGTCTGCCAAAGGTTCCATTCTGGCCCCTTGGGATGAAAGTGCAAAAATGAACCTGAACAGTCCAGGTTGTCCAAATCCTTTTGGTTCAGGTTCCACATACAGACCAATGTGATCTCTGGTAAAAAAAAAAAACAAAAAACAAAAAAACAACAACACAATAACCCATAAATAATGACAATTACAAATGTTCTTAGTGAAAAATTATGTGGAAAAAATTTAAGTGAGAAAAATAAGATTACACTGTGAAAATATTTACATTTTACAAAACTATTCTTTCACAATAAAATGCAAATAAATACATAAATAAAAACAAAGATGAATAACCCGAAATGTGCAATTTTAACAATATTCTGCCTGTTATTAAATGTTTTGTGCATTTATGGATGCACTGTGATCTGTAGTTGTGTTAATAATAACAGATGTTATAGATATTGTAAAAATTGTTCACATTTTAGTTCCAAACTCCAAACAATATTCTGCCTGTTACCAAATGTTTATCTAACATTGTGTTTAATGTACATGTATAAATAATATTACATGTTAATATTGTTAAAATTGCACAAATTTTTCAAATGAAATTTGTTTTTTCAGGTTATTCACATCTTTTTTGTAAAATGTAAATATTTTCATAATTTAATTGGGGGTTTTTTGTACTAAAACAAAATGTAAAACTTGGATTTGTCATTATTTATAGTTTATCAAGTCATTATTTTACTGGTCTGGCCCGCTTGAGATCAAATTGGGCTAAATATGGCCCCTGAACCAAAATGAGTTTGACACCCCTGCACTACAGCATTAACCAATAGTCTTCCCCATAATAATCTTCAAATGACTGCTTACTGATGGTGAATATGAAAGTTATTGTACACATATTATAATCTCAACCCATAAAGACCCAGTACTACTTTTGTGGTGCTTCCTAAATGATATTTTTCTCTATATTTAACATTTCTTAAGTGATTTGTCACAATTTATTATGAAATAATCCTCTGTATTTGGCATTTCTCCAGTGAAAATCAGGGATTTTCCAATATTTAATTTACTGATCATATAGATGTTCATGAAAGCTCAGATTAAACTTGAGGATTGTTATACCAAAAAACAGAAAACTAAAGAAAAAGTTACTTTTTCAGTAAAATATACTATTAACTGAACATAAATTCCATGGGTTTTACTGGTGAATCAATGTTGTAGAGCAGGGGTATCAAACTCATTTTAGCTCAGGGGCCATGTTCAGCTAAATTTGATCTGAAGTGAGCTGAACCAGAAAAATAATAACAGAATAATATGTAAATAATGACAACTCCAAATTTTTGTCTTTGTTTTAGTGTAAAAAAAAAACAAAAAACATTAAATTATGAAAATACTTACTTTTATTAACTATCCAACAAAAAAACCCCTGAAATTTAAATAAAAAAACATAAGAAAATTTAGTGCAATTTTAACAATATTATTCCTCAACTTATCATTTGTCCATGTGCATTATGGATCAGATCTACAAAGACACTAAACACTGAGGAACAGGCAGAAAAGAGTTCAAATTGGGCTGAATTTTCTTTAGACATTTCCAGTTGTTCATATTCGTGCAGGTTATTCACATTTTAGTGTTACATGATAGTTTGTAAATGTAAATATTTTCATAATTTAATGTTATTTTTTTTGCACTAAAACAAAGGAAAAAAATCTTCAATTAAATAAAAAAAAAAAAAAAATCTTCAATTAAGCCAAAAAAAAAAAATAAAAATCTTCAATTAAGTAAATAAAAATCTTCAATTAAGCCAAAAAATCTAGAATTAACAACTCAATTTTTTTTCTTTGTTTTAGTGCAAAAAATAACATTAAATTATGAAAATATTTACACAAAAAACTGAGTTGTTAATTCTAGATTTTTTTTTTGGCTTAATTCAAGATTTTTTTTACTTAACTGAAGATTTTTTTTTTTTTTTTTGCTTATATCAATTTTTTTTTTTTTTTTACTTAATTGAAGATTTTTTTGGGCTTAATTGAAGATTTATTTTTTTTTGGGGGGGGGCTTAATTCAAGATTTTTTTTTTAAACTAAATTAACTAAATTGAAGATTTTTTTTTTTTTTTTACTTAATTGAAGATTTTTTTCCTTAATTCAAGCTAAATTTTTTTTGCTTAATTCAATTCAAGATGGTGGAAGTTTTGCACTTGGCAAAAACATCCCAGGGGCCGAACTGGACCCTTTGGCGGGCCGCATTTGGCCCCCGGGCCACATGTTTGACACCCCTGTTGAAGAGGATGACGGTTTAACCTCTGAATATCCAAATGGGCCATATCTGATCACCATCAAAAGATGACAAACTGTATTTTACACCAATTATTTACATGTATTGATAGAATTAGTGGATTAACAGGTATTAAACTGTTTAGGTTAGTAGATGGTTTTGGTCGTTGGTGGATTTTTGGTGCTTTATGGGTTAAAACACTTTGCACAGTATGAGACTTAGTCATACAGATAAATATAGTCTTCTGTTATCTAACAAAACAGTGTTAATAGTGACACATTGACTTCGAATGGACACATAATGTGTTCTGTGTAATAAAGTGAGGTGTTTCTCACACTAATTCACTAATAGTTTCATCATTAGGAAACTACAGGTTCTCTATTCTGAAGTTCTGTAATGCACACAACACCTTCCTTTCACACTATTGAGCTGATATTAGGATATGACAGAAGGAAAACTGTTAATAAAAGCTAGTGTTTGATCATTTATTAGTGTCGATGGGCTAAAATCCTCTTAACTGCATTTCAGTGTGTAGTAATGAAAGACTTCTGCATCTTTTAAGGCTGTGTTAAATCTATTATGACATGCAGGTTTTTGGCCAGTCATAAGGATTTTCAGATAGGAAGAGAGGCTTAATGTGTGATTGACAGATGAACTGACCAATCACAGATCGGATTCTCTCACATTTGGATGTGATTCTGCTGCTGGGATCTCAAAATCTTGGATAACAGCATGAATTGTCATCAGGTCTTCTGTATTTACATTTGGGGTTTGATTTGCATTGAGAGGAGAGAGCTATAGGTTAGAAGTTGTGAAAATTTCGTGTAAGCTCCGGCGTACAACAGAGGCGTAGAAGCCAGGAGTCAGACGTTCAAAGCGTGTTAAGTTTTGCTTTCGGTTTAATTAATAATTTAATCGAGCAAATTCTTATTGATAGTCGATTATCTGTTTACATCCCTAGTTTTGTATTTTAATTCTTTGACTACTGAGTATTTTATCTTTGACTGGATAAGGTAATATCTGGTTTGATTTCACTGGGTTACAAAAAATGTTTTTAGCAAGTTGTCTAGGTTTTTTAAACTGAATTAGGACCATTTTGCACCGCTAAATCCAAAAATGACATCTGTTTTTCTCAATCAGGTCAGGTTTTTTTGCTAATTTGATTTTGAAAAATTTGGTCTTCTCACAAAATATAATAATTAATACTAAAATAAGATTGGTAAGCACACTTTATGAAACTTGTGACTTGATTCCTGTTAGGTACAATGGTTTATTCACCGCAGATGTAGCAGAATATGTCAGGCTTATTTTTGCAAGATCTTCTAGTCGAAGCCATTTCATTCACCTTTAATATTAAAAAAAACATTAATCATCAATTAATCATCATTAATCAAAATTAGCAAAAGTAAAATCTTCAGAACTCGTTTATTGCAAGAAATATGAAAGAATTTTGTATCATATGATGTGAAAATGCCCATAAATGTAAGCAAAAATGTTAAAAAGCCAATATGTAGTATAGTTCAGAAAGTTGACTTGATTGAGCAAAATTAATGTGATTTTTGGATTCAGCACACCAAAATTATCCTAAATCAGCTCAAAAAACTTAAACAATAAATTTGTTGTTTACCAGTGTTATTAATTTAGGGGTTACTTAGAAACACAATTATTTACTACTAGGCCATTAACATTAGACTTAGGCCCGATCCCAATTCAACTCTTGGCCCTCCCCCTTACCCCTACCCTAGAGTGCCGTAAAGGGGGGGTAGTAGTAAACGTGAGAAATTAATGGCACAGTGGATATAGCTTAGAAGTCGTGAAAATTTCATGCAAGCTCTGGAGTAAAAGAGAGGCGTAGAAGCAGGGAGTTGGACATCCAAAGTTAAATCTGTTTTGGTTTGACACCAGTTGCGGTTGTTTCGGCACTTATGAAACACACACCTATACCCCCAGTCCCTACATAACATACAGTACATACTAAAAAAAATGCCAAAAGATGATTTTTTTAAACAATACAATAGGCCCTAAAACGAGGTCAAATGATCAAAAAAGTTGAACAGCAAAATGTAGGCTAACTTCCAACTTCACACAACATGCAACATAAATCTAAAGAGACCCCACAGAACACACAGGGGACATTTAAAATGGCTGATCAGATCATCTAGACACAAAAGGGAAAACTACACTAAACAAAGTGACACTAGACAACAATTAAAGAAACTAAATAAGAAGTTAGATTTTAACAGAACAATCAATGTAGAAATGATAAATGGAAATTAAGTTTTACTTTTGGTTTATGCCAGTCATGGTAGTTTAGGGCTGCTTGATTATAGAGAAAAAAAAAAAAAAAATCACGATTATTTTAGTAATAATTGAAATCACGATTATTTGTTAACCTTAAAGTTGTTTAATTTTTTCTTGGAAAACAATGTAAAATATACTCTTTAAACATAAATAGAGCTTTTAAACACTAAAACAAAGTATGTTCACTTTTGTAGGAAACAAAAAAATCTTTGAATGCAAATAAGTGTACTGTAAATTCAAGTATGTCTCCTTTTGTAAACAAATAGTGCACTATAATTAAACTGCTATAGACTTGCAATAGCAATAGCATATACAACAACAATAACAATGGCAGTAGCCATTGCCATAGCAATAAAAAAAAAAAAAAACTCACGTAAATTGCAAATTATAAATTCAAGTATGTTTAATGTAGTATGAAACATAGTAAATTCAGTGGTGTGCCGTGAGGTTTCAGTTAAGGCCTTCTGTATACATCAGCCATCTATAGAATACGCACGTTAGGGTTAGGTTAATACGGGAGTTGCAGCGTAAAGAGATTCGGAGACTGAAGATTGCATTGTGGACAAAGTTGTAGACGGAGTTGTTTTTATGTGTTTTAGTTTTTCATAAGATTATGATAAAGGTCATGGTGGTTAAACTTTAGATGGTTAAAAAGGTTTGTTGTGTTAGCAGTCGGTGCGGACACAACTACGAAACACTTTTTGCACGTGATGTGTTTTTGCTCTTCATCTTCTTCATCAAACCCAAAGTGATTCCATACAACTGAATTTGACTTGCCTTTTTTGTTTACCAAGCACTTCTGCTGTGATTCTCCTGCCATTTTTCCAGACCGCTAGGTACAACTTTCCTCTTGGGGTGGACCTACCGGCTAGCAGGCAGCTGTAGCTTAGAGGGGGGCGGGGCAGAGCAGCTCATGGTAGCTTGCATACGCATGAATTAAAACAACTCAGAATTAATAATCGTTTTTTCTCGATTACATAATTTTTGTAATTGTTGCGTGTAATAATCGAAATCGTAATTGAATTCCGATTAATTGCACAGCCCTACGGTAGTTACAGCAGTTACGGAACGCACCCCCACGTATACCCCCTGCTCCGACAGATACTTTGTTGTAGCAAGAGCCCACAACATTTAGCTTTCAGAGGGCTCACAATTGCTAGCGGTGCCCCAGGTTATATATTACAGATACACTCTAAACTACGGGGCTGTAAGTTTTAGATGAATACATATTTGTATATGGATTTGTATAAGTAGATAAATCTTAATTGGCCTTAAATGTGTGATGATAAATTCCTAAATGACCTATTCCAGTGGCTGGTGATTTGAAGCGATTGCAATCTGTTGAAATCCTTGAACCACGCCAAACAAACAGAGTAAAAGCATCCTTCAGTGTAAAAACCACACCACCCAAATCCCCAAAATAAATAACCACTCAGCGCTTCGCACAGGGAGGGAAACTCACGCAGCTCGGGGATCAAAATGTCACAGAAGCAGCTCAAACCCTCAGAGGTAAGAAATGACACCATCGTCACTTCCTTACATGTTAATTAGTGCATGAAATTTCACACAGCACAATAACCAGAAGCCACGCGAGTGTTCGATTGCTTTGTTGTTGCGTCAGGGCGATGCAGAGGTTGCTGTGTATCTCTCTCTGTGTGGTGTTTATTCATTAATTTATGTAGTAGTTTCTCTGATCCCACTTCAGAGAGAATACAAAGGCCTTGTCCTTTTTGTGCTGGTGGATCTAACTCGCTGTTCAAACATCGACGCCTTAGTCATAAATCATGTGACATTCAGAGATCTGTCCGTCTGTCTGTCAATAGATCTGTCGCCTGTTGTGCATTTAACTAATATCGAGGGTGTACGCCGATTGTTAATAATCTGCACTTCACAGTCGCAGAAATGACATTAAAACACATGAAGAGACTAAAAATAATGTTGTGGGTTTTTTAGTTTGACAATGTCTGAGAGCTTGTGATGGGATTTTTACCCCGCCCACCAAAAGGGAGGCAAGGAGTATTGTTTTTAGTTTGTTTTTCTTTGTTTGTGAACACTTTAGCAGCAAAACTATTGGTTAAATTCATACCGAATTAGGTTTATATATTGTCAGTGACCCAGAACGGATCTGATTACGTTTTGGGAAAAAATAGGTCAGAGTTCAAAATTTTCAAATCTTTTTTTTTTTTCCCCATTTATTTATAATTAGCAAATTTCAAATGTCTGTAGCAGCATAACTTTTGGTAGAATTCATACCAAATTAGGTTTATAGTAGGGCTTGGCAAGTTAATGCGTTATTACCGCGTTAACGCATTCATTAAATAACGCTGACAATTTTTTTTATCTCACATTAACACCGTTTTATTATTGTTCTGCCTTTCAAGCAAGTCTTAGTTGATTTATACGGACGGACTCTTATTTTGAAACTCATGCTTTTATTTTGGCGGTGCTGTGTGTGCGTGCCGACTGAGAGGAGAAAAGAGCGAACTTTCTGAGTAATGCTGAATCAAACTTTGTTTAACTCCTGCAGTTCAACGCCTGTATGTATCAATCATTCTGTTGTTTGCTAAATAATTTCACATGCAAACGTGCCGTTAGAAACATGTTTATGACGTTATTTTGGATGTGTTTATTACAATGTGTTATTAACATGTTTAAGCTAATTCGTTTATGCTAGCAGTCGCAGATGGGTTGCTAATTCTTTATGCAGGCTCATGTTAAGTTTATGTAAATTCATTGGTTGTGTTTAGGTGTAATATGCCAGCCTTTGAATTAACCTTTACTTATTTATGATGTGAATGTTGTATTAGCAGTCATTTTATCTCGATGCTAACTTGAATGGGAAAATCCATAGACATGCTAACGATTAGCATTTACAGCTTAATTTAAGATTTACCACGTCTTTTCATCCAGCAGCAAAGGTTCACATCAGAGATATTTGATACGATTCATTCTGACAACAACTGAATATAAAATACTCACAGGCAAACGTTTTTGGGGCCATACAAACAGGGTGAAAGAACCGTGTCTGTTAGTTAGTTTTTATGTCTGAACTGACTACAGGAACACCGCAAGGACAAAACATTAGTGCAACTTATTCTGACCACTTCAGGGCCCCTTTTGCTTGCTTTGAACAACTGAACATCACATGTTATTGGGCTTATTAGTATTAGTACTTATTAGTGGGCTTAAGACTCCTGTCAATCACTCACAACTGTAAATACACTGGTGGGGACATAAACGTGTAAAAGTAGTGGTTTTTTACATGGACATTTTCATTTTAAATGTCTTCAGATGGTGGGGTTGAGAAGGACACAGTTGTTTGTGCAATTATTTTTATCACCGGAGTACTTACAGTCTGAAATATCACTGAAAGGCAATACACACTGCTGATGCCAGCAACCCCCCCCCACACACACACAACAACTATGCGATTAATCGCAGAAATCAATGCGATTAATCACAAGGTATTGAAATTATTTGGATCCAGATCTGATTCTGGATTTGGTGCCACTTTGACAAATTTTCCCATTATAACGGATAGGAAGTGGATTGATCCAATAAATCAGTATCAATGATATCAAGTTTGAATTTGAATTTTTTTACAGATCTGATTGGAATATGAACAAAACATGGGCTATTTCTGTAATATAATAAATACACAGAACTGGCTGATAATAAATGGCATCTGGATACTTTTCCCAAAGCTTTTCATTTGGCCGGTAAACTACAGGGCCATTGGTCCTATTTTTATTGGTAAGTTTGTTTTTTGTTTTGTTTTTTTATCAGTTACTAGAAATTTCAGGCTACCCCATTTGAATTCCAGGCGACCCCACATGAGGTCCCCACCCCAAACTTGAAAAACACTGCTCTACTGTATTTTGAATGTGATCACAGTACCAGTTTTGGCCACAATCCTACATACATCCCCTTCAAAAGGCACTTCAGACACTTCAGTGGTCTTGTTCATCCACAAAATGAACACAATGTTTCACCGATTTTCCTGAAAGTTAATGTCGCGTTTTTCATTTTTAAAAAGTTCCATTCCGTTTGTCATCCCAAAACTAAATTCATCTTCTACTACACTAAATATTCAAGTGGATGGGTGTGGGTGGTTTGTATTTCTTAACACAATCACCAAAACTTATTCCAGCACAAGCAAGTATTTCCACACAATAACAGCAAAGTCGACACCAAACCACAAAGTGAGGATTTACTCTGAACTCTAAAGTAGACGTGAAAGAAAAACAAACAAACAAAAAAAAAAGTTTGGGAGGAAAGTGAGTTCACGTTGACCCTGACGGGAAACCAGAGCAATGAAAATGGATTACGTTGTGTAAATGCAAGGTGGACTTTTTAGCACTGTGTGACAAAATGTAAATGAAAAGCCATCTTTAAGAGCCGTTATCAGATAAGGATGCATAGTGACCTTTTGATGGGAGGAAGTGAAGGCTAAAGAGACTTAATCAAACGGAACCCTGCCTGCTGCGGCGCGCTTTGACAGGTGCTGTGCATGAGCAGTGAACCAAACTATGAAACCTACTAAATGATTAATAATAGCCTGTAGCGTCATGTGTGATGAGACTAGAGGGAATGGTTATTGGCAATTTCTCTCTTTTCCCTATCTTTCCCACAAACATGCACACATAAAACACACCTTTGGACTCCCACAACTTGCACCACCTGCAGTGAGTGGGCTTGTATTAGTTGCCACTAGCCAAGCCACCCACCCCCAACCCTTCCACCCACCCGCCACAATGTGTGCAATGCAACTCAAAGCGCTTCTGGCCACTCTGCACATCTGCTCCTCCTGCCCCTGAGTATCATCTACTGCTCATGTGCAATTAGGGATCAGAGGTGTCAGATCGGGATGCCACATGAATATACTTCTGTGTTTTGATCAGAGTGTGAGGTGCGGGAGGTTGTTGTGTGGGTCTGAAACGGCATGCGTGCCTCCTCGCTGTTGAAAATATACCCCGTGATAAATATGGATCTGCGATGATGCGCTCCCTGTATAATTTTTCAGCTCTGTACTGAAATGTGAGTACCACTGTGTCAAGCATAAACTTGCTTGCTCGTGCAACACAATCCATCCTCTTGTCATGCCGCGCTACATCCCCGCATCCATCATAGTCTATAATGCACACAAGGTCATGCGGTAATGAAGGAATCATTTAAGCACTAAAATTTTGTGGACTGCAGGAGCACAGGCCTATAAAATTTGCACATAAGTGAGTGTGTGTACATACGCTAGTGCATCAATGCAATGGGCTTTTGTGTGTTTGGTTGTACCTTTTTTTTTTTTTTTTTTTTTTTTTTTTTTTTTGTGCTGCCAGAGACGGGGCATTTTCATTCCACTCAGAGAGCAAAAAGCCTGAGGGAAATCAAAGTAAGCATTTCCCCCATTCTAAAGCACCACCTTTAATAGGTACAACCCCACTCAAGCATTCAGCTCTGTCCTTTGGACTGTGAGCACATATCATTGCCAAAACTGCCAATCGCTTCCAAAACGTATTCCGTAAATTTTGTTTTATGTATTGTGTTCATTCTGCGCTGGCATTGCATTAAAAGAGCGTTCATAGAAAAGATTTATGTCATAGACTGCACAGCACATACTGGTATTGTGGTATTTAATGTCACTTTTTGCTTTGCAAACAGATTAGATAGAACACTGAAATGTTTTCCTCTAATTATATTAATTTTAAATAAAACCAAGTAAATTTCAGAAACACAGAAAACTTGAATATTTGATGAATTGAGAAAAAGGTCATTTTTGACCAATAAAAAAAAAAAAAAACTTTTTAGGAATTATTTTAGGAAAGTGATTTGACTTATCATGAATTATTGTCAATATGTGACATGAATGTTTTACAATTTTTAACAATCGCTTCCAAAACGTATTCCATTAATTTTGTTTTATGTATTGTGTTCATTCTGCGCTGGCATTGTAGTAAAGGAGCGTTCATAGAAGAGATTTATGTCATAGACTGCACAGCACATACTGGTATTGTGGTATTTAACGTCACTTTCTTCTTTGCTAACAGATTAGATAGAACACTGAAAAGCTTTCCTATCATTATAATGATTTTAAGTATACTATTTGTGGATTAAAAAAAAAAGAAAAAAATTGCCATATTCTTTTAAAACTTCAAGAAATTGTTTTGTATCTTAAACTGACTCGTGAAGGAAAAAATAGCCTTTAAACTCCATTACATATCATCACTTTACTAAAATAATTACTTTAGTAAATATTTCAGATTTTTTAAGGCAACACAAAAAACTTGAATATTTAATGATTTAAGAAAATAGTCATTTTCTAGATTTAAAAAAAAAAAAAAAGTCCCATTCTGATACTTAAATGATCATTTTAAGCCTCAAGAGATTCTTACTCATGAAGATAAAAACACTTTTAAGTTACATTACATATTATCACCTTCCAAAAATAATTACTAATGTTTTGGGGTTTTTTTTTCAACAAAAAGACTTTTTAGAAATTAT
The DNA here is from genome assembly GCF_902148855.1 of Sphaeramia orbicularis. NCBI lineage: Eukaryota > Metazoa > Chordata > Actinopteri > Kurtiformes > Apogonidae > Sphaeramia > Sphaeramia orbicularis. The sequence goes on along the minus strand of NC_043976.1, from coordinate 28,672,009 downwards.
TTTAGGAAGTGATATTCTGATTTGACTTGTCATGAATTATTGTCAATATGTGACATGAATGTTTTACAGTTTTTAACAATCGCTTCCAAAACATATTCTGTAAATTTTGTTTTATGTATTGTGTTCATTCTGCGCTGGCATTGCATTAAAAGAGCGTTCATAGAAGAGATTTATGTCATAGACTGCACAGCACATACTGGTATTGTGGTATTTAATGTCACTTTTTGCTTTGCAAACAGATTAGATAGAACACTGAAATGTTTTCCCATAATTATATTAATTTTAAATAAAACCAAGTAAATTTCAGAAACACAGAAAACTTGAATATTTGATAAATTGAGAAAAAAGTCATTTTTGACCAAAAAAACCCAAAAAACTTTTAGGAATTATTTTAGGAAAGTGATTTGACTTGTCATGAATTATTGTCAATATGTGACATGAATGTTTTACAATTTTTAACAATCGCTTCCAAAATGTATTCCATTAATTTTGTTTTATGTATTGTGTTCATCTTGCCCTGGCATTGTAGTAAAAGAGGGTTCATAGAAGAGATTATGAAAATCATGGACTGCTACCATGCGCTCTGAAGAGGATGGACCGCTAACACCCCCCCCCCCCCCCCCCCCTCCAAAAATCACGGAACCCCCCCTTGCCACCCTCGTCTTATGAACTATTCATCCCCCCACACACCCATGTCCGTGCACTTCCTGTTTACCTCACAGTTTCATTCTGCAGACAGGCCTGTGTATTACTAGTGTAGGGGAGACTGGGGACAGTGGTAACACGGGTCAGTTGTAACTCTTGCAATTGCTCCAATCAGAAACAACTTAGGACTCACCTAATTCACTCTGCACATGCTCAGTTTAGTCCTTAGTCCACATAAGAAGTTGTAGTGCCGTGAGGCAGACATATTTAAATTTGTGAGTGAAAACATAATTGTGTGGTAAGAAATATATTTTGCTGTAATTATTTTTGTGATCGCATAGTTTGCATTTGAAAGTTGTGTAAATTATATTTGTGAGATAAAAAAAGATTTATGCAACTGTTTATCCACCTGTCCACAATTATCTAATATAAGATTATTATATCCTGTGTAGATCAGTGTTCTTATTTCATATATCAGCCAATATACAGGGTGAGTCAGAAAAAACGCTCTTTCCATTAAAAGAAATTGTACTGCTAAAACGGAAACACTGATTTTTCTTTTGACCATACAGTCATATTGATGTGGCTATTGAGCATGTCTGGTGATGTAGTCATAGATTTATTGCATTGCATAAGAGAGAGAAGGTCCATTGTTTATTGGGCACTGAAATACCTGCCAACACAATGTATGCCACAGTGAACAAACTTGAAATTGACAACAATTACATGAGTCGGGGCTTTGCTTTCACACTCAGGACATAGGCCTACATGACAGTGCCCAGGGAGTTTTCATCATGGCAAGACCACAGCGATTGCAGGTATTATTTCCTCATCGAGTTGTCTGTTTGGGTCAGGAGAGAGAGTGGCCACCTAGATCCCCGGACTTGACCCCCCTTGATTTTTTCTTGTGGGGGTATCTTAAAAAATGTGTGTATCAGACTGTTCCACAAACTCTTCAGGAACTCCGAAATCGCATCACGGATGAAATCCAAGCCCTACGACGAACACGAATGGCGAGAAGAGCTGTGTTAGAGATGCGACAATGAGCACAGATTTGCATCAATCTGAATGGTAGCCAGGTTGAAGGTCGTGCCGGACGACTTCGTTGAGACAAAACATTTTGATGGTGAGTAAACATGCTGTAATGGTTGACAACTTCAATTTCATTCACGGTGACATAAACTGTGTTGGCAGATATTTCGGTGCACAATAAACAATGGACATTCCCTCTGTTATGCTATGCCATAAATCAATGATTCAATCGCCAGACATGCTCAATAACCACATCAATATGACTGTATAATCAAAAGAAAAATAAGCATTTCCATTTCAGTGGTACAATTTCTTTAAATGACAAGAGCGTTTTTTCTGACTCACCCTGTATCGGTTATCGGCCAATATCGGATATCGGCCGATATATTGGATATCAGCTTTTTTTAGCCCCCGATATCAGTATCAGCATCAGCCCCAAAATTCCCATATCGGTCAGGCTCTACCCTGAACTAAAATGAGTTTGACACCCCTGGTATAGGACATACTTCCATTGTATTCCTTAACATTACTTTTTCTTTACTAACAGGAATGTGTCCGTTTACATCGATAGGGTCCGATGGGTCTGTTTTGCTTCAGCAGGTTGTGTCAGAGGTTGACGATTCATGAATCATTACAGATATTAGCCGCTAAGTGAGTAAGACCTACCAGAGCAGTTAAGTAGCATCTTGATTTACTACAGTACCTTTAAGGACAGGTTATCCAACTTTAAAAAATGAACAGACCCACTTGCTACACTCATTGCACTTCCTTGTCCTGGGGGAACTCCATGGTGTGTTGCTTTGTAAAAGAGCACATTAATAAAGGAAGAGCGTGTTCCTCCGTGTCATTTAAGTGTTTCTGGAGGGCATCCGCCATGTCCTCCACGCTCTTTGGGGTTGGAGGTAGGGATAGTGATGAGATGTGTCCCATTTCTTAATGGATACTCCACACATCAGGATCCACACATCCCTGAGAGGCCTGTTGTCATTACCGTGGTTGTTTTTTTCTCATCCGTGGTTGATGTTGCGTGTATTTTGTCGCTTCCGTCAGGCATCAGATGGGCATCTACATTTTTTTTTTTTTTTTTTTTTTGATTGAATCGCTACACAAGAACTCAGCCACGTAATTGGGCAATTAGGCAAATATCGATGGTGAAGAAAAAAGCTAATGGTAGAGGTTAGATGTCTAAAATATTTGGCTAATATTTACTTTCATTTATTATTTCGGGTCAGTTATACACAGTAACAACAGATTTCTCTCCCAGTTATGAGAGTGGGTAATCGTAGAACACCACTTCATTGAAAAAAACAAACGAAAAATAATAATTATTGTTATTCGTTATTTTTCTTTCAGCCTTGGATATACTGCAGAAACAATAGTGATTAAAAACTTTTGCAATGCGGGTGATTGTTTTTGTTGTTTCTTGAATGTCTTTTGTTACCTCCGCCTCCGAGGTATTGTGATCACTTTGCTTTGTGTGTTTGTTTGTTTGTTTGTTAGCAAGATAACTGAAAAAGTTATGGATTTTCATGAAATTTTCAGGAAATGTTGGTTCTGGCACAAGGACGAAATGATTAAATTTTGGTGGTGATCAGGGGGGTAGATCTGTCTTGGCAGAGGTCTGCGCTGTCCGAGTGCTTTTGTTGTTGTTTCTTTCTTTCAATATTCAGGGAAAATGTTGAAAATACAGATTGAAGGCTTTTCCATTCCTGCACTGTAATACTACCAAGATGAAAAAAAAAAAATATTCATCTCAGTTTTTTTTGTTTTTTTTATTGGTTTGTTTTTTGTATTTGTTGATTTGTTTATTTTGTTTGATTGCTGTTGTTCACTTTATCTTATTGTTTACTTTGTGTATTCATTTTGTGTTGCCTTCAAGGATGTATGTATGTTTTATTTATTTATTTTTTACTTTTCTGATGTGTCAGTATAAGTGTGTATGTATGTATGTATGTATATGTGAAGATGATAAGTGAGGTTAACTGTTCCATGCTGATAGGCAGCTAAACAATACTGTTGTGTGGAGAAGGGGTGGGATTAAATAAATTATACTTCCTCCCACTCCTTTTCCAATGTGCAGATGAAGTCATACTTTGTTTTCATGTATATGTATAGGTTTTTGTTTGTTTTGTTTTCTTATAATCAGTTTCATTATAAGGACTAAGTAGGATTACTTTTTGTTGCATATTCAACATAAACTAAACTATAAACAAAACCAATATACATCAAATCTATTTATGCAAAAAAAAACAAAAAAAACAAAGTAAGAGCTAAAGAAATAAGATGATCACTTAAAGTTGAAAATGATTACACTGGTCAACAACAAATTTATTGTTTAAGTTTTTTGAGCTGATTTAGGATAATTTTGGTGTGCTGAATCCAAAAATCACAATTTTGCTCAATCAGGTCAACTTTCTGAACTATGCTACATATTGGCTTTTTAACATTTTTGTTTACATTTATGGGCATTTTCACATCATATGATGCAAAATTCTTTCATATTTCTTGCAATAAATGAGTTCTGAAGATTTTACTTTTGCCAATTTATGATTAATGTTTTTTTTTAAATATTACAGGTGAATGAAATGGCTTCGACTAGAAGATCTGGCAAAAATAAGCCTGACGTATTCTGCTACATCTGCAGTGAATACACCATTGTACCTAACAGGAATCAAGTCACAAGTTTCATAAAGTGTGCTTACCAATCTTATTTTGGTATTAATTATTATATTTTGTGGGAAGATCAAATTTTTCAAAATCAAATTAGCAAAAAAACCTGACCTGATTGAGAAAAACAGATGTCATTTTTGGATTTAGCGGTGCAAAATGGTCCTAATTCAGTTGAAAAAACCTAGACAACTTGCAAAAAACATTTTTTTTGTAACCCAGTGTTATTCATGATCAGAACTTACAACTCTACAAATAGGACATGTAAGACTATCATGATTGTAGGAAAACGTCTGTGTAAAATTTTGTAAAACATAAAATAAAATAAAATAAAATAAAATCCTAAAGCATTTGACAATGTGACAACAACATAAAAAAAATCAGCCTTAAAAATGACATAAAAGTTTTTTATTTCAATATCTTTCACATTATAAAAGTACTATGTAAAAGTTTACAGCCACAAGTAGGTTTGGTCTTTAATTAAAAGTGTCATGATATATTACCATGTACAAATGCATTTCAGTGTCTGTAACAAGATGCGACTGATGAATAGAGCTCTATTAAAAACAAGAACGGCAGAAAAAAACTGAAGTATCCAGTACTTATTGTGACCTTTATTTGGACTTAATATATCTTGATCTCTTCTGCACAGACATAACATTGACTGAACTAATCTTCTAGTGTTTTACACCAGGTTTCATTCAACCCATGCCCAATGTCTCTTTATTATTATTATTATTATTATTATTATTATTATTATTATTATTATTATTATTATTATTATTGTTATTATTATTATTATTATTATTATTATTATTTTATTTATTTATTTATTTATTTATTTATTTGAGCTACTTTCCTGTTAAATCCACTTAGTTAATATTATTTGAGAGTTTTTAATGCAGTGCAAGATATTTCCCTCTATTTTTTTAATGTATTTTTATCAATAGACTTAGAAATAGATATTATGCTCATTACTATTGTCTAAAAACAGCATAGCTCAGGATGCGCGGTACTGTAAAATTATATTTTGACCTTTGTCATTATAACCCTGCGATTAACTTTTGGTAGCTGTTACAGGCTCAAGCATTCCCTCAACCCTTAAAAATAGTAGATGGTTTAGAAAATATGTAGGTTTTTTCAATTATCATTTTATTGCCTAGCCAACTGTTAAAGAAACACCAGAATTCAATGTGTCCCAATACTTCCGTCCATATAATGTATTTTAACATGTTTATTTTTGTGTGATTATCCTTCAAGAAAATCAATCAATCAATCTAAATAATACAAAAGGTACTTCAATAACCACAAAACTTATGGACTAAATGAAGGTTTACAACAAGAAACTGGATAAAAACTAGTCATATTAAAAATAATAGAAGGAAATTCAGTAAAACAATACAATATTATAAACCATGTATCAACAAAATTGATGTAAGGTCAGTGAAGCTAAGACAATGAGAAAACTTATTAGCAAATATTATATTATGCAAGTAAAACTACATAATAACAGAGCAAAATTCAGGAAAAGAATACAATATAACAAGCCATTATGTATCAACAATATACATATAAGGTCAATGTAACTAAAACGATAATAAGAATCATTATCAAATATTTTATTATGCACCAAAAACTACATAATATAAATAATAGATGGAAATTCACTTGAAAATGCAATAATTTAAGCCATTATGTATCAACAAAATAGATGTAAGGTCAGTGAAGCTAAAACAATGATTAAACTTATTAGCAAATATTATTTTATGCAAGTAAAACTGCATAATAATAAAAATGACAACAAAATTCAGGAAAATAATACAAAAAATAGCAATTACTTATCAACAAAATACGTATAATGTCAATGAAGCTAAAACAATAAGAATCATTGTCAAATATTATATTATGTACCAAAAAAATACATAATGATAAAAATAAAAGAAGGGACTTCAGTAAAACAATACTATATATATATATATATATATATATATATATATATATATATATATATATATATTTTTTTTTTTTATTTTTTTTTTTTTTATTTTTTTATTTTTATTTTTATTTTTTTTTTTTAATGTATCAACAAAATACATATAAGGACATTGATGCTAAAACAATAAGAATCATTATCAAATATATCATTCAACAGAAAATACATAATAATATAAATAATAGAAGGAAATTCACTAAATCAATACAATAAAATATCATGTATCAACAAAATACATATATGGTCAATGAAGCTACAGCAATTGTGAAAATCATGATCAGATATTATATTATGCAACAAAAAATACATAATAGAAGAAAATTCAGTAAATCAATAGAATAAAATAATTGTGTATCAACAAAATACATATAAGGTCAATGAAGCTAAAACAGTGATAAGAATCATATTAAATATTATAATATGCACCAAAAAATACATAATAATCGAAATCGAAGGGAATTCAGTAAAACAATACAATAAAATAAACCATTATGTATCGATAATATTTAAGGTCAATGAAGCTAAAATGATGCTATAATGTTACATGATGCAGCTCCAAATACATAATACTTACATACAACTACTTAAACGTACACATACTGCTAATTCATTATGACAGCGATTCCATATTTTGACCGTTTCAACGTCCGTTTATCAGATTTTGTCCTCCTCGTCTTTTGTGGGAATGTGGACGATAGGGACAGGTAATGAGATAGGATTCATACTGCATTAAATATGGACACATTACACCCCTCCTGACCTTTGGTGCTCACATCCTCCTCAGTCAGCAGTACACATTGTCACAGGACATAAGTAATGACATTTCCAAGTATCCAGTATGGACGCAGTCATTTCAGAGAATTTAGGACGTACCAGACTGAGACTTTTAACCCTTTCATGCACGAATTATGAGAACTTCAATCAAGATTTTTTTTTCCTGAGTGTTTTTATTCCTCTTTAGGCATGAAAAAAACAATGCAATTGAAAAATTTCTTATGAAAAATAAATAAATAAATACATAAAAAACAAAAAATAAAGTTAAAAAAAGACATACTACTACTACTACTACTAATAAAAATGATCTTATGAACCTATTTTACATGAAGTTGCAAAAATGTCCATTCAGCTGGACACCTTGCATTTAATTTTTGAAACGAAGAAACATATATTTACAGATAAATTGTGTGAAAACTGGTGTGTGTGTGTGGGGGGAGGGGTGGGGGGGAGCTTGTAGTTCTGGGGGTGAGAGTATGCTCAGGGGAGATCTACAAAATGTTACCAATTCATGTCAGAAAAGATATGTAGTGTCTTAAAACTTTAATAAAGATATGTGTAAAAACAAACAAACAAAAAAAAAAATCCATGCATATATATAAGAGAACAGCTGTAGAATAGCTGTCCACCGTAGTGACCAGTAGACATGAAAGGGTTAATCTCTGCGTGACATCTGCGATGGCGAGTGAGTAACGCCGACACTTTGATCAGAAGAATGTTGGAATGAAATAGATGGCGATGCGATGAAATTAGTCGACAGGCGATTGCAAATCCGTTTCCACAGTCGCTGAAATCATTACAGGTGATCGTGTTTCCTTACGCACGCTCAGATGTCAGTCTTTGTCTTTCTCTGTTTTCCCAAAACCAGAGCCAGTTTTTTTTTTTTTAATTCAAATTTTGAGTCAGAACAGTCTCATAACATATTACGCAGGACATCATTATTTTTTTTGTTTTTTTGTTTTTTGAAAAAGAAAAAAGTCAATATCGCTCACTGAAAGGAAGAAAAAGAAAGAGAAAAAAGGTGATTTGTGAATCTTTGTTGCATGAATAGTCACATAAATACAGACTTTGCACTGTGATACGTAACAAAGGAGAAATTTGTGAAGGTCAATGCTTTTCATGGTCATCCTACTTTGTCGAACAAAAACATGAATAGTACTAAAGATTATATATTCAAACAAAAAAAGCGCAGACCTCTGCCAAGGTAGGTCAACCCCCCCCCCCCCCCATCGCCACCAAAATTTAATCATTTGTTCCTTGTACCAGTATAAACATTTCCTGAAAATTTCTTCAAAATCCTTCTTTTTTTTTTATTAGTGATAGTTAACAAGACAATGAGGACAGAAAAACAACAACAACACATAAACAAAGGGAAACTCAAACAAGTAAACAAAACAACAAAACAACAACAACAACAGAGTAATGACAAACAACAACAACGTCACATTACAAAGAAAAAGATCATAAATGTAAATAGCAACTAAACCGTATAGATTGGTTAGGGGTGATAGGGAAAAGGGGAAGAGGGGGGTGTGAATGAAAGTGAGAAAGAGAGAGGGGGAAAATAATATTTGTTGTAATAATACAAAAATATTTAATAATACCAGTAGCCTAATTTGCTAGAATTATTGATGCAGTGGTAGCGGCAGAGGCAGTCACAATACTACTAGTTAAATAATTTAATATTTGTAACAATGTATTTGTATCAGTTACTATTTGATTTGAGTTTATATGAATCAATTGAAATTAATATGGCTATGGGGGAGGGGGGGGGGGGGCAGCACGCAGAGCCCAAAGAGGGGAGGACACCATCAACCCCCCCCCCCCCCCCCCCTTTTTTTTTTTTTTTTTTCTTTTTTTTTTCCCCTCCTTTGTTTGTTTGTTTGTTTTTGTTTTGTTGTTGAATGTAGACCTAGTCCACTCCGCAGTTGGACCACTCTCAGACCATTTAGGAGACAGTCTGTCCACTGTGGAGTAACCATTTTTAATTTTTAATTTTTCCTATACAAGAGATGGGGGTGGATGCCTTCATCAAAATCCTTCCATAACATTTTCAGTTATCTTGCTAACAGTCAGACAGACAGACAAACAAAAACTCCGCCCCTTTGATTAATAAATAAATAAATACATTATTTATTTAATTTTTGCCACATATGGGCAAGGAACCAAATATGGTAACTTCATTGACCTTGATTTTCTACATAACAATAAAAAAAAAAAAAATGTTGAGAAATTTCACAGAATTAACCCTTTCATGCATATTGGTCACCACAGTGGACAGTTATTCTCCATCTGTTCTCGAATATATTCATGGGTTTTGTTGTTTTAGTTCAATATGAGTTAACTCAGTGGACGCCTATGCATCATCCCATACACTGACATTCATACCATTACTATAACTTTGCTGGTCTTGATAAACCTGATCTGCAGTCACATGTTTGAGTGTAAATCAAATGCTAATAAAAATTGCACATATGATAAAATGTGAGAAAACATCAGATTAGCTGCATTAAAAATGTTTTTGATTTTGTATATCACTTTCTGATATTCAAAAATTAAACCCATGGTGTCCGGCGGAGTGGAAATTTTTGGAACTCCACAAAAAAATTATTATTTAACCAAAAAAAAATATTTTCATTAAAAAAAAAAAAAAAAATTCACTTCAAAGAAAAAAAGTGTTCAAATGCAATTTTTTGGATCGTAATTATATATTTTTTTGCATTAAAACACTTTTTTTTATTGAATTTTTCTTTTAGTTAAAGTAATAAAGAAACAAATCTACCTTCATTAAAAACAGATATATTAAAAAAAATTCAATTGCATTGTTTTTTTCATGCCTAAAGAGGAATAAAAACACTCAGGAAAAAAAATCTCGACTAAGGTTCTCATAATTCATGCATGAAAGGGTTAATAATGTCTTATGTCCTCCAATAACAGACTAAGGTTGAAATGTTGAATTTCGGAGTATTTCTATAAGTGCCCTATAAAAGGTTAAGCTCAGTCATATATCGACATAAATCATCACTTTATTCACCTTCTGCTGAACTGGACGAGACCGATAAAGTGTGAAAAATGAAACATTAAATCTGAAGATGTGAAATACCTCATAAAAGCTTATTCTACAGAGGACTCCATAAATATCCAGTTTGGCAAATACACTAAGATCTGAAATTAGTTAGCTAATACGCTAACATTAGCTTGTGCCAAAGTTTCCTCCTTTATTTCTTCATATCAGTTTAATTCATTTTATCTGCTTTTTTTTTTATTATTGCTTGGACAGTGATAGAATGACAACTGGATGTGTTTTATGGACTCTGGGACATAGAACTGCAGCAGATTGAATAACATAAGTGGACCTGAAAATAAGAAATGATGTTAGAGCTTCAAAAGTGCACTCAAAAAAATAATTAAGCCAAAAATGTTGACTTTATGTATTTTAATTACATGTAAAATTTTCCATGTAATTTTATTACATAAGTTTTATGTAAAGAGTTGCATTTAATACAATGTTTTTTCTATTATATTGAGTCAATATGAATAAATTGAATACCTTCAGTCAGATTTGCTTTAGTTAATGCAAACTTTTACATAAACTGTGTTTGACTGTGACACTCAGCCTTTTTATGTGATCTAGTAAATAAAGTTTACTTTACTTGTTTAGATTCACTTTATACTAAGCATATTCACATTATGTTTGACTTTTTCGGATAAATAAACTTTAAATTTCATATATTTCAGTTACATTTTACTTTAAAATATTACTTCATGTTTATTAGAGCCAAGAATCATTTTTTTGAGTGTGGATTGTCACAAAAAAAAAAAACAAAAACAAAAAAAAAAACAAAGAACTTAATTTTATGTTTGAAAGTAAGAAAACAAGAAAAACTGGACCAGAATAAGGTCATAGATGTTCTGGGTTTTGGATTAATATGTGAAAAAAGTCAAAAAACAAAAAAAATACTTTATTCATTAGCTCATAAAGACCCAAACATCCACCATCTACTGATATAAACTGTTTAATCCCTGATGATCCACAAATACATGTAAATAATTAGTGTAAAATACAGTTTATCATCTTTTCATGGTCATCACATACGACCCATTTGGACGTTCAGAGGCTCCGTAGTTACCGTGGAAACACCGTCATCTTCTACAACATTGATTCACCAGTAAAACCCATGGAGTTGAATCAATGACAGTGAATGGACACGCTGGGTTGATGTTCAGTTTGATAGATTTGACCGAAAAAGTCACTTTTTCTTCAGTTTTCTCTGTTTTTGATAGAATAACCCTCAACATTACTCTGAGCTTTTATGAAAATCTACATGCTTAGTACATTAACCCTTTCATGCATGAATTATGAGAACCTTAGTCAAGATTTTTTCCTTGAGTGTTTTTATTCCTCCTTAGGCATAAAAAAAACCCCAATGTGATCGAGTTTTTTTTTTTCTAGAGTTACAAAAATATCCATGCATTTAATTTTTGAAGTGAAGAAACATATGTTTAAAACCCAATATCAGAAAGTGATACGAAAACAATGAAATAAAAACATTTTTAATGCTGCTAATCTGATGTCTTCTCACATTTTAACATATTCTAATGCTAGTAATTACTCACTTCATGGAGATAATATGCAAAAAAAAAAAACTTTTTGTCTAATAAATAACAATTGATTTACACTAAAACATGTCGCTGCAGATCAGGTTTATCAAGAACAGCAAAGTTACAGTAATGGTATAAATGTCAGGGTATGAGATGGTGCATAAGTGTCCACTGTGTTTGGCTGATATGAAACTAAAACAACAAAACCCATGAATATACAAGAGAACATCTGTAGAATAACTGTCCACTGTAGTGACTTATGCATGAAAGGGTTAAATGTTGGGAAAATTTTCACTTTTCACACAAAATACTAAAGATAATATTACAATAAATGGTGGTATATCACTTAAGGATGGTTAAATATAGAGAAAAAATCATTTGGGAACTGCCACCCATGTCACACTGGATCCTTACGGGTTAAAATAAAAATCATTCCAAATCAAGGACAAGAATAAAAACAGTTTTACACAATGTATTATGTCATTGATGAACATACTGTGTCCATTTTATGCAGGTTAAAGTCTTTAACCAGGGTAAACTTTCCACATTAACCCTTTCATGCATGAATTGTGAGGACCTTATTTAAGATTTTTTTTTTTGAGTGTTTTTATTCCTCCTTAGCCATGAAAAAAACAATCGATAGAGTGTTTTTTTTTTTTTTGTTTGTTTTTTTCCAATGGAGTTACAAAAATTTCTATGCATTTAATTTCTGAAGTAAAGAAACATGTGTTTAAAACCCAATATCAGAAAGTAACATGAAAACAATGAAATAAAAACATTTTTAATGCTGCTAATCTGATGTCTTCTCACATTTTAACATATTCTAATGCTAGTAATTACTTCATGGAGATAATTTGAAAAAAAAAAACCAAAAAAAAATAATTTTTTTTTTGACAAATAATTGATTTACAGTCAGACATGTCACTGCAGATCAGGTTTATCAAGAACAGCAAAGTTACAGTCATGGTATGAATGTCAGGGTATGAGATGATGCATAAGTGTCCATTGTGTTTGGCTGATATGAAACTAAAACAACAAAACCCATGAATACACAAGAGAACAGCTGTAGAATAACTGTCCACTGTAGTGACTTATGTATGAAAGGGTTAAATGTTGGAAAATTTTCACTTTTCACACAAAATACTCAAGAAAATATTACAACAAATGGTGATATACCACTTAAGGATGGTTAAATATAGAGAAAAATTCATTTGGGAACTGCCACACATGTCACACTGGATCCTTACGGGTTAAAATAAAAATCATTCCAAATCAAGGACAAGAATAAAAACAGTTTTACACATTGTATTATGTCATTGATGAACATACAGGGTCGGGAAGCAAAATTTACAATATTTTGAGGCAGGGATTGAAAGACAGTGTATGACCAATTAGTTTATTGAAAGTCATGAGAATTTATTTGCCACAAGAAAATGTACATAATAGAAAATGTTTTTATTCTATGTGTCCTTCTTTCTCAATAACTGCCTTCACACGCTTCCTGAAACTTGCGCAAGTGTTCCTCAAATATTCGGGTGACAACTTCTCCCATTCTTCTTTAATAGTATCTTCCAGACTTTCTCGTAATAGTTTTGCTCATAGTCATTCTCTTCTTTACATTATAAACAGTCAAGTGCTATTAATTTGACAAGACATTAAGATTTCCATTGCATAATAATATTTTCAGATGAACAGGAAAGCCATTGTTCTTCCTCTGGCTCTGATTCATGGTGCAGCTCTACAAAAATACAAAAACAAACACAAAAAGGCTAATAAACACTGACATACACACATTAAATCCAAATTAACACTAACACCACAACCCCGCTGAACCCCTGCACAGAAAAATAACACATTTTCAACAACATGCCCAATACCCACAATGCAATGCAAAGCTAAAAAGGTGTGGTCATGACTAAAACTTAGTGATTTAATTCCATTCAGCTTAAACTTTTTCATACTTTCAATTATGTCTACAAATTAGTAGAATATACTTAACATTTCATAGTAACATCATAAAACTTAAATCTTTTAAGTGCATTATAATTAAAGCATTTTAGTAAATGCAAATTCCGGGCTTACAGTGTATCTGTAAATCAACACCGTATTTACGTTCGTTGCCATGTTTATGGAATGCCTTCTTGTGTCATCTCTCGATAATAAATGAAAAAAATCTTTGCATTTGTGATTTAATAGAAAAACTGTCATTACGTACTTGTGTTTTTTCAACATTTAGCAAATATTGGTAAAGTTTTGCGCAGATGTCCAATGGAAAAGCGGCTAGTGTCAACCTAGTCACCCCCTCCCCCTAAAAAAAAAAACAAATAAACATGCTTTTGTGTATTTCTGCAAACCACAAGTGTGTAATTTATCACCAAAGGGCCTACAGTAAGTGGAGGGTGGATGGTGCATGTATACAGGGTGGGGAAGCAAAATTTACAATATTTTGAGGCAGGGATTGAAAGACAGTGTATGACCAATTAGTTTATTGAAAGTCATGAGAATTTATTTGCCACAAGAAAATTGACATAATAGAAAATGGTTTTATTCTATGTGTCCTCCTTCTTTCTCAATAACTGCCTTCACACGCTTCCTGAAACTTGCGCAAGTGTTCCTCAAATATTCGGGTGACAACTTCTCCCATTCTTCTTTAATAGTATCTTCCAGACTTTCTCATAATAGTTTTGCTCATAGTCATTCTCTTCTTTCCATTATAAACAGTCTTTATGGACACTCCAACTATTTTTGAAATCTCCTTTGGTGTGACGAGTGCATTCAGCAAATCACACACTCTTTGACGTTTGCTTTCCTGATTACTCATATGGGCAAAAGTTTCTGAAAAGGTATGGATAATAGTGTTAGGTATGATTATGACATCAATATATGTTTGGATTCAAAACAATTGACGTAGTGCCTGCTGAGAAAAAACAACTAAATGTTCATTGTAAATTTTGCTTCCCCACCCTGTACTCTGTCCATTTTATGCAAGTTAAAGTCTTTATCGGAGGTAAATTTCTCACATTAAAGAATTAAATACGCTTGAATAATTGTGATTAACTACACAAAGTCAATTGATTTATTGGGATGACATTTTTAAGCATTCAACAGCGTAAATTAAAGTTGTTTTTTTGGTTTTATTTTTTTACAACAGTGCGACTTAATTCTGTCTAGCCTCACTATCTCTCACAACTAACCCAGAGATCCCATGTACCAGTACCATTCTATTAGGCCGCGGTTTAACATGGATACGTCGGCTTTAGCACAACTAAAAGAATTTCTTCTCTTGGTTTCATTGAGGTTAATAGTGTCCAGACACAGCAGCCATTAAATTAATTAAAACAAAAATAGAGTACCCACATAACAGAGATGGATGGTGCTCTCGCGAAGATATTTACAGGTAACTTAATTACATTCACCAAATAAAACACATCTAGGTCACAAAGAGGAGAATTCTAAATAGGCAATTAAGCCAGTGGTAAGAGCCTTAATAAGGCAAGCAAAGTACATAAAATGAGGGGAAGTAAGTGAGTGTCAGTGCAAACGACTTTGCCTAACACTATTCATCATGGGACTAAGTGGTAAGATGGTGTCGGGCTTCTAAATTCTAACAGCATTAATCCCAGATAGCAGGGCTCATACCAGCCAGTATCAATAATGGCAATAATAACTCATCCATCTGGAAGTCATCCAACTCCTGACTGGTTAATTATGCTTCCCTCATGAATATGCCTTCCGGTTTTTAACGGCAGGAGAAAAAGAGGAGCATCACAGAGGGATGGGGGGGGGGGGTGGCGGCGGGGGAACAATAGAGCAGTTTTACGTCCATAAAGCTTTTGTTGGCCAGTTCTGAGGCATGTGCCTGTTGTGCGCTCTTGATCATGGTGACATCGGCTTCGGGGACTGTCTCTTGTGCCAGCTGGTGGACGACAAGGGACCTTGAGCATCTGCAAACATGACAAGAAGTCATTTATTAGACAGCAACCTTGACCAGCTTATTGTCCCCAAACTTGAAATTGTCATTTCTGAACAGAAAAAAGCCTGATCTCTCCGGTGCCATGTGAATACATTTTGGTGCAGAGGGTGAAGGACAGAGTGAGGTCTAGGGTTTTGATTTAATTTGCTTCATTTATGCGCAAACTGAAGCATTTCAGTGTGAACTGATTATTGAAATACAGTCGTTTTCAACAGTGTTGTGCAAGTTGCTTCCAAACTGTAATAGATTACTTGTTACTGTTATTTAAAAGTAATTCCTTACCTTACAATATTACTCTCTCAGAATTGTAATACGTTACATGACTCCTGTATAGGGATGTCCGATATTGGCTTTTTTGCCAAAAACCGATATGCTGATATTGTCCAACGCTAAATGTCCGATTCCGATATCTACCGATACCGCTGCCGATATATGTGGGATATTAAACTAATTTTAGGTAACATCACATATCTCCTGTCATGGAATTAACACATCATGCCTAATTTTATTGTGATGCCCCATTGGATGCATTCTCAAATGCAACAAGGCTTTCAAAATGTAAACACTGTCTGTGCAAAGAATACATACTTCAACTTAAGCTGTGGAAAAAATGCCATATTTATTTATTTTCTCTCCCTCCCTCCATGAGTCTATTACAGTGTGGCAACTCTACTGGACAATTTTGAAAACTGCACATTTCTTTCAGCTACAAACAATGCTTCATTTACTTGTAGGTAAATGCCGGTGAAATCAAGGCATTATTTTATCAGTTTTAATGATATGCAAAAAAAAACGATAACAATATTCACCGATATTACATTTTTATGCCAATATCAGGCCGATAATATCGGTGGGCCGATATTATTGGACATCCCTACTCCTGTATTACTTCTGAGTTACATATAGACTCTTGTCATAAATGGCACGTGCGCAGTGGAACCCAACCCCCGAAGTACATATGGACGGATAGCTTGGTAATTAATGCTACAGTCTATGATGTTTGAATCCCAGCAGGAAGGCTTGCATTTTTTTTTCAACATTTTACACGTTCAAACAGGGCGTGGCGCCGAGGACTTCGATAGGTAAATCCCCAATTAACCCTTTCATGCATGAATTATGAGAACCTTAATCAAATTTTTTTCCTGAGTGTTTTTATTTCTCTGTAGGCATGAAAAAAACAATGCAATTGAGAAATCTCCTCTGAAAAATAAATAAAAATAAATAAAAGAAAAATAATAAAAAGAAAATAAAAAGTAAAAAAAAAGAAAAAAATTCTTATGAGCGTATTTTTCATGAAGTTGCAAAAATGTCCACCCAGCTGGACACCACATGTTTAATTTTTGACACACAGAAACATGTATTTACTGATAAATTGTGTGAAAACTATGGGGAGGGCTTGTGATTATGGGGTTTTGTGCTACATAATGTTACCAATTCATGCCAGAAAAGATATATAGTGTCTTAAAACTTGAATAAAGATATGTGTAAAAAAAAAAAAAAAAAAAAAAAAGAAAGAAAAGAACAACAAAATCCATGAATATCCAAGAGAACAGCTGTAGAATAGCTGTCCACTGGAGTGACCACTATGCATGAAAGGGTTAATAAAGAATTTTAACTAGTCACAGAAACGTTAGCCTACCTTGTCATTGCTGATCACAGGGATCATGCTAAGTAGCTTCTTAAAGCAGGGTTAGGGTTAGTTATCAGCGTACGTCCATGTGGACAATGTACTGTCTTCTGCCATCTTCACCCACTGGCTGAACACTAACAGGAAATAAAACTGTATTTTTTGGATTACTTAAAGGAATGCATTTTAAAACTTTTTCCTGTGGTCTACATAAACTGTAAATGCCATGTTCGGGTCTGAATTCTTCATTAAGTAAACTCCACAGGTCCATCTTCAACCTTATTTCTGAGTAACGACACCAGAAAGGTCGTTTTGAGCGCTGGCCCTTTAAGTGCACATGACCCCGCCCCCCCCAGGTTGTTGGCTGTGCTACTCTGTCCCATGCAGACACTTGTGTTCGTTAATGCAACCAACAACTGAACATTTTAGGTAATCGGAGTTCGAAGTTTGGACATATTTTCAGTAGTGATGTCCCGATCTGGATTTTTTGGAGGGATTAGTTTTGCCGATACCGATCTGATACAGACTTTTTATAATGAAATTTTGATTTAAATTTGGAGTCATTAGACACCTTTTGACTTTTAATAACTATAGTATAATTTTTGCACTTTCCAAATTCATACTGCGGGACAAATTAGAACCTTATGTTTGCCACTGTTGTAGCGCGTCCATGTCCGTCCAGGTATTAAATGGCGGTGCGTTCGGTGCTGTGTGTTAGTGATGTGAAGCAGGTTCCTCACGGGTCGGATCAAATAATTCCACAAAAGCCCCGCGGGTTGATAAAAACCCGAGTCATGTGAGTTATGTCAGACTCTGAGAAATGCTTGTCGGAAGTCTTGACCTTATTTGTGCAAATGTCGTGACGTAACTAATTATAAAATGTAACAAATTACAAAGGAATTGAAACGGGTTGTAGAAATCCACTAGGTTTTGGCCAAAATGAATATAAAGATAGCTTTGCAGCACCTGGAGGGTTCAAATTCAAACTTTAGAAACTATTAGGGTCCAAATACACAAATAAATGAACCAAAGACTAATAAAAGTGGGTTTAGCAAAATATGAGCCCTGTAAGGTCTCACAGTCTTGCTGGATTTTCTTTTTTTTTTGTTTGTTTTCTTGAGCAATTAAATTATGGGGACAAAAAGTGGGTTGTAACGCAAGCTGTAAATCTCAGAAATTGAAACAAAATATAGCACTGGGTTACAAAAAAATGTTATTTGCAAGTTGTCTAGGTTTTTCCAACTGAATTAGGACCGTTTTGCACCGCTAAATCCAAAAATGACATCTGTTTTTCTCAATCAGGTCAGGTTTTTTTTGCTAATTTGATTTTGAAAAATTTGATCCTCTCACAAAATTGATTACATTTTTGTGACTTTATCAGTTGATTTTTTATATCGTTCTCACCCAAAATAGATTTTAAGAGAAAACAAAATCATTTTCTAACAGGATGTATTTATTTAGTGTTACAAACTTTAATTCCTGTAAATTGGCTTATTTTTGCAAGATCTTCTAGTTGAAGTAATTTCATTCACCTGTAATATTAAAAAAGCCATTAATCATAAATTGGCAAAAGTAAAATCTTCAGAACTATTTATAGTTTATTGCAAGAAATATGAAAGAATTTTGTATCATATGATGTGAAAATGCCCATAAATGTAAGCAAAAATGTTAAAAAGCCAATATGTAGCATAGTTCATAAAGTTGACCTGATTGAGCAAAATTAATGTGATTTTTGGATTCAGCACACCAAAATTATCCTAAATCAGCTCAAAAAACTTCAACAATAAATTTGTTGATGACCAGTGTAATATAACACAGGATGGCTGAGAAAACTTTAAGACAGTTAAACATGTACAACGCGCAAACAGACATTTTTTATCTGCATTACTAACAGAGCATGTGTATTTCTTCTTGTATCTCTTGTATCTTTTTACAGAGACTGAGAAATAAATATTAAGATTCCCTACTACTATATACTTAACTGCAGTGACCTAAATGTGTTACCTGACAAAAAAAAAAAAAAAAAACCTTACTAGAATTCTTTAGAGAGAAAATACGGCACATTGGCCTATACAGACAGTGTTTTCTTCGAGGTAATAAGCTTTTTTTTTTTTTTTTTTTGTGGAAGTGGTCTCTGCAAAAGTGGAATTGTGTGTTGAGCAGATTTGTTTCATTGACCTATTTTCAACATACTGTACTAATATAGGTCTAACAGTTTGTTTTTTGTCAAGTAAGAACAACCACAAAACCCCATAGAGCACATAATCCCTCTGCAAACTGAAGGAAACCCTGAATAAGTCGACTCATTACAAGAAGATTTTTGCACAGTGCTGTGTATACTGTAGCACACGAAATACATAAGAAAATGCTAACGTAGACCCAATATCGAATAGAGAGAATTAGAAGAGAATTAGACTAAGAATATGTGCATTACTTATAAAAGAGTAATGTAAAAGGAAGAGGGAGATAAATATGTATTATTCATTTTTTATAGAGAAGGGGTGGGAGTAAATAAGTTGCACTTCTTCTCATTCCTTTTCGGGCATCTAAATGAAACTATTGTGCTGTTCTTTCTAAGATTTTCTTAACCCCTTTAGCTCTATCAGCCCGCCGGCGGGCCGAAAAAATGATATTAATATTTATCTACTATAAGAATATAATAAATCAGGACAATGGATGTTTTTTTTTCAACTTTTGCTCAAAGTTTAGACCCTAATGTTAATAAAAGTACATCAGAAGTGTATTTTAGTGCAAACTTTAATGTTCAAACATGATTTTTAATCTTTGTGGGGTGAAATATACGCTATTAAAAATCTCCAACACGAACAATTAATTTATGTGTATCATCGTCAATCCAGCCAAAAAAAAAACAGGCGAGGATAAAAAATTCTGATTTCTCTTTTAGTTTGTTACAGTTTACTCAGGCATAGTAATAGATACAATATTTTAGACAATGGGAATAGATTCTGTGAGGTCTGTAAATGTCCATAGACACCAAGAACATCCATATGAACCTTATTATTATAAGTATTATAAGTAATTCTTCATTTACTTTGGGTATGTCTTTTTAGGCGTTTTTCCCCTGAAAACATGGTCAGGGTTAAACAGGTTAATTATTGATTTTGTATTATTACCCTGCCCCCCCCCAAAAAAAAAAAAAAAAAAAAATGGGGAAGCAAGGGGTATTGTTTTTGGTTTGGTTTGTTTCTTTGTGTGATTGTTAACACTCTAGCAGCAAAACTATTGGTCGAATTCATACCAAATTTGGGTTATAGATTGTCAGTGACTCAGAATAGATCTCATTACATTTTGGGAAAAGTCGGTCAAAGTTAAATTTTTTTTGAATGAATTTTTGAAATCTATTTTTTTCCCTTTTACTTATAATGGGCGAAATTTCAGATGTCTGTAACAGCAAAACAGTTGGTTGAATTCATACCAAATTTGATTTATAGATTGCCAGTGACCCAGAATAAATGTGGCTATATTATGAGAAAAGTAGGTCAAAGTTCACATATTCTATGAATTTTTCAAATCTTTTTTTTTTTCCCCATTTACTTATAATGGGCGAAATTTCACATGTCTATAAAATCATCAATTTTGTTTCGATTTACATCAGACTTGACACACATATACACTGTAAGCCTGGACTTTGTATTTACTAAAATGCTTTAATTACAATGTACTTAAATGATTTAAGTTTTATTACATTACTATAAAATGTTCAGTATATTTTACTAATTTGTAAACATAGTCAAAAGTATGAAAAAGTTTAAGTTGAATGGATTTAAATCACTAAGTTTTAGTCATGACCACACCTTTTTATCTCCGCATTGCATTATGGGTATTGGGCATGTTGCTGAAAATGTGTTATTTTTCTGTGCAGGGGTTCAGTAGGGTTGTGGTGTTAGTGTTAATTTGGATTTAATGTGTGTATGGCAGTGTTTATTGACCTTTTTGTGTTTGTTTTTGTATTTCTGCAGAGCTGCACCATGAGTCAGAGCCAGAGGACAAAAAATGGCTTTACTGTTCATCTCCAATAGATTTTGTTTGATGAAAATCTTTATGCCTTGCCAAAATAAAATCACTTCCTGCACTGGTAAATTACACTGAGCTATCTTCTTGCTTAACTTCCATCCACGCTGCAATATATTAAGTTGAATAATTTCATAAAGCAATCTATTCTGCAAAAGATTTTAATTTAAGTCAACTCAGAATGAGGCCAATGCACTGGTGATATTAAGTTAATGATTATCCGAAGCAATTAACATTGCAACAAATTTTAAGTTAAATTACCTTGGCATTTAGTGTGTTGTACTTAAAATAGTATTTCCATTCAAATCAAGCATTTAAGTTTAATACACTCAAGTTTTCATTACTCATTGCTCAATTTTTTTAAGTAAACTCAACTTATCCGGTATTACAGTGTAGAGGCAATTGATATGCTGACATCAGCACATGCATAGACATGATGACATCAGCTGGATCGATGCCAAAATAAACTATGATACATGCGAGGGGTGGGGTTTGTTGTGCCTGGCACCACTTATTTCTGTTTTACTTGTTCACATATGTTAAATTTCAGTGTATGTTCGGAATAAATCACTAAATCTAATCTAAAATCTAAGGATCTCTACATGAAAGCTTCATGTTATTAGTAATATATAAGAAACAGCACCATACAATTTTAAAAAAAACAAAGAAAAGCAAGTAAGTATGTTCTTTTAGTGCATAAGCCTCATCACAGATATTACAAAATAATGACATGTCAGTGTAATTGCTAGCACATGATCCAAAATATTGAGATTTTTACATAGAAACACAGTGGTAACATTTTTCTTCCTGGCTTTTTCTGTAGAAAAAGGGAGAAAGTGAAGATATATGTGACAAAATAAGGAAGTGGCAGTTGAGGCGAGGATGGTCTCTGGTGTGTTGGAAGCAGCGACTCCCCAGACAAGTCGTACATTTGTTCCAAACCGGCAACACATCAGTTGTAAAAAAGCACCGGAAAATGTCTGCCGCTTCTATTTCATGGATGCAGCCTCAGAATCATACATCTGACCAATAATGTTTACGTAACCCTTTGTCCCGGTCTGGACCCTGAAATACATCTCCTACTGTGCAAAGCATTTCTTTCTTTCTTTTCTTTTTTTGTCTTTCGACTCGGTTCATTTGCAGACATAAGCCTGACTGGGCAGAGGCACAAGAAGTTTTCCTTGAGAGAACTCACTACCCTAACCCAATTCTATCCTTTAAGATGAGTATCCCCTTACCTTAATCCCCTGTTGGAATACCAAAAGGTTTCTGTTCCAAACATTTGATCCCTGAGGACTGTATCCTTAAATTTTGTCTCAGTGCAGACTAAATTAGGAGACACACTTCCCCATGACATTTGTATAGAGTGGATTTTTGAGAAATACAGCGGATGGCTGCTAGAAATTGAGTGGTGTAATACATCTTTGTAGGATTTTAGATACTTTCACTGACAAAACGTGCATTTTACTGCATTATTTAACATCACAATGATTTATCATATATACTTATTTACTGCTAAAACTGTTGGATTGTACAGTAGCAAGAAAAATATGCAAATGAATGGAAATAAGTGTTCAGAGAACGCAAACCTCCGCCAAGCACCCCCAACGGTGTGCATGTGTGGATCGACTATTTCTTTTTAAATTAAACAGTTTCAAGGTTGTTCCATACAGCAGAAAAAGTTGAAGCTTTGTACCAGTCATGTGTATGTCAAATTATATTCAATACCAATCAATATTTGTTGAGTTATAATGAAAAATGTGTGGTAAATGGGATTTTCAGTGTTAAATTGAAATGTCCAGAGTCCACATTCCACAGTGGATGTGGACAATTTTGTTACAAGATACAAGATATTGTTCTAAGCTACGGGTGGATCAAATTAGAGGCTAATCGGAGTTGTTTTGAATTTTTTATGAATTTTCAAAAATTGCTCAATGATGACAGATAGGAAAATTGCAGATTTTGTGACCTTGCTGTGACCTTGAACTTTGGCCTACTTGGCTCAAAATTTAATGGGTTGGTCCCAGGGCCTAGGCCTATCTGTGGGTACGATTTGGTAAAGATGGTTGTGAAGGTTGCTTACAAACAAACACGCAAACAAACACACAAAGCAAAGTGATCACAATGCCTCCCGGCGGAGGTAACTAATGCTGCGTTTCCACTACGTGGAACCAGCTCGACTGGACTCGGCTCGGCTCGACTCGGTATTCCTGGAGACCGTTTCCATTACAAGATACTACTGACTTTACAGTACCTGGTCGTCAAAGCGATGCGGCACGTTACTTCCGTGTCGTCTGTTCAGAGAGTCGCTGATAAACCCTCTCGTTGCGTGTTGTCTCGTCTGAATTTTTACATCGGCCACCAAAGACTGAATCTCCTCGACCGACCACGGTGTAGTTTTGGGCTGTTGTCATGTGAATTAATGTACTGCTATATTTACTGTCCACTTCTGCATCTGTTTTTGTAAAACAGCGGGTCACAGAGAAAACTGTCTGACCAATCAGTGGTCTGCAGTGTTTACACGTCACGGTTTAGTATCTGGTCCCCAGTCCTGGAACCTCGGCGGAGGTGATACCAAAAAACTAGTACCGGGTACCAGATTCCAGGTCCTTTTTTGTTATGGAAACGCAAAAAAGGCCGAGCCGAGTCGAGTCGAGTCGAGCCGAGCCAATACCACGTAGTGGAAACGGGGCAAAAATGTGATCTGGTCTGCATCTAAGTCAAAATAACAGACCGAAACAATGTTGTTAACCTAATACTGCACAAACAATTGTAGTATTTCATGTCTTTATTAAACACAACTAATTAATGCTCACAGTGCTGCTGCAAAACGTCAGTGGTTTAACCCAGTGGTCCCCAACCTTTCTTGGCTTGTGACCCCATTTTAACATCACAAATTTCTGGTGACCCCAGACATTCAACACTGAGACTTTTTTTTTGCTAAAATTGATTTGTTTTTGATCATGTAATAGTTTGCTATACTATGTTACACATAAATTAATTTTAGACACCATTTAGTCTATATAATGTATACTATTATGGACGGAGGCAGAAAAGCCAGGTGTAGATTACTGCACAAAGTGAGAATTTGATTTTCCTTGGTCAGGATATGTACAGTCAGTCCAGCTTGGATTTACAAGGCTGACAATTAATACTGAACAAACAAGAACTCAAACTATGAATTATGAAAGAGCTGCAGCATCTGAAACTGACCACAATGAACATTTGACAGATAAACAGAACCACAGTGCTTCAGTTTCAGCTTCAGAGTTTTTCTTGTCTTTTATGTTTTGTGATTATGTCTCTCGACTCACATATTTTTATTAGTATTTTTTTTTCATCAATTACAAGAAATTTCAGGTGACTCCATTTCAATTCCAGGCGACCCCACTGGGTTAACCCTTTAACCTCTGAGACATTATTTCAGGTAAACTGTGAATTAGTGTCTGTTTCAGTGCCATAAAAGCTGCTCTGAGTATGTGCTTGTGTTCCTTTTCTTTAGTGTTTTTTTTTTTTTTTTTTTTTTTTTTTACTGTGTTTTACATCAGAACAGGGTGGAAGACAGGTTTTTACTAAATAAGGCACTCAGAATGTACATGTTCTTACTCCATGTTCTATGTATGCAACAAACCACTGAAGCAAATTCCTAGTAGTGTGAACCTTGTTTACTCACATGGCAATAAACACGATACGAGGGAAACGCATAAGGGGAAAGAAATGGAAACTGAAATGCTCAAAACTTACAGTCTGACAGTTAAAGGTCCAGACTTGGAATGAGATTGAGTGCACCGTAAAAGAGTCTGCATCCCTGTCCATATTTAAACAAGCAATTACAACAAAAACTGCTTTTGAAATATGTTTAATTTAAGTCTGTGTCATTGTATTTTTGCCTCATGTGCCTGATTTGTTGATACTGTCTACATTCTATACTGTCTGTATTTACTGGAATTACCTTAGGTTGTTTCAGAGCAGGGGTCTCAAACATGCGGCTCGGGGGCCAACTGTGGCCCACCAAAGGTTTCAATCCGGCCCGTGGGATGAATTTGCCAAGTACAAAAATTCCACAGTCAAGGCTGTGGAACTCATTTTAGTTCAGGTTCAATATGATCTACAGTAAAACAATAGCGAAAAAACTACAAAAAAATAATGATTCCGTATTTTCTTCTCAATTTGATGTGGAAAAAAAAATTACATTAAACATATAAATAATGACAACTTCAAATTTTTCTTTGTTTTAGAGCAAAAAACAACATTAAATTATGAAAATATTTACATTTACAAACTATCCTGTAACAATAAAATGTGAATAATCTGAACAAATATGATCAAACTGAAATGTCTAAAGAAAATTAAGCCCAATTTGAACTTTTTTTCTGCCTGTTATTAAGTGTTTAGTGTCTTTGTATTTAGTGTCTGATCCATAATGCACATGTAGAAATGATAAGTTGAGGCATAATATTGTTAAAATTGCACTTATTTTTCTTAAGAAATGTCATTTTTTTCATGTTATTCACATCGTTTTTGTTTGGATAGTTTATAAAAGTAAGTATTTTCATAATTTAATTAATTAATGAATTTATTTATTTTTTGCACTAAAACGACAACAATTTTGGAGTTGTCATTATTTATAGATTATTATACAATTATTCTACTGGTCCGGCCCACTGGAGATCAAATTGGGCTGAATGTGGCCCCTGAAAGGATATTAGTTTGACATCCCTGTTTTAGAGCAAGGGTTAGGTTGTAGCTTAGTTAGAAATTGGAATCGTTCTCATAATAAATTAAAATGTTTTGCTTAATGTCTTGGGCCCCCATTTATAAGCTATGGATAGCTTCTGGAGTTACCCTTTTTACATAATCATATCTTGCTGTAAATTATGAATACAAGTTGCATATGTATTTTTAAATGATTTATAAATAAAGTGTGAACTGAACAATTCTGATTCTGATATCAATAAGAGATGTAGGATGCTGAACATGAACTGTAGTAGTAGTTTTTGTTTTGGGGAAAAGAAAAGTGGTTTTGGTGATTATGATGCATTGCATAAGTCTTTGTATTGTATCAGTTTTTGTCATTTAATTCAGTAAATATTGCTGATTTTGCTTCACACTGTAAGCCCGGAATTTGTATTTACTAAAATGCTTTAATTACAATGCACTTAAAAGATTTAAGTTTTATGATGTTACTATAAAATGTTAAGTATATTCTACTAATTTGTAGACATAGTTGAAAGTACAAAAAAGTTTAAGTTGAATGGAATTAAATCACTAAGTTTTAGTCATGACTACACCTTTTTATCTTTGCATTGCATTGTGGGTATTGGGCATGTTGTTGAAAATGTGTTATTTTTCTGTGCAGGGGTTCAGCGGGGTTGTGGTGTTAGTGTTAATTTGGATTTAATGTGTGTATGGCAGTGTTTATTGGCCTTTTTGTGTTTGTTTTTGTATTTTTGTAGAGCTGCACCATGAGTCAGAGCCAGAGGAAGAACAATGGATTTACTGTTCATCTAAGACTATTGTAGTAAAATGAAAATTTCAATGTCTTGACAAATTTAAAGCACCTCTTGTACTGGCAAATGACATTGAGCTAACTTCCATTCATGCTACAACATATTAATTTGAATAATTTCATAACTATTTTAGTCAGGAATAGGATTTTTAGTTTGATTATCTTAAAAAAAGTTGTTTAATCAATGATTAATTGATCTGGCTGCAATTGAGAAAATTAGTCAGTGTAACCTAAAATGCTGAGTTGAATGGTTGGATAGTGGGATTGATTTTACAACAGATTTAAAGTACAAATAACTTGTCTTTTAGTGTTTTCTACTTAATAGTTTAAGTTCAATACTTTTAGCATTAAAGTTGAACCTACTGAAACCAACTGATTAGTCAATCATTACTCAAATCATTTAAGTGCAATCACTTGCCTCAGATTTTTTGAGTAAACTCTACTTATCCGGGCTTATGATGTATTTGGCACAGCTGTAGTGAAAGGACACCTGCTGAGCTGTGTTGACTGGGTTTCTTACTTTAGTATTGACATTCATTCTCGCTATGTGAGATACCTGTCTGTCTGTTGTATTGCATTTTCTTTAATGTAGTATTTATGGAACACTCCTGTTATTGAAAGGTGAATAAAGTCAGATAGAACACCACTGAAGGCTGAGGTGTGAAAGACATGACCCGACCTGACACTGAGTAATAGTAATAACAGAGTAAAATACATTTGTAGTCAGTAAAAGTATCTTATAAATCAATAGGATGTTACTTATGTTAGCCTTTAATGGTGGAAGTTAAAAAAACCTTAGTTCCAATTTTAATCAGAATCCAAAATACATAGTAACAGTAAAAAATAATCATAATAATAATAACAATTGTGGTATAAAGGCAATAAACAATTACTGCAAACAAATCTGCAAGGACATACATAGCAATCTGCAAAGGGTCTGTCTACATAACGCAGCCCATCCATGGCGATTTGTTTTGATAAGAGCTAGCGTGTATAGTTAACGTCACAGTGATGTGAACGATGAACTGCGGCAAATGGCCTAAAGGGTGGCTTCACTCAAGAAAAGAAGATGACACCGAGGCAAAGTGCAATGCGTATGAAAAGCTATTAGCCGCAAGTCATTTGCTTGTTTTGACAGTGAAAATGACCTCTCCACAAGGTGATTATTCGCTCGTGGTGGAAGCTATACGTGAAATATGGGGGGGGCGGGGTAAAGCCGAGGGAGATTGGACTCAAGTGGGCGTTGTCATTTTCTGCAGACACAAAAAAATGTATAAATAAACAGTAATAATACATACTTTTGTAGCTGTTATTGTACCTGTGTCCACGTAAAGTCACTGTCCTTCACTTGTAAAATATTGGACTAATGAGGTAGCATGTAGTTATTATCAGAACAGTAAAACAGTCTCTAAGAAAGTAGTTTTAGTCATTAATATTTAACTTCTTTGGACTGGCCATCTATTTTTACATTTTTTTGTTATAAAGATGATCTATTATGTTAAAAATGCAATGCAAGGAATCTGATTTTACACAAATGTTCACTTGGACTCATGGAAGAACATTCATTATAACGCCATACAACAAATATATGTTAATATATGTAACATTTAATTTAATTTATTTGCCTATTTGATCGGGTCGGTGCATTTTAATGAACAAACAATACAAGATTATCATGAGCATTTCCTGAGTTAGCATAATTGCTAGTTTGCAACCGTGGTCCTAACAAGCGAAAATGACCTCTCGACAAGGTGATTATTTGCTCGTGGCGGAAGCTATACGTGAAATATGGAGGGCGGGGTAAAGCCGAGGGAGATGGGACTCGAGTGGGCGTTGTCATTTTCTGCAGACACAAAAAAATGTATAAATAAACAGTAATAATACACACTTTTGTAGCTGTTATTGTACCTGTGTCCACGTAAAGTCACTGTCCTTCACTGGTAAAATATTGGACTAATAAGGTAGCATGTAATTAGTATCAGAACAGTAAAACAGTCTCTAAGAAAGTAGTTTTAGTCATTAGTATTTAACCTCTTTGGACTGATCATCAGTTTTTTCCATTTTTTAGTTATAAAGATAATATATTATGCTAAAAATGCAATGGAAGGAATCTGATTTTACACAAATGTTCACTTGGACTCATGGAAGAACATTCATTATAACGCCATACAACAAATATATGTTTAATATATGTAACATTTAATTTAATTTATTTGCTTATTTGATCGGGTCAGTGCATATTAACAAACAATACAAGATTATCATGAGCATTTCCTGAGTTAGCATAATTGCTAGTTTGCAACCGTGGTCCTAACAAGCGAAAATGACCTCTCGACAAGGTGATTATTTGCTCGTGGCGGAAGCTATACGTGAAATATGGAGGGCGGGGTAAAGCCAAGGGAGATGGGACTCGAGTGGGCGTTGTCATTTTCTGCAGACACAAAAAAATGTATAAATAAACAGTAATAATACACACTTTTGTAGCTGTTATTGTACCTGTGTCCACGTAAAGTCACTGTCCTTCACTGGTAAAATATTGGACTAATAAGGTAGCATGTAATTAGTATCAGAACAGTAAAACAGTCTCTAAGAAAGTAGTTTTAGTCATTAGTATTTAACCTCTTTGGACTGATCATCAGTTTTTCCATTTTTTAGTTATAAAGATAATATATTATGCTAAAAATGCAATGGAAGGAATCTGATTTTACACAAATGTTCACTTGGACTCATGGAAGAACATTCATTATAACGCCATACAACAAATATATGTTTAATATATGTAACATTTAATTTAATTTATTTGCTTATTTGATCGGGTCAGTGCATATTAACAAACAATACAAGATTATCATGAGCATTTCCTGAGTTAGCATAATTGCTAGTTTGCAACCGTGGTCCTAACAAGCGAAAATGACCTCTCGACAAGGTGATTATTTGCTCGTGGCGGAAGCTATACGTGAAATATGGAGGGCGGGGTAAAGCCGAGGGAGATGGGACTCGAGTGGGCGTTGTCATTTTCTGCAGACACAAAAAAAATGTATAAATAAACAGTAATAATACACACTTTTGTAGCTGTTATTGTACCTGTGTCCACATAAAGTCACTGTCCTTCACTAGTAAAATACTGGACTAATAAGGTAGCATGTAATTAGTATCAGAACAGTAAAATAGTCTCTAAGAAAGTAGTTTTAGTCATTTAACTTCTTCGGACTGATCATCAATTTTTACATTTTTTTTAGTTATAAAGATGATCTATTATGTTAAAAATGCAATCGAAAGAATCTGATTTTGGACAAATGTTCACCTGGACTCATGGAAGAACATTTATTTTAACTCCATACAACAATATGTTTAATATATGTAACATTTAATTTAATTTATTTGCTTATTTGATTGGTCGGTGCATTTTAATGAACAAACAGTACAAGATTATCATGAGCATTGCCTGAGTTAGCATAATTGCTAGTTTGCAACCGTGGTCCCAGTTTATGTTCCATAGTAGATAGAAGTTGGTAGAGCGGGTCGTCCAATGACTGAAGGGTCGGTGGTTTGAATCCTGGCTCCAACTGTCCACATGTCAAAGTGTCCTTGGGCAAGACACTGAACCCTAAATTGCTCCCAGTAGGATCTGGTAGCGCCTTGCGTGGTGTTTGCGTGAATGAGTGAATGTCAAGTTTTGTAAAGCGCTTTGTGCACCATGAAGGTATAGAAGAACACAGAACTACATGAAGAAATTTTAGCGTACTGGTGATCTATACATCTAATTGAGTCTTGTTTTAATCCTCATCTACGGATCATATGGTTTTAATATATGTTTAAATTTTAAATACAGTTTCAGGTACAGATACTTTGTGATTACCCTTTATAAATGTATACAATTACACATCTTTGCATGTGTTTAGACAATAGATTTTGAAAATCTTAGTTTCACTTGTTCCATTGGCAGATTTTTTTGCTTGAATTAAGTAAAAAAACAAAACAAAACAAAAAAAACATGAATTAAGCAAAAAAAAAAAAAAAAAAATCTGACAATGAAGCAAGTTAAAATTATCTTGAAATAACATTTTCAAGATCTGTTGTCTAAAAATAAGTTCTTATATCTCACTGAAAAATTACTCTTTAGGTCAGGGGTGTCAAACTCATTTTAGTTCAGGGGCCACATTCAGCTAAATTTGATCTGCAGTGGGCCGAACAAGTAAAATAATAACATAATAATATATAAATAATGTCAACTCCAAACTTTTCTCTGTGTTAGAGCGAAAAAAAGTAAATTTACATTATGAAAAGGTTTACATCTACAAACTATCCTTTCTAAAGATGTGAATAACATGAACAAACTGAAAAAATAAGTGTAATTTTAACAATATTATACCTCAGTTTATCATTTACACATGTACATTATAACTTTAGGATCACAGTGGATCAACAAACACACAAAACATTTAATAACAGGCAGAATATTATTAAATTAAAAAAAAAAAAAAAAAAAAAAAAGCACATTTCAGGTTGTTCATATTTGTCCAGGTTATTCACATTTTTTTGCAAAATTATACTTTGTTTTGGTGTAAATAAATGAAAATATTTAAATTTACAAAGAGAAAAATCTGGACTTGTCATTATTTCTATGTTATTATGATAGTATTTTACTGGTCCTGCCCACTTGTGACTGAATTAATCTGAATGTGGAACCTGAACTAAAAGGATTGTTAATATCTTAGTGTAATTTTTGCATTTCACAAATTCATCCCAAGGGCCGGACTGGACCCTTTGGTGGGCCGGATTTGGCTCCCGGGCCGCATGTTTGACACCAATGCTTTAGGTGATTATGTCTTATTTTAAATGCGATGAGATATTTTGATTAGAAATGAGAAAAATACACTTGGTAAGTTTTAGATTTTTTACAGTGTAGAAGTAAAAAGTCAGTTGAAAACTAATTACTCCAGTAAACTATAGATAACCAAAATTTCTGTTTAACTAAGGTAACAATGTATTTGTACTGACACTTTTGCAAACTAGAATCATTGAGGTTAAATCCAAATTCAGCTCTATTTTTGTATTAATTTTCCATGTTTTACTTCTACTTTAACTCAGTCCTCTGCGTCTGTAACAATGATCACAGCAGAGCAGAATTACACCTTGGCGTTTGTAAAGGTCATGTAAAATAATGAAATAGGTGCAACATGACTTAATGGCAGTGGCTATAAGGATCAGGTTGGCAAAGTGTAAGAATGGCATCATTAACCCCTGGCTCCGTCTTATACTTTGTCTGGTCCACTATCTTTAGCACTTGACAGAGATGTTCCTTTTAGCGCATTACTTTAACACACTAATTATACTGGTGATTAATTCCACATCCTTTTGAAAACCCTTTACAGTATATTTGAATGAAACTGTGCATCTTTGCAGGTGTTTTTTTGTACGATCCGTAATCTAACATACACGGCTGTATTGATGTCCACATAATGATTTGTTGCTGCTGGCAGCACGGAGGCACCTGGGGAGACTGAAAAGACATTTTCACACAGGTTCTGCCTTTGAATACTGGTAGAAAAACCCAGGGAGGTTACCACCTGCCTCAAGAACTGAACCATTCAGCAGTGTTCATGTCATTTAAATTAATAATTTACAGTGACATTTTCAAGCACAATGAACTACACCAAAGTGAACTTTTGTTTTTGCCCTTTCTTTTCCCTTATCCTGAGAAGAAAGATTTAAAAAAAAAAAGTCATCATATGCAAAATACTAAGTCCATTCGGCCATCTGGAGTAATGTCAGCGATATCTGGGAACACATCTGAATATCTTCTTGTAATTATTGGCACTGTCCGAGCCTGGCCATCATTATCTTCTGCTAATTCAATTCTGTTGACATACAGCGGATTACACAGTTGTATGACTGTGAGACATTTGAAGGAGACTGATATTTTAACACAGCTGTAATTGCACCGACACGCCAGCATCAACACCAAAAGGTCATTCAGAAGAGAGATCTAATATTTGCCAATTAAAGCTCAAAGCTAATGAGTCTGATCTCTCATAAGTCAGTATTAAGATTAGCAGCATTTATGAGTGAGTAGAAACAATTAGAAAATAACCAGATCAATAGCTTCTGTATTTATCTTAATTCATAAGGACCCAGTGTGACGTTTGTATCAGTTCCCAAATTATTTTTTCTCTCTATTTAACCTTTCCCAAGTGATTTATCACCATTTATTATATTATCCTCTGAATTTAGCATTTTTTCCTGTGAAAATCATCTATTTTCCTATGTTTAATAAACAAATCATGAAGATGTTCATAAATAGGGGTGTAAGAAAATATTGCTTCTGCAAATACATAGCAATATTTCATTTCACAATACTGTATCAATATTAAAAAGTACTGTATTGATATTTTTAGGTATTTATTCAAATGCAGATATTGTGGAGGTTCATTATATCCTTTTTTGTTTTTCTTCTTTGTTTCTATTTTATTAATTATTTAACACTCTTTTATTACATAGTGTTAGTTCCTTTGTTGGGATTGCACAAAAATAATGTTATGATGTTAGTTCTGAACTAATAGAATATGAACATTTGAACAGGATCTTAAACTGTAATGTCTGTAAAACAGAATTTAAGTTTGAACACAGGAACATTTTGTGACATAACATTAGATCCTGTTCTGATCAAATAAAAATGTGTTTAATATTTGTGTAGATTTCTGGTGTAATTCAATTCTTCAAGGAAATAATCATTTAAAAAAGAAACAAAAAAAAAAGAAGCCTTTTTAACAGTATCATGATATATCGTGATATATTGTATCGTGATCCTAGTATTGTGATTTGTATCGTATTGCCAGATTCTTGCCAATACACAGCCCTATTCATAGAAGCTCAGCGTAAAGTCAAAGGTTATTGTATCAAAACAGAAAAAAAAGCTCCCTTCTATGAATTATTATTATTATTATTATTATTATTATTATTATTTGCATTATTTTCTTGCTTTTCTTGCTTAGCCCATTGTGGCAGTTGTCAAATGAATTTTTCCTCTATTTCTACCTTTCTTAACTGATTTATCACCAGTTTTAAACTAATGTCATCCTGTTTTTTGCATTTTTTTTGTGAAAATCCTGTATTTTCCTGTATTTAATTCACAGATCATGTAGATATGCATTAAAACTCATAGTAAATTCAAAGTTAATTATATCAAAACAGACAAAAATAAAGAAAAAGTTACTTTTTCAGCAAAGATATTGTTAACTGAACATAAACCAAGCGTCTCCATCCACTATCACTGATCCAACTCTATCGGTTTTACTGGTGAATCAATGTTGTAGAAGATGACGGTGTTTCCACGGTAACGACGGAGCCTCTGAATGTCCAAATGGGTCATATCTGATGACCATGAAAAGATGACAAACTGTATTTTACACCAATTACTTCTGTAATGAGGTGAAATTATTTTTATAAGCCCTACGGGGTTTTCTGATCTCACCTGCACAATTTGTTTTGTTGTTTTGTCCTAATGTTGATTTGTTGTTGTGCAAAATAAATAAAATAAATAAATAATACATTATATAAAAAAAAAAAAATTGATTTCAGATTAAATTTGAGGGGTATTATACCCAAAAACACAGAAAACTGAAGAAAAAGTTAATTTTTCAGTAAAATATATCATTAACTGAACATAAACTTCGTTGATTTTACTGGTAAATCAATGTTGTAGAAGATGACGGTGTTTCCATGGTAACTACGGAGCCTCTGAACGTCCAAATGGGTCATATCTGATGACCATGAAAAGATGACAAACTGTATTTTACACCAATTACTTCTGTAATGAGGTGAGATTATTTTGATAAGCCCTATGGGGTTTTCTGATCTCACCTGCATAATTTGTTTCGTTGTTTTGTCCTAATGTTGATTTGTTGTTGTGCAAAATAAATAAAATAAATAAATAATACATTAAATTAAAAAAAAAAAAAAAAAAAAAAAAATTGAGTTCAGGTTAAATTTGAGGGGTATTATACCAAGAAACAGAGAAAACTGAAGAAAAAGTAAATTTTTCAGTAAAATATATCATTAACTGAACATAAACTGTTGATTTTACTGTATTGTAGAAGATGACAGTGTTTCCATGGTAACTACAGAGCTAACGGGTCATATCTAATGACCATGAAAAGATGACAAACTGTATTTTACACCAATTATTTCCATGGATTGATAGGATAAGTGAATCAACACTTTACATCAGTAGATGCTTTTGAATGTTTGGGTCTTTATGGGTTTAGCTATAAATAGTACTAATTAGTGATTATGTTACATGAGTTTTTTTATGTCAAAACACACAGAATCAACATATTTTTACCTCCAGTAGTGAAATGACACAATATGCTTTACATTTCTCATAAATAGTGGAGTTGGAAATCCTTCAGAACTGCGTAGGAAGCTGTAAAAAATGTGGCACATTTGCCCTCATCATCCTGCAAGATGTTGTGTGTTTGTGCATTTTAGATGATTAAACTCGCTTCAGGACCACTGATGCGCTGAGCAGGCTGGTTAAATCTGGAAACTTAACCACTTTTTGAGCATTTTATATGTAGTAGTACACACTTATTCATTAATCATGTTTAATTTTCTGCTGTTAGACCAGTCTAGCTTTTTTTTTTTTTACTACAGATTTAAGATCATGTGATGACAATGTCAGAGGCCGCCAAGTCTGCCTCCAGGAAACATCAATGCAGATGCATTTCTTTCATTTCATTCCTTAACATATTATTTCTACAGTCGCCAGTGATGGAAAGAATGTTCAGAATTTCAAAAGCATGTCTTGAATAAGCTCCACTATAAGTTCAGCATTAAAAACCTGTGTGACTAATACTTGGGTCTCTAAAAGCCTCAGTATTACATTTTTTTTCTTCTTTTTTTTAATAATCATGTATGCTTTGCAATTGGCATTAGCCTTAATTCTTATTCTGTACATTACTAATCACTCCAATATTGCAAAACTGAACACTGAAAGCTTCTTCAATGGTTATTTCCATCACTCATCTCTTTCTGGTACAATATTTTTCATGGTTCCATTGTTGCACATGTTCACCAGTCCAGATGTTGTGTAGTTTAGAAAAATCTCACTCCCAATGACATGAAAAACAGTGTATTTTTCTGCTTCAACTCCACAGTTACACTCATTAAATGCTATGGTGGTAGCATTCATCAAGCTGATAAAATGTCTCAACGTGGTATGTGTATCTTTTGGTAATTGGATTTTCTTTTCAGAAACAAAAGAAAAACTAGCGGTTACTTAATTTTCTTCTTAAAATAAAACAATTAAAATTGAATTTCAAGGCATTTTTCTTTTTCAGTGTCAAAACAGATAAACCAAATTTAAAAAAGGATTGATTTTCAACAAAAATGAAAGTTACTTCTTGACAGAAATGGAAAAACCGACCAAAAACGCCTGTTTTTTTTTCATTTTCTGAGACCAGATTTTGTCATTTTCAAGGAAAAAGTGCTAATGCCTAAGTCAATTTTAATTTTAATTCTTCTATTTTAAAACGAAAATCAATTAACCTCTAGTTTTTCTTTTGTTTCTGAAAAGAAAATCCAATTATCAAAAGATACACTGACTCACCATAAAAGCATCACTCAAATGTTGAATGAGAATTTAAAAAAAAAAAAAGAAGAAAAAGAAAAAAAAACTGTTTATTATTGCTTGTTGTGGCTGAATTAGGACGTATATCATTAAATACTGTATGTTTGTAACCAGTAAATATAGAATATTGTATAACATTTCTCTATATAAAACTGTAGCACAAGCAGATAAGATAAGACACTGTGGAAATTTACAAGAAGAATATTATCAGTAAAAGTAACATCGACAAAAGCTCCCCCCCAAAAAATATATATATAAATACACAGAAATATCATTAAACAAATTAATGTTTAACTGCAGCAGATGTTTAATGTTGAGCTCATTTTAATCAGTTTATTAACTGTTGGTAGTTTAATCTACATTATATGCAACAACATCATATTCTTCAACATAATAATATTCTTATTGTGTGAAAACTATATATCTATTAAAAAAAACAAACAAACCGTCAGCTCTGATTTCAGCTTTGTGATAATGTATTTTCTAGTCAGACTATATTTAGATAAATAAGGAGATGATTTTGTCTATAATTAATGATCCTCAATAATTCATTTGATGTTAAAATATAATCGAGTTAAAGATAAAACATAATACAACCGTTTGCGTGGAACGTGATGCATCACAGGATGGTTTAGTCCAGCGGTAAAACTGTGTGAAGCTCTTCTCAGTTCCTTATTTCTCACCTCCTTGGCTCCTCGACACCTCGATGCTCAATGGCGACCCGGAAATCGATCTCAGCGCGCCATCTTGAAGGATGTCTCAATTCCCTTAAACGCACACCGAGGACCATCCAGGTCATTCAGCTTGAGAATTGAGAAGAGGCCAGAGAGTAAAGCCAGATGTGTGCGTGGCTTAACTTTCCTTCATGTCTTACACCTTTCCCACGCCTTCAAAAGCACCGGCCTTTCACTCCGATTTTCACCTGTCATGCATGGAAATTGTTAAACTCACTCACTTCACGAGCCAGGAAACACTGTCGACGTACTGGTTGAATAAAACCTATAGCAAGGACAGAAGCAGCAAAAAATGGAATGAAAACTTCTGTTTGTGTCCGTTTCTATGCACCACTCAATATTGTTGTTCACTTGAGGGGCGTTGAATTGAGGTCTCAACTTTTCAGAAATTCATATGACTTAACTCATCACTTGCTTGAACTGATCTGCTTGGCTTTTAACAGAAACACTATAGCTAGGTTTCCATTACAGCACAGGTGTCAAATATGCGGCCCAGGGGCCAAATCTGGCCCGCCAAAGGTTCCATTCTGGCCCGCCAAAACTCTTGTTTTTTGATGGCAAGAGGTGGTTTTTCAGGCGTAGTGCAATTGGTATGTCATGCAAAACTGCAATGGAAAGACCTTTTTTTTGCAACTAGTCAGGTAAATTTAAAAAAAATAAAAAAGGATGTTGACAGACGTTACAAAAAGCAAAGAAGAGTTTTAAAAGAAACGTGGAATGTGTGGACACACCAGGAAACTGAATCATTTTTTAATTTATTATAGGGTAGAGGAATCCAGAATCAGATCGGGATGGAAATAATTTCAATACCTTGTGTTGACATCATCATAAAGAAGCTGTATACCAAGTTTGAAGTCAATCAGAAGTAGGGCTGGGTATCATGGCCAATTTCCATAATCGATTCGACTTCAATTCGTAAGGTTCTGAATCGATTAATCACGATTCGATATCAATTCGATTCAGTATTAATTGACTGATTCAGAGTAATTTAGTGATACCAAGGTACAATTTTGAGTTGTAACCTGATTATTTGGGTACCGCAGTCATGCAACACATCAATACTGGTATCAATACTGATATTAGAAAGGAAATAAATTTGACATTTCAGCAGTAAACAGCTGAATGTGCTCTTAAATAATGAACAGGACAGAAACTTTGCCATGTTTCTACGGTGGCTCAGAATGAGCTTCTTCGTCATCTTTATTCTGTTTTATGGCTGGAGTCTTCTACTCACTGG
This sequence comes from Sphaeramia orbicularis, assembly GCF_902148855.1. Lineage (NCBI taxonomy): Eukaryota > Metazoa > Chordata > Actinopteri > Kurtiformes > Apogonidae > Sphaeramia > Sphaeramia orbicularis. The sequence goes on along the minus strand of NC_043976.1, from coordinate 28,633,553 downwards.
GGGGGGCTCTGTGATTGTTGGTTGGAGCGGAGTGGGGCTGGGGGGTGTGAGCTCTGGGAATGTTGGTCGTGGCGTGGCGGGGGAGCGTAGCTGTCTGACATTGTCACTTTCCTATTCCTCTAACTCCATACTCAGCCATAGGTGATAGTATGGATCCAAGTTATTATTCCAAGAATGACCGGGTTCTGCGACTCGCCGGCCGGCCACTTCCTTCGCACTGTGGGTTCGAGTTTGAGGCCGGGTGGAGGGGGAGGAGGAGTTTTCCTCACCCTTCCTCTGCGGCTTTTCCGTGCCAGAGCCGTCGTGAGTGAGACCAAGTCTTCCTCAGGGGTTCGCAAGACAGAGCTGCCCATGGTTCCACGTGCTCCCGGTCCTGCTCTGAAAAATCGATCTCATCCACTATTAATCAATTACACAAAATTAAAATGAGATCGATCTAAGATTGATTAAATCGATTTTTTTACCCAGCCCTAATCAGAAGTGTAGTTTTGGAGAAGAAGACGATTGAAATTTTTTCCCCATAAGAGCCCATGTTAAATTTTCCGTAAGTTCCCGGATCCAGAAGAAGATCCTGATCAGCATGTGGCCATTATGTTTTGGTCATCTCCCCATCAGGGCTGGACTGTAGAAATTTACACTGGATATCATTTATATTTACTGAGTTATTGCATCGATTCACTTCCTATCTCTGATAATGGGGAAAGTTTTCAAAGTCGCACCACACCCAGAATCAGATCCGAATCCAAAGAATTTCACTAACTTTTGTTGACATCATCATAAAGAAGCTGTACACCAAGTCTGAAGTCAATCGGAATTGTAGTTTCGGAGAAGAAGACGATTGAAATTTTTGTAACAGACGACAGACGACGACAATCGATAGACGACGATGGACGCTGCATGACGACAATAGCTTTTTGATGGCAAGAGGTGGTTTTTCAGGCGTAGTGCAATTGGTATATCATGCAAAACTGCAATAGAAAGACCTTTTTTTCGCAACTAGTCAGGTGAATTAAAAAAAAAAAAAAAAAAAGGATGTTGACAGATGTTACAACAAGCGAAGAAGAGTTTTAAAAGAAACATAGAATGTGTGGACACACCAGGAAACGGAATCATTTTTTAAATTTATTACAGGGCAGAGGAATCCAGAATCAGATCCGGATGGAAATAATTTCAATACCTTGTGTTGACGCCATCATAAAGAAGCTGTATACCAAGTTTGAAGTCAATCGGAATTGTAGTTTCGGAGAAGAAGATGATTGAAAGTTTTGTAACGGATGACGACAGTGGACGCCGCATGACGACAGTAGCTTTTTGATGGCAAGAGGTGGTTTTTCAGGCGTAGTGCAATTGGTATGTCATGCAAAACTGCAATGGAAAGACCTTTTTTTCGCAACTAGTCAGGTGAATTAAGAAAAAAAAGATGTTGACAGACGTTACAACAAGCAAAGAAGAGTTTTAACAGAAACATGTGGAATGCGTGGACACACCAGGAAACTGAATCATTTTTTAATTTATTACGGGGTAGAGGGATAATATATAATAATAATGAATAATGAATATATCTGTAAATCGACATATTTACATTCATCACCATATTTATGGAATGACTTCTTGTGTCATCTCATTATAATAAATAAACAAATCATTGCGTTTGTGATTTAATGGAAAAACAGACATTTCACTTCTGTTTTTTCGACATTTAGTAAATATCGGTAAAGTTTTGCACATATGTGAACTTGTCTGAGTAGGAACTAAAGCTATTAACATGGTAGTGGATTAAAAAGTCCAATATCTGCCACTGAAATGTAGCGTCGTACAAGTGCAAAACTGCCCAAAATGACCTTACAAGTACCTGAAATGTGTACATAACTATAGTTCCGCCACTGATAATTGCTACCTTTGCCTTGCTTTGCTAAACTGCATAAATATGAAAAGGCATCATGGTACCGGGGGTTGTAAACTCTTTCTAATTCTGTGAAATATTCTGTGACTGCAGGTGCTTATTTCCCTGTTTGTACCTTCCTAAGTCGGGATGAAAAGTGCCAGTAAATGCCAAAGATGTTAGTATAATGTAATGCTAATTACTTTTATGTCAAGCTTTGTGTAACATCTTTTTTTCCCCCCTTTTAATGCACACCAAAATATGTATGCAACCGTGTACACACCGGCACTAAGAGGACCGCACACGCCGACAACGCACAATAAAACACTCTACCGCAATACTTCAAAAGACCCATCTGATACAATGAAGAAGACGACGGCAGAGAAAATGTAATCGGCAGCACCAGATTGGGTCCAAAGAATTCCTGATCTGTTTTTTGTCCTCGACTGCATTACATTTTGTCAGGTGGACAAAGTTGTCAATCAAGCTGGCAAACCTATTTTACGTTGTCAATAGGACAGAGAAGAGAGTGTTCATTCCTTCTATAGAGGGCTACAGATTAAAGTAGGCCAAGCAGAGAAGAGGTAATTTTCTGGGGTGATGTATTGACACTAAGACTCGATCATCTCCCACATTGTATTTCAGATCTGCTCTCCGAGGCAGCCAGACCGTACAGAGAAACGCTGGAGCCACCAAACATATGGTCCTAATACTTTTTTATTTGCGCTATATTTTACCTGATCAACTTTGTTCTCCTTTACTATAATGAATTTGAAGTGATGAGAATTGAGTTTGTGTGAAAATTGCATCAGGCTCACCGGTTTTATTGCCTATTTTGCAGTGTACAAACTATACTATAGAACAGTTTTGTGCCGTAAAACGCTTGATTTCGCTTTTATTCGTCATTATTTCTATTAACGAGACCACGGACAATAAATGTAAGAAAACTGCTCAGCTCCGTGTGAGCAATAAGAAAAGAGAGAAGCTGTTTATTTCAGTAATGATAGCAGTGCACATTATTGAAGACAGAAAATATGCTCGATAAAAAATGTTTTACAATGGCGACAAAAAATGAAGTCCTTTTCGAATGTTGTATCTCTGAAATTAAAAGTAAACCACTGTTGGCTTTCCACGCCTTTAGTTTCTGTTTCGGAGAGACAGATTTACTAAGGCAGGGTGAATTAGCGAGGGTGCAATACAGGAAAAGTGCCTAAGGGGGTGGCTACTTTCTGCAGGTGATTAACATAGTGGTCAAACTGAGCAGTACATGGATTAACTCTTTCCCCGCCAGAGCATTTTCCAGTGAGTTGGTAGCCAGCGCCAGCCTTTTTGGTCACTAATCTTTGGAAGCTCACTGAAAATGTTGTGTTAGGAGTATGTGAACACTGAATACATCAAAAGAAAGAACAGTACTTCAACTTTTAAACACAAAAAATGATTTTATTCTATCTTCTTCCGTTTGTGAGATATAAACATTTGAATATTGGTCATTTTCAGGAAAAAACTGAATTTTGAGCAAAAAAACTGAGAAAATTGCTTTTTTTTTTTTTTTTTTCTCAAAGATATTAATTTTCAAGATAAAAACTGATTTCCTATTTACATTTTTGACTCTTTCTTATTTACCAACTGTAACACTGTATTCAAAATCACAAAATAAAATAATAATAACAACAATAATAATAACAAACAGCTCTAAGATATCCCATCATTCCATAAAATGTTAGAGGAATCCACACCAAATTTTAACCCTTTCATGCATAGTGGTCACTCCAGTGGACAGTTTTTCTCCAGCTGTTCTCTTGTATATTCATGGATTTTGTTGTTTTAGTTTCATATCAGCCAACACAGTGGACACTTGTGCACCATCCCATAATAATACACTGACATTCAGACCATTCCTGTAAGTTTACTGTTCTTGATAAACCTGATCTGCACTAACATGTTTGAGTGGAAATCAATTGCTAATTGTTATGAGACTAATTGACAATTTTCTTAAACAAAAAGTTTTTTTTTTTTTTTTTTGCATATCCTCCTGAGACCCAGCAATGCATTGTGCCCTCTATAGGGGACAACAGTTTGACAGTTTTACTTAAATGCTGTCCATTGCAAATGACATTCCATTAAAAAAATCAATCAATAAAAAAAATAAAAATAAAAATTAAAAATGTATCTGAAAAAACTGTTCCATTATGCAGTTTCCAATCAAGACAATTTTTTAGTGTAAAAAAGCTAAAATTGTTAATTTCCTGGGTCTCAGGAGTTTTTATTGAAATCTTTTACACATATATTTGACAAAACAGCAAAAGACAAACAAACCAACATTGCTTGGGTATATTACACATATTTCAATACATTTCCTTTCAAAACCAGGTTTTCACTAGTACAAAGTTTTGGTACATCTAGTGTTAAATATACGTAAAGATACATCAATAAAGCACTTGACAATCCTTTTATTTTTTCAATTAATTTCTAAGCTATTAAAAGGAATGAAACATAGTAAATCATAAATCCATCCATCCGTCTATCCATCCTACTACTAGCAGCTTTATCCTTTATACTGAGAAATCTGCAGTAAAAATAGCATATTGTCAGAATTTAACAAATCATGTTCTCCGGGAGGCTCACATATTCTTAGGAGATCTCCCCTTTGGCTGCCTTGTAGTTCTCACCCTGATATATTGCGTCTACTGTACAGACGGGTGATAAATTACAGGAAAGACCAACATAAAGTGTCTTAGTTGGGTGCCCCCGAACAGCTTTAATGCACCTTGGCATTGATTCTACAACTCTGTGAATTTTACTGGAGGGATGGAACACCTTTTTACCAAAAGACATTCTCTGGTTTTATGTTTGGATGATGAACATGTTGGTCCAAAGCATATGATTCATGTTGGAGCTGAACCAAAACGGCATTATATTGTGAGTATTTCTACAAATACTGTATTTACAACATGTGTCGTGGTTTTAAGATGAATAGTTTTTGCATTTTCACTGACAAAAACATAAAAATTATGTGGGTGTTTTCATCCCAAAACACTATAGTTCAGAGAATGTTCACATCTGGCCATGTTTGATTTGCTTCGTAATTTCAGAAAACAATGTTATCGATCTAATAAACAACATTCAAAATTCAAGATTTATTTGTTGAAGTGTAAGTTTGCATCTCACAAACTCTTACTTTTGTCCAAGACGATAGGTGGCTTGCTTTGTGATTTTTTTTTTTTTTTTTTTTATTGTTGTTGTTGTATGTGTGTTTTGTATACAGGGTGGGGAAGCAAAATTTACAATATTTTGAGGCAGGGATTGAAAGACAGTGTATGACCAATTAGTTTATTGAAAGTCATGAGAATTTATTTGCCACAAGAAAATTTACATAATAGAAAATGGTTTTATTCTATGTGTCCTCCTTCTTTCTCAATAACTGCCTTCACACGCTTCCTGAAACTTGCGCAAGTGTTCCTCAAATATTGGGGTGACAACTTCTCCCATTCTTCTTTAATAGTATCTTCCAGACTTTCTCGTAATAGTTTTGCTCATAGTCATTCTCTTCTTTCCATTATAAACAGTCTTTATGGACACTCCAACTATTTTTGAAATCTCCTTTGGTGTGACGAGTGCATTCAGCAAATCACACACTCTTTGACGTTTGCTTTCCTGATTACTCATATGGGCAAAAGTTTCTAAAAAGGTATGGATAATAGTGTTAGGTATGATTATGACATCAATATATGTTTGGTTTCAAAACAATTGACGTAGTGCCTGCTGAGAAAAAACAACTAAATGTTCATTGTAAATTTTGCTTCCCCACCCTGTATGTTCTGTTATGTATAAAAATAGGACCAATGGCCCTGTAGTTTACTCTTTCATGCATAGTGGTCACTCCAGTGGACAGTTCTTCTCCAGCTGTTCTTTTGTATATTCACAGGTTTTGTTGTTTTAGTTCCATTTCAGCCAACACAGTGGACACTTATGCACCATCCCATACACTGACATTCACACCATTACTGTAACTTTGCTGTTTTTGATAAACCTGATCTGCACTAACATGTTTGAGTGTAAATCATTTGCTAATTGCAATTAGACTATAAGAAAAACAGTTTTCTTAAACTTTTTTTTTTTGCATATTATCTCTGTGAAGTGAGTAACAACTAGTCACATCAGATTAGCTGCATTGAAAAGGTTTTATTATATAACTGTCACACACTACCACCGGTAGTGTGTGACAGTGGTAGAGCGGGTCGTCCAATAACCGAAGGGTTGGCGGTTCGAATCCCGCCCTGTCCATGTGCTGTTGTGTCCTTGGGCAAGACTCTTCACCCTCCTTGCCTCCAGTGCCACTCACCCTGGTGTATGAATGCGTATGAATGTTTGGTGGTGGTCAGAGGGGCCGTAGGCGAGAATTGTCAGCCACGCTTCTGTCAGTCTGTCCCAGGGCAACTGTGGCTACAGATGTAGTTTACCACCACCAGAGGGAGAATGTGAGAGCGAATGAATAATGGATCAATAATGTAAAAGCGCTTTGGGTGTCTAGAAAAGCGCTATATAAAATCCAATCCATTATTATTATTATTATTTCTGATATACATGTTTCTTTGTTTCATGGTTTTTCTAACTTCACGAAAAATATGTTCATTAAAAAAATTTCAATTGCTTTGTTTTTTGTTTTTTGTTTTTCATGCCTAAAGAGGAATAAAAACAATCAGGTAAAAAAAAATCTTGACTAAGGTTCTCATAATTCATGCATGAAAGGGTTAAAAGCTTGGGAAATGTATCCAGATGCCATTTATTATCACCCAGTTCTGTGTATTTATTCTATTACAGAAATAGCCCATGTTTTGGTCATATTCCAATCAGATCTGTAAAAAAAATCAAATTCCAACTTGATATCATTGATATTTAGTGATTTATTGGATCAATCCACTTCCTATCTCTTATAATGGGGAAATTTTTCAAAGTCGCACCAAATCCAGAATCAGATCCGGATCGAAATAATTTCACTAACTTTTGTTGACATCATCATACAGAAGCTGTATACCAAGTTTGAAGTCAATCGGAGTTGTAGTTTCGGAGAAGAAGACGATTGAAAGTTTTGTAACGGATGACAGACGACAACGACGCTGATGGACGGACGCCGCCTGTCGGTCAGTAAGCTAAAAACAAAAATTCCTATTGTTTAGTAATTTTTTGCACTACTGCTGTAAGAAATTCAATTAATAAATAACAGTGAAAAAAAAGTTAAGATTTAATAGATTTTGACATAAAAATGAGGAGTGACACTAATTTTACTGTAAAAACAAGTGGTCCAGAAACAGATACCAGGTTCAATAAGTCACAACGAGTAAAATGACATCCTGTAACTTCATGAGATTTGGTATAAAAATAAAATAGAGTTTTCTCTACCTCTATATAATGTCCTCCTCTATATTTAATATTTATAGCTGCTACGTAATATCCATTTCCTCTAAATACTGGGTTTACTTCTTCCTTTCTTTTCATATTCTTTACATGTATTATATATTTTTATTTATACTTTATATTTTTCGACTTGTGGATACACTTGAATATTCCATCTGTGATGACTTTGTTTTTCTAAACTTGTCTTATGAATGTTATGACGTCATTCTTTGTTTTGCTCAAACCATTTTCCCTGTGTCTTATATCTTATATTGTGAATTTCCCCCATGCATCTGTATTACGTACTGTATATTTTTGTAAGACTGATCACATGATGTAACACTAAGGGGTTTAAGGTATTTAATATGGCTTCTCTTTATATATTTGTCTAAAAGTCTTAAGTAGATCAATGCTGCTTTAAAAAACAGCAGCTGGAATACATTTTTGCACGGGTACTACAGGTTTGCAGTGTATTATTATTATTTTATACTATAAAGGGGGAGCAGCTGTGGCTTAGAGGGTTGGTTCAATTCCCCAGACCGACAGAGAAGCTGTTGACTGATGTACCCTTGAGCAAGGCACTTCACCAAATTTGCTCCCTTGTGTACCTGACATGGCAACCCACTGTTCCCAGTTTGTAGAGTGTGTTCCTGCATGTTCAGCTGGTGATGGGTTAAAGTGGGTCAATTTCAGTGTGTTACATCTACAATATACACTGATAAATAAAGATGATATTCTATTGGGTTTCTGTAACATGCAAACTGAAGGAAGATGCAACTGATAAAAGTCTGTAAAGTCAAGAAAACAAATTGCAATTGTATTTTGATAAAACACAGACTATTGTTCTGCTTTAATTAACCCATAAAGACCCAGTGCTACTTATATGGTAGTTCCCCAATTATTTTTTTTCTCTATTTTTAACATTTACTAAGTGATTTATCACCATTTGTTATGATATTATCCTCTGTATTTTGCATTTTTTCATTGTAAATCATGTATTTTCCTGTATTTAATTCACTGATCATTTAGATCACAGGTGTCAAACATGCGGCCCGGGGGCCAAATCCGGCCCGCCGAAGGGTCGAATCCAGCCCGCGGGATGAATTTATGAAATACAAAAGTTACACTCAAGATATTAACAGTCAATCGTTTTACTTTAGGGGCCATAAAAAAGCCCTACTTGGGGTCAGATCAGTAAAATACTACCATAAAAACCTACAAATAATGACAATTCCAAATTTTTCCTCTGTTTTAGTGTAAAAAAGTGAAATTACATAAAAATGTGAAAAACTAGAAATGTGTTAAGAGAAGTACGTGCTATTTTACTAATTTTCTGCCACTTACTAAAACATTTTGTACATTTGCAGATCCACTGTGATCTGTAAGTTGTAATGCACATTTACAAATGATAAGCAAAGGGCAAAACCGATTTAAAATTGCACTTATTTTTCTTAATAAATTTCAGTTTTTTCATGGTTGTTCATGTTATTCACATTTTTAAAAGGACAGTTAATAGATGTAAACGTTTCCATAATGTTATTTTACTTTTTTCACTATTAAACACATTGAAATGTTTGGAGTTGGCATTATTTATATATTATTATGTTATTATTTCACTGGTCTGGCCCACTTCAGCTCATATTGGGGTGAATGTGGCCCCTGAACTAAAATGAGTTTGACACCCTTGATTTAGATGTTCATAAAAGCTCAGATTAACCCATAAAGACCCAAACAGCCACCAGCGACCAAAATCATCTACTGATGTAAAATGTTTAATACCCGTTGATCCACTAATCTTATCAATCCATGTAAATAATTGGTGTAAAATACAGTTTGTCATCTTTTCATGATCATCAGATATGACCCATTTGGACGTTCAGAGGCTCCGTAGTTACCGTGGAAACACATCATCTTCTACAACATTAATTCACCAGTAAAACTCATGGAGTTGGATCAATGACAGTGGATGGAGACACTGCATTTATATGTTCAGTTAATGATATATTTTACTGAAAAAATAACTTTTTCTGCAGTTTTTTTTTTTTTTTTTTCTGTTTTTGATACAATAACCCTCAACTTTGCTCTAGTGCTTTTATGAACATCTACATTAGGGATGCTCCGATACCGATACCAGTATTGGGTATCAGCTCTGATACTCAGTGTGTGTACTCGTACTCGTAAAAGTAATCCGATACAAATGCACCGATACCACTTACGTCCGTGTGACATTCACAGTTCAGTGCAGCAGGTATGCGGCGGTGGAATAATGTGTGTGGAGTGTGAAGAGTGTGGAGATTTTTCAAAATAAGCGATGGTGATAAAAGTAACGCTGACTGACAGTAACGTTACAGACACAGACAGATACAGACGCAGCGTTCTGTCCGTCCTCTGCGTACATTCCATCCGTTTTCCAGGTGTTGGTGGAGACAGAGAATACCACCGCCAGTGGAAGTGAAAATGAAACTTATCACTCATTTCTCTTTTCTCTTCCTGCTGAAGCTAAACTTTTAAACCTTACCAGTGAAAACGCTGCAATATTAGTATCACAGTAGTGTTACCTCTGTCGTCTCCATGTTTGTTATTACTGACTTTCTTCTTCTTCTTTTAAAAAAAACTCTCCTCTTCTTCGTGGTATTTGTCCAGTATGGTTAATTCAGAGCGGCGCCCCCTGGTGGATTAATTGAGAAACGCTCATTCCAACACATTAAATGTCAGTAGCAGCACTTTGTTCCAGTCAGACTAATGATAACGACAATAAAGCACATTTACAAAAGGAACTAACAACTGGAGTGGGATTACTAAGTACTCATATCGGAACTCGGTATCAGCAAGTACTCAAATGTAAGTACTCGTACTCGGTCTGGAAAAAACTGGTATCGGTGCATGCCTAATCTACATGATCAGTAAATTAAATATAGAAAAATACATGATTTTCACAGGTTAAATAGAGAGAGAAAAAAATAGAGGTAAAATTAAAAAAAAAAAAAAATTTGGGAACTGCCACACAATTACCACTGGGTCTTGATGGGTTGAAGATGAGGGTTAGGCTATTATATAAAAAAAAAAAAAAAAAAAAAAAAAAAACAGAGAAAACTGAAGAAAAAGTGACATTTTCAGTCAAATATATAATTAACTGAATATAAATTGTCTCCATTGATCCAGCTCCATGGGTTTTACTGATCAATCAATGTTGTAGAAGATGACGGTGTTTCCACGGTAACTGCGGAGCCTCTGAACATCCAAATGGGTCATATCTGATGATTATGAACAGATGAAAAACTGCATTTTACACCAATTATTTACATGTATTAATAGGATTAGTGAATCAACAGGTATTAAACACTTTAGATCAGTAAATGACTTTGGTAAGCGGTGAATGTTTGGGTCTTTATGGGTTAATTTGCATAATTTTTACTTTTTTAATTGAGTTTACTTCAAACTTATAAACCAATGTAATATATAAGATAGGAATGGTAGACTTTTTTAAATAAACATATAAATGAACAGATGAACATAATTACACATACGGCATTTCAAATGTCACAAATTAAAACACAAAAGTACTGATGAAAATGAAAATAAATATGCATAATTTTTTACACTCATCAAAACTTCACTGAGCCCTCATTCATTTCTCATTTAGTGGGTTATCATGAAGTGAGAACATCCCTTTGATCCCCCTGCCCCCCCACACACATTCACACAACTTGTTTATTTTTTCCTCTCGTGTCCGGACTTTGGACTGTGATTAACCCTTTCATGCATACTGGTCACTACAGTGGACAGCTATTCTACAGATTTTCTCTTCTATATTCATGGATTCTGTTGTTCTTTTCATTGTTTTTTTTGTTTTTTTTTCCCACATATCTTTTTTAAAGTTTTAAGACACTATATATCTTTTCTGACATGAATTGGTAATATTATGTAGATCTCTCCTGAGCATAAACCCCCAGAATCACAAGCCCTCCCCATAGTTTTCAACAATTTATCAGTAAATACATGTTTCTGTGCATCAAAAATTAAACGTGTGGTGTCTAGCTGAGTGGACATTTTTGCAGCTTCATGAAAAATAGGTTCACAAGAATTATTTTTTTTATTATTATTATTATTCTTTTTTTAAATTATTTTATTTTGGTTTTCAAATTTTCATTTTACAAATAAAGAAAAAGAACAATGAAACAAACAAATGTGACAAATATTGCGCCCCCCCCCCCCCCCCCCTACCCTGCTCACTCAAAAAAAAAAAAAAAAAAAAAAAACAGGAGTCTCCTTTTTTTAAAAATTATTTTTATTTTATTTTTTCTTTGAATTTATTTTTCAGAAGAAAATTGTCAATTGCATTGTTTTTTTTCATACCTAAAGAAGAATAAAAACACTCAAAAAAATTTTGATTTAGGTTCTCATAATTCGTGCATGAAAGGGTTAACTCCGGTTCCCTTTGCGAGCCGCCGACTTTTTCTAATGGCTTTGACTTGAAGTAAACAATGCCGGTGGCCGCTCATACGGCGGCGGTGGCGGCTTCGCTCATTTAACTGGATGTGACACTTGGCTCGAGACATGGGAGGAGGAGATGTGACGTGTGATAGTTGGCACTCCAGGAAGTTGTTAGCGCGATGTGGAGGGATTAACAAACCACCTCTGATGAAGTGCAAGAGTCGGCTCCACACTTGGTCTATAACACTGGTCAACAACAAATGTATTGTTTAAGTTTTTTGAGCTGATTTAGGATAATTTTGGTGTGCTGAATCCAAAAATCACATTAATTTTGCTCAATCAGGTCAACTTTCTGAACTATGCGACATATTGGCTTTTTAACATTTTTGCTTACATTTATGGGCATTTTAACATCATATGATACAAAATTCTTTCATATTTCTTACAATAAACGAGTTCTGAAGATTTTACTTTTGCCAATTTATGATTTATGTTTTTTTTTAATATTACAGGTGAATGAAATGGCTTCGACTAGAAGATCTTGCAAAAATAAGCCTGACATATTCTGCTACATCTGCGGTGAATACACCATTGTACCTAACAGGAATCAAGTCACAAGTTTCATAAAGTGTGCTTACCAATCTTATTTTGGTATTAAACTTGGTGACCAAGATAAAGTTTGAGCACCACACATGGTATGCAAGTCATGCACCGAGTATCTGCGTCAGTGGACCAAAGGCAAGAAGAGTTCTCTGAAGTTTGGAATTCCCATGATTTAGAGGGAGCCGACAAACCATGTCACTGACTGCTACTTCTGTGCTATTGATGTGACTGGAATCAACAGAAAGAACCGAAGCAGCCTCAAGTATCCTGATCTTGAATCAGCACGTCGTCCTGTAGCTCACTGTGATGAAATTCCAGTACCTGTCTTTGGAGAACTTCCTGACATCAGCGATGATGATAGAAAATGATTTTTTTTTCTCTTAAAGCTATACCGTATGATGTAGCATTTTTACACTTTTCTTTTGTCATCTTAAAATGCTCCTAATAAGTGTGTGTCAAACTAAAATGTAAAAGAAATCCACCAGGTATTGAAACTCAAAAATGTTTAATTCTCATATATTTCCAATAAAAGTCTGACCAATCATTTTAGTCGGTCCGACTGAAGTAATTGGCCGAACCTGACTGAACCTCCTGTCAATCATCCATTACGGCCGTCCAGCATCCGATCCATTATCACCGTCTCACATCCGATATGTGTCCCTCTGAATCTGACGCTGCTTCTCCTGTCACTGACCACAGTCTACTGTCTAGGATGTGTTTGGATAGAACTGACATGCACATGTGGAAGGAAAAAACGGATTTATGAACAGAAACGACAACTGAGGGGAACAAACGGGAGTCTGATGAATGAAGGATGGAGATAAAAGTCCGGAAGTCAGCTGTACTGGACTGAACAGGTCTGCATAAAGCTCAGCTTTTATGACGGTGGGACTCATACAGGTACATGTACATGGTGTCACACATGTAAGATGATGTAGGATGATAATTGTATGGACTATGAAACTTCAAATGTCCACGGAAAATTCACGGAGGCCGCACGTTCACAGTGCGCGCGCCCATCCCCTGGGCACTGCAGTGAAGACCCTGACCCAGTACTGCACAGACCAGGTCTACTGATGGAACAGGAGCCGCGGGCCCGCGGCAGGTGGATGATGCATCTGATTACTGAGGGAGGGGTCCGCGGACACGCCAAAACAGACCGGACCTCCACCTCTGCTTCCTCCTCCGTTTCCATCACGCATCAGGAGAGAGGAGGAGGAGCCTCAGAGCTCAGGCAGAGGGAAGGGGGCGGGGCTTTGGAGGGAGGCGGGTTGTTCATGTTCAAACTTTTACTAAGTGCTGTGAGAAATGCCACATCGGTAGGTATAGCTTTAAAACCTATTTTGGGTGAGAACTATATAAAAAATCAACTGATAAACTCACAAAAATGTAATCAATTTTGTGAGAAGATCAAATTTTTCAAAATCAAATTAGCAAAAAAACCTGACCTGATTGAGAAAAACAGATGTCATTTTTGGAATTTGGATTTAGCGGTGCAAAATGGTCCTAATTCAGTTGAAAAAACCTAGAAAACTTGCAAAAAACATTTTTTTTGGAACCCAGTGTAATACATCGATTTCTGTCACGCAAAACTTGTCTCCGCTCTAGTTTTTTTTTTTGTCTTAAATTCACATTCCCTCCCTACATAGTAAGCAGAAACGAGTCTTGCAGACAAAGTAGAAAGTGGCGCTTACAGCAAGAAAAAAGTGCCACGAGAACCAGAAATTGCGTGAAACCCTCTCAACGTGGTCAAACCCTTTTGCTGCATAAGGGGTTAAAAGGGGTAAGAAGCATATTAAGAATTCACAGCATGAATATTCTATCAAAACTGTCAAAGGAACACACTGATCACAAGGGTTTGGATAAGAAAAATTGCAAGCTTTGCATGTTAGTCCTTCTAATCTATTATTCTACCAATAGGTGAACAAAAGTATCAGTACGGTGCTATATTACTGTCTCTCTTTGTGCCACAATTTAATGATCATGTCAGCATTTCTGTTCAAAGACCTCAGTTCTGATCAGATAAGCCTCTCGTTTCCCCTCCTTATTTGAATTCCCTTGAACTAGAAAATGGATCTCCCTCTGTCTATTGAGAAAGTGAAACGGGATCCAAGAATTCTGATTAACAGCATAAAAGAATATACAGTTCCGCTAGAAATTACAGGGCTAAGGATTTTTTTTTTTTTTTTTTTTCTTGTTTCGAAGTACAACCAGAGTGGAAAGGAGATGAGCCGTTCACTTCATTTTAATAAAAAAAAAAAAAAAAAAAAAGTTCTGTTTGAGTAGTAAAGATAGTAACAGGGAAAAAGTGCGATCAATTCGATAGGCTGAAACAAGCCGACGAGAATAAAGTTCAAGGAAGATATCGGAAAAAAAAAAACCCTCATCAAAAGAGACGACTCGATGAGCAAAGTCAGCGCAACGGCCTCGGTCGGTTACAGAGGATTATTGCTCCGAAAGCACCTCCGTCGCTTATAAAAATGTTTCTTCATCACATCGGCAACATATTAACCTGATACCCTTTTTTTTTTTCTATCTTTCTCTGGTCGTCTTTGTCGGCTCTGACCTTGGCCATTTTACCCATTAAACTACCAACACTCTGACAAGTATCCATCTCAGCCTCCGGGAGCTGATGCACAAAGATAATGAATCAATTGTTGCCTTTATCCATGATCCAAAGCAACGATAACTCAGGACTGAGCCTGAGAAACTCTGAAACCTTCAGGGAGCGTCTCGTTGCTGCAGTAGAAGGGTAAACTGATGGAGGTCACTTTTCTAGTTTACCTGCTGGGCGCTTCCTTTTTGGAAAGAAACATGAGTGGAAATTACAGGCTGGGACATGTTCCCTCGCAATCTATCATAGTAAACTAACCATAGGATTTAAAATATTCCAGTAATACGCATTAAAAAGCACATTATTACCTCCGCCAAGTAGGTTATGTTTTCATGGGGGTTTGTTTGTCTGTTAGCAAGATAACTCATTCATTCATTTGTTTGTTTATTTTGAGCATTTACAGAATATATGCAAATTCAAAATTCCAAAAAAAAAAAAAAATATCCATATATACTCGGAAAGGAGTGGGAATAAGAAAAACTTCTTTAATCCCAACCCCATTCTCATCATCAAATAATTTAACATAATAACATTTTAAATACTCACTCCTGTCCTTTGACTTCAAGCCAGAACAATGAACAAAATAGGCCTAAACCAAATTAGAATGAACTCATTTGACAGTATTTACATTGCATAACCAAAGTGTGTGTAAAAAAAAATAGAAACAAAGTACATTCTACAGTCTTATTTTATTTGCTGAGTGGGTCACCTGTTTAATTTAATTTAATGAGACAAATAATATTTATAATTTCTGTCTGTTAAAAATCAATCTGTGGCCAGTTATTGTAAGATTTTGTCATGATTTGTGAATTATACTGTTAAAATATTTTAGTAAAAAACACCCACTTAAAAATGATGCACTGTTGAAAAAATATGTTAAAATGATTTGTTAAATGAGCTAATTTGTTGATCATTTAAAAATAATATATATGTGTATGTACATATATATATGTATGTGTATATGTATATATGTATATATGTGTATATGTATATGAGTAAATCTCTGTATGGCAAGTTTGCTAAATCTAAGTTATTTAGGCCACTATTGAGATGGTTACATTTATGTTAATTGAAACCTTATTGATTTATTTTAGGTTTTGATATTCAATAGTATTTGCTTTGCTCTATTATAAGCTTGATCATTTTTCTAATTTGTCTGTTTTGTTTTTTTTTTTGTTTTTTTTTTATTTTGCAAGGTTTTTCACCTGTGCCTTTGTGAAATAAAGAACACATTAAGTGCACTGAGTGAAGTCCTCCGTCTGTTTGTGGAGTCCCTTCCCTTCCCTTTCAAGTGTGGGAAAGCTTGTACCTCAGCAACACTTGACACTGGTGGTGTTACCACAGGTAACAGTTAACCGTCAGTTTACGTGATAATAATTACATACCGACAATGGTAACTCCAAAAGTTATGGAAGGATTTTGATGAAAATTTCAGGAAACATTGATACTGGCACAAGGAAGAAATTATTAAATTTAGGTGGTGATTGGGGCTGGGTGGGGGGGTGTTGATCTGCCTTGGTGGAGATCTGCGCCGTCTGAGTGCTTTTCTAGTTACTAGTTTCTAGTTACCTCTGCCAAGGAGGTTATGTTTTCATCGGGGTTTGTCTTTGTTTTGTTTTGTTTTGTTTGTTTGTTTGTTTGTCTGTTAGCAAGATAATTCATTCATTCATTCATTTATTTATTTTGAGCATTTACAGAATACATGCAAATTCAAAATTCCCCAAATTAAAAATCATTCATCTATATTCAGAAAGGAGTGGGAAGAAGAAAAACTTATTTAATCCCAACCCCATTCTCATCATCAAATAATTTAACATAATAACATTTTAAATACTCGCTCCTGTCCTTTGACTTCAAGCCAGAACAATGAACAAAATAGGCCTAAACCAAATTACAATGAACTCATTTGACAGTATTTACATTATAGAACCAAAATGTGTGTAAAAACTAGAAACAAAGTACATTCCTGGTGGTGTTACCACAGGTAACAGTTAACCGTCAATTTACATGACAATAATTACAGACCAACAATGGTAACTCCAAAAGTTATGGAAGGATTTTGATGAAAATTTCACGAAACATTGATACTGGCACAAGGAACAAATTATTAAATTTTGGTGGTGATTGGGGGAGGGGTGTTGATCTGCCTTGGTGGAGGTCTGCGCCTTCCGAGTGCTTTTCTAGTTACTAGTTTCTAGTTACCTCTGCTAAGGAGGTTATGTTTTCATCAGGGTTTGTCTTTGTTTGTTTTGTTTTGTTTTGTTTGTTTGTCTGTTAGCAAGATAACTCAAAAAGTTATGGAAGGATTTGGATGAAATTTTCAGGAAATGTTGATACTGGCACAAGGAACAAATGATAAAAATTTTTGTGGTGTGTGTGTGGTGGGGGTTTGATCTGCCTTGGTGGAGGTCTGTGCTCTCCGACTGCTTTTCTACTTACAAATGCAACACAGTTCATTTCTAAGTTGACGAAGGTTTGCTGCAGTGGTTCGGTCTACTGCTAACCTTTGCACAACAGAATTCATTTTTGGTTTTTAATATGTGTATTTTTGTTATGAAATGGACAGTGGAGTTTATTTTTGGTTTGGATATCTGCACTTAGGACAGAGTTTACTTTAATGTGAAACGCTGCTGCAAAATGGACAGTCTATCCTTGATATGTAGGGTAATTTTGTGTTTTGTGCTTAGTCAGAATTTAGGCTGACATTTGTAGGATTTTTGAGTCTCTTATGGGATCTGACGTAGGAATTTCGGGTAGGTAGAAGCATGGGGTAAGGAGGCGGGAGATTATAAATTAAACTTCATCCCACACCTTTTGGAATGTTGGACTTTCTTTTATAATATCCTTTTTGTAGTTTGGTTTTAAAGCTTATTCAAAATAAACAAACATTAGCCCTCGCTAACTGTACGGGTTTCCTATAGATGTGGGTCAAACATCGTACTACTCAACAGATTATAGGGTTCTACAAGTTAAATTTAAAGGGGTCATATTTTGCTAAACCCACTATTATTAGTCTTTGGTTCATTTATTTGTGTATTTGGACCCTAATAGTTCCAAAAGTTTGAATTTGAACCCTCCAGGTGCTGCAAATCTATCTTTATATTAATTCCGGCAAAACTCGAGTGGATTTCTACAACCCATTTTAATTCTTTCTTAATGTGTTACATTTTATAACTAGTTACATCACGACATTTGCACATATAAGGTTAAGACTTCTGATGAACATTTCTCTGAGTACGACATAATTGTTTGTCAGCAGCAATGGTTGTAAAAACTAAAATATGTCCAAACTTTGAGCCGATTACCTATTATTATTAACTAGTAATTAGCTATTACTAGTTATATTTTGTGACTAGTTATGTCACAACATTTATACATGTAAGGTCAAGACTTCCGACGAACATTTCTCAGAGTACGCTAAAATTGTCAGCAGCAGCGGTTGTAGTCCATACTGAAAATAAGATATTTTTTAGGGTGTTACATGCAGATTTGCATATCAGTTGCCTCTATATACAGGGGTTGGACAAAATAATGGAAACACCTTCACCTCAAGATGATAATGCCCCAGTCCATACAGCTAGAATTGTTAAAGAATGGCATGAGGAACATTCTAATGAAGTTGAGCATCTCGTATGGCCGGCACAGTCCCCAGACCTCAACATTATTGAGCATTTATGGTCAGTTTTAGAGATTCAAGTAAGACGTCGATTTCCACCGAAATCGTCTCTAAAAGAGTTGGAGGGTATTCTAACTGAAGAATGGCTTAAAATTCCTTTGGAAACAATTCACAAGTTGGATGAATCAATACCTCGGAGAATTGAGGCTGTAATTGCCGCAAAAGGCGGACCTACACCATATTAGATTATATTTTGTTGATTTTTTTAAGGTGTTTCCATTATTTTGTCTAACCCCTGTATGTGGCAAGTTTGAAGTAAAATAAAACAAAATAGAATGTTTTTATCGACATGGGAAATCTCACTCATTATAAATAAATGGTAGAGAAAAAAATGTTTAAAAATTCCTAAAAAATTTGAACTGACCTACTTTTCCCAAAATGTACAGGAGGTCCTCGGGTTACGCGGTACTCGACCTACGCTGTTTCGACTTTACGATGCCTGAGTCTCGTCCACCAGTTTGTCTCCAGCCCCATAGTGTAGAGTGTCTGTGTTTGAGCTCCGTAATTTTCTTGGTATCCTCGACTTTTTCACCCTCCTTTTTCACATCATGGCCCCAAAAAAGAAAGCAGGATCTTCTAGCGATGCTGGTCCAGCTAAGAGGAAAGCCATTACTATGGAAACGAAGCTGGATATCATCTAAAGGTCGGAGAAATGCGAGACGCTGACGAACATCGGTAAAGCCTTAGGCTTCAGTCGGTCAACTGTGGCAACAATTATTAAGGACAAAGCCCGTAATACGTGTATTTGGATATTTATTTAGCAATTTAGAGGGTATTTAGGGGGTATTAAAGGGTTAATTCCGACTTACGCGGAAATTCAGGTTACGTCGCCAGCGTAGGAACGGAACTCGTTCGTAACCCGAGGACCTCCTGTAATCAGATCTATTCTGGGTCACTGGCAATCTATAAACCTAATTTGGTATGAATTCAGCCAATAGTTTTGCTGCTAAAGTGTTAACAAATAAATAAACAAACAAACAAACCGAATCAAAAACAGTACCCCTTGCTTCCCCTTCAGGGGGCAGGATAAAACTTTGGAGTTGTCATTATTTATATATTATTATGATACTATTTTTCCTGATCCAACTGAATTGAGATCAGATTTGTTCTATATAAGGCCCCTGAACTAAAATGATTTAGACACCAGTGATAATTGTTCATATTTCCGTTTAATTTTTGCATTTTACAAATTCATCCCACGAGCTGGATTGGACACTTTGGTGGGCTGGTTTTGGACTGTTTGACACCCCTAGTGTTAATGAAAATATTCCACTACATGTATGCACGGCCTTAATTTTGTCCTCCTAAAACTATACTTGAAAAACAAACCACCACTATGCCCACAAGCTCCTCAAAGCATTGAAACAACAATTTAGCAAAAGTTATTTATTCTCCTACTCTATTACATCTTGGAGGCAATTAGTGTTTTTTTTTTTTTTTTTTTTTACAGAACATAATATTTACTTTCAGTGGAATATTTTCATTTTGCAATTACGCCTTTCACTTGATTAGAGCTGCACAGTTTTATTTTGACTGAACACTGGTATAGTTCATGTTGTGCACTGAAAATACTTGGATAGTGTTGATACAGGGCAATACTATTACAACAAATACAGTTAATAAGTGTTTTTTTCTGGATCTACGGTTGAATCTATTTACAAATAAATAGGAATTCACACATACCACCCTGTAAAGACCTCTTACCACCCATTTGCCATTCCTTTTTCTAGTTCGTCCACTGCTATGGATTCAGGAGGTCAATCCATTTTATTTTTTTCATTTCTATTATTTAATTCATTTTCTGATTAGTCGATGTGGAATTTACCAATAATGAATACCACAACTTCTCCAATTAATCTTTTAACCTTTTGTTTGAACTTTTTCCTCACACAAAATACTTAATATTTCCCAGCATGAAAAATAAAGTCATGCCTCAGTGTACTCATCACCAAACTTAATGCAGTGTAGGTCTAGTTAGAAAAGGTGCTGTTTACTATTTACTGCTATTAATAAACAGAGAGTTTTGGCTTTGATTTTCCTCTGTGGCTAGTGTTGAGTGTAATTAACAACACACTTGTTTTATTTATCTGCAAAAAAAAAAAAAAAGTTGCTGGTACATTATTTAGTTTTATGTGCGTGCATGTGCATAAACAATCTGTTTTCAATTTGTAAATGCACCGGAAAGCAGTGTTACCGTATTAGCCATTAGCATCGGAAATGACCGTACATAACAACTCTTAAAAAGTGCGCAGAGCAGTCTTGTTTGTGCTTTTTTTTTTTTTTTTTTTTTTGTACGAGTTTTAACAATCTGGGCTTTTTAGAATCAAATCTTTAAGCTACGTTCAGACTGCAACCAAATGTGGCCCAAATCCGATTTTTTTCCCCCCATATGTGACCTGTATCCGATCTGTTAAAGACAGTTTGAACAGCACAAATCCAGTTTTTTCCAATTCGACCCAGGCCACTTTCATATGCGGTCCGAAATATGATACGTAGCTCATATTTTGCAATGCGACTTCAGTCACATTTATGCGACCTTTACGTCATTGAAATGCAACAAATGTCACAATTCTGCGTTCCTCCATATTCACTTCAGTAAACACAGTGCATGCCTGCCAAGGTTATTATAGTTTGGATTTTTCATTAGGGTTTAGTTTTATTTACTTTTGACTTTTTTTTTCTCTAATTCAGTTTTAATTAGTTTTTAGAGCAGATTTGCACATTGTTTTATATAAATGCTTAGTTTTAGTTTAGCTTTAGTATTATGTTAGTTTTAGTTTTTCCTATCTTTTATCTTCTTCGCCGTTGTATTCAAAGAAATCCCAAACAGGACTTTGTGGCTTTCTCCCAACTTCAGTCCGACATTAACAAACACAAAAACGAAGGGAATTTCATCCATAATTTGTATACGTTTTAGTTAGTTTTGTAAGCACACAGTCATATCACTTCAGGGGTGATTCAGTTTATACTCAAAACTGATAGAAGTCGCATTTAATGTGTAATATGAACGAGCACACACACAAAAAAAATCAGATTTCACCAAAAAATCTGAAACTGTGTATTAAGACCTGCTGTCGGAACGTAGTCTTAGTTTATTCATGTTTAAATAGGAATGAAAATAAATTTGTATCAATGCATTTATTCATTTATATAGTCAGTAATGTTGACACTTTAATCCAGTTCTAATTAAAATCACCGTCACTTGCTGAATTTTGTACCAGTTTTGTAGTGGTTTGGTTTTGTTACAAATGCCAGACGTGGATTTACTGTGCAATATATATATATATATATATATATATATGTTTTTGTTTTTTTTTTTAATACAAGTTTTCAAGCTACAAATTAATTCATACCTTCTAGATTTAACAGAAATAGGACTATATTTATATGAAACCCCACCACTGAAATGAATATCAGTTTTCCATGGAATAATCAAGACTTCTTTCTATGTCTATTTCAGTTACTATCCTAATATATACATAATACATATGCAAAATACTACTTAATACTCCAGATTTTTTATTGAATTTATTTTGCGGGCAATAATCCCTGTTTTACTTTAAAATTAAATTATTTTAGGATAATAATACAGATTTCAATCCTGGTTTGTTTAATGAAAAGTCTATTGCATATAAATGTATACCTGAAAAAAAAAAAGGCTTCTACTCAAAATAGTCCAATTCCCCGGTATACATAATTCTATCTATCTATCTATCTGTCTGTCTGTCTGTCTGTCTGTCTGTCTGTCTGTCTATCTATCTATCTATCTATCTATCTATCTATCTATCTATCTATCTATCTATCTATCTATCTATCTATCTATCTATCTATCTATCTATCTATCTATCTATCTATCTATCTATCTATCTATCTATTTTCCAGCCATCCATCCAGTTTAATTAGAAATGCATATAAATATTGCAATGTATCAATGCATTCATTCATTTGTACAGTCAATAATAGTGATCAATTGTTCCACTTCTAATTAAAATCATCATCACTTGCAGAATTTTCTGCCAATTTTCTAATGGTTTTGGTTTTGTTACAAATGTCAAATGTAGATTTATTATGCAATGAATAAAAAAAAGTACAAGTTTTCCTTCCAAAACATATTCATCTTTTGCAGATTTAACTAATATTTGTGGAAGAAAGTATATTTAAAACAAACTTATTCAACGTAATTAATATATTAATGGCTTTCCATGTAATAATCAAGACTTGTTTTTACTTCTATTTTGGTTAAAATTGCAATTTTACTCTTTATATATATATATATGTGTGTGTGTGTGTATATATATATATATATATATATATATATATATATATATATATATATATATATATATATAAAATTCAGATATTTTACTGCATTTTCTTTGCAATAAATCCCTGTTTTAGTACAAAATCAACTTTTGGAGCAATAGTACATATTTCACTCCTGGTTTATTTAATGGAAAGCATACTGTAAACAAATATATATGTGAAAAATAGACTTAAAGTTTAAATAGTCTAATCAAATACTACTTTTCACATTACTGTTTTACTGTATGTCATGAATTGATGTAAATTACCTCAAACTCTGGTGCAGAATTACAGGTTTTACCCCTGACTAATGATAGTTTAGGTCCAAAATGAGTCTGACATCATGTAGAAAATGTCTTAGTGCTGCTCGATAAGAATTAACATGTTAAAAAAAAAAAAAAATCCACTTCTGTGACTGAAGATTCCTCGCTCTCCCCCAGCTTTGCCCAATTAATCACTTGAAACACTGCTACAAATCTCCTGTCCAAAGCTATAGAGCGCTCACATGTCTCATTTAATACATTTTAATTTCCCGTCATCTTTAAACATCCCATCTACTTCAGCTTCTGCACATGCAGTATTTAAACATACAGTCCCAGTGGCGCAAGGCTTCATCAATAAACTAGGAAAATTACACATTCAACCATCTTCTGTTGCTAATGCACCACTGACATCACTAAACACTCTGATTTACATTCTGATTTGTGAATTTTTATGTTCATGTAATGCTTACACTCATCATGTAGGGGATATTAGCGTCTCTTTCAGTGAAGCCCATAAAAACTGACATTATGAGCGCCGGCGTCTGTGAGGAGAATACCAATTGTGCCTGCTGTCGAGTATCGGGATGCGGCGTCTAAACATGGTATCTCATTGGAAACTGTTTGAAATATGCATTTTGTTGAAAAGTCAATCAGGTTCATTCAATCAATTATGTACAGCACTAGTGATTAAGTTGGAGTGTGCTTTCCATACAAAGAACACCAAAGTGAATCACTGCGTATTTCTAGAGCCAACAGTTGTTGTATTTGGCTGCTGTGTTGCAGATCATAAGTACCTTGAATGTTTGAGAGCCTAATTACCGAAGACACAGACGCATATTTACATATTGGCGCCATTATCGCTCTTAGCTTCTAAGTTGGACGTCCAAATCCCAGGTTTCAACAACTATAGACTCAATAAGACGCATGCGTTTTAGTTCTGCTTCAGCTCCCGACTTCTGCATATTTCAGTCGTGCTCCCAAGTGGACTGCAGCTCATAAAAATTGCATCTATCTGTCATGACCTGCTGTTCAGATGAAGATCTTCATGCATGTTGTGCTGTACGACACACTTCTGTTCACACATCCCAAACCAAACGCTCCAAAGTTGGGCTTAATTACCTCCCGAAATAAAGATAGTGTCCTGAGAAAATGTACCTGCACTGACAATATGTTAATGAAGATGAAGCAAAATGGTCGACTTTGTGTTGCAGACATTCGATCTGTTTGCATTCATTGCTGCTTCAGTAAATTCTATTAGATATGTGTTACAACCCGAAGGGTGAAACATATTTACAAAGGACACCGGGAGTCAAGGAGTATAATTCGAAAAAAAAACTTTACTTATTTGCATTTAGTTGTTTGTTCTTCTGCTATTCTCTTCAGTTGGTTTTAATTATGCAGAATCCAAAAACCGCTTTTTAAAACCCCCGTGCCCAAAGTAACAAAGAAAAAGACCAGAGTGGACCGGCAAACTAAACATAAGGACAGTGTGCAGGACAGGCCAACCCTGTACAGGGCCGTAGAAGCTGCCAGCGCACCGCTACCCTATCAAATAAAGCAAACTTCAAAAATAAGCCCTAACGAAAGGAAAAGCGAAAACAGGACGTCCGGATCCACCTGGTCAAACAAAAGGATAAGCTAACAAAAAGCTAACAAAAACCCCGCTGGCGTGGAGCAACCTGCGTGGAGCACTCTGCGCAGAGGAGTGGAGCGGATGCGCGCCTCAACGTGCGCGCTCCGGATGCCGGCATCGCTGGAGGAGGTGGAGAAAGCAGGAGGCGAGAGAGAGCGAGAGCCCAGCGCTGGTCCAATTTATAGGCTCAGCCGGCGGGAAAACCAATTGGCCATGTATTAAAGAAACACACTAAATACATAATATTATCCCAAAAGTGTTATCAAGGCCAAAAAAATAACAGCAATATTCACCCAAAAGTGTCAAGTAAGAATTATAACAAAAAACCCACAAAAGACAAAGGGGGAAAAATAAAAGGGCGTCAGAACATAACAATATGACAGATTTGCACATGCTTTAGGTCAGGGGTCTCAAACATGCGGCCTGGGGGCCAAATGTGGCCCGCTAGAGGTTCCAATCTGGCCCGCGGGATGTTTTTGTGAGGTCAAAAATTCCACAGTCTTGAATTGAATTAAGCAAAAAAAAAATAAAATAAATAAAAATAGCTTGAATTAAGGAAAAAATGTTGAATTAAGCAAAAAAAAAAAAAAAAATCTTCAATTAAGCCGAAAAATTCTTAAATTTAGCGAAAAATCTTGAATTAAGCAAAAAAAATCTTGAATTAACAACTTCAAATTTTTGTTCTTTGTTTTAGTGTAAAAAATAACATTAAATTATGAAAATATTTACATTTACAAACTACCCTGTAACAACAAAACATGAGTAACCTGAACAAATATGAACAACCTAAAAAGTCTAAAGAAAATTAAGCAAAAATTTAACAATTTTCTGCCTGTTACTAAGTGTTTAGTGTCTTTGTAGATCCGATCCATAATGCACATGTAGAAATGATAAGTTGAGGCAGAATATTGTTAAAATTGCACTAATTTTTCTTCTGAAATTTCAGTTTTTTCAGGTTATTCACATCTTTTTTATTTGGATAGTTTATAAAAGTAAGTATTTTCATAATTAAATATTGTTTTTTTTTTCGTTACACTAAAACAAAGACAAAAATTTGGAGTTGTTATAATTTATAGCTTGTTCTGTTATTATTTTACTGGTCTGGCCCACTGGAGATCAAATCAGGCTGAATGTGGCCCCTGAAGGAAAATGAGTTTGAGAGCCCTGCTTTAGGTCTTATTTAAACTTCATGTTGATGTTGTTAGCTAACTGCAATGCTAATTTAACCCATAAAGACCCAGTGCTACTTTTGTGGCAGTTCCTAAATGATTTTTTTTCTCTATATTTAACATTTCTTCAATTATTTATCATGATTTATTATCACATTATCCTCTGTGTTTTGTGTTTTTTCAGTGAAAATCAAGTATTTTTAGAAATGTAATTGACTGATCATGTAGATCAGTGTTTCTCAACTGGGGTGGTACCATCCACCGGGGGGGCTGGGACACCATTGGGGGGGTATTTGGAATGAGAAAGCAGAGAGGGGGGCGCAGAGACTAAAATTGGGGGTGTTAGTCTGTATAAGTATCAATATCAAGCAGCATGTTATGTCAGTTATGTCAATGGTGAATTTTGGTGCCCCCCCCCCCCCCCCCACACACACACACACACACAGAGCTCTGCAATTAGGTACGTTGAGCCCCCCCCCCGGTTGGAAGAGGGGCACTACCAATGCAATGTATATAAGCTCTGTCTACCCAAACCCCCCTCCCCTCCCTGATAACTTCTTATGGAGCAGAACTTGTTTTGTTTTGTTTTTTTTTTTAGTGTGTGTGTGTGTGTGTGATGTAGATGTTCATAAAAGTTCAGATTACACTTCAAGGTTATTACATCAAAAACAGACAAAACTAAGGAAATAGTGACTTTTCTCACCAAATCTATCATTAACTGAACATAAACCCAGTATCTCAATCCGTGTATCATTCGTTCATTCGTTTTTCAATTTAAAACCAAAAATCAAAAAACAAAAAAAACGACTGGTTTTGTTTTTCATTTTCAAAACCAGAAAGAAAAACTGATAACGTTTTTTTTTTTTTTCCATTTCCCGATTTTGTGCTCAAATGAAAAGTGGAAAAAATGGATAATAACCGTTTCATCCGATTTTGCTAATTTCAATATAGTTAAGTGGTCCTACACGGAAGTAGTCATTACTAGGGGAAAAAAAATAAACAAACAGAATCATGGCCAGACTGGAGGAATATTTAACTATAATTAAGAAGCTGTTTGATACATACGGAAGCGTATTGCATTCACACCAAAAAATTAATTTGGCTGTTTTTCTGAATTAATTCTGAATTAATTCAGAAAAACAGAGCCGAATTTAAATTTTTTCAGAAAACAGTATCTCGTTAATTCGGAAAATTCCGTTTGTTTATTTTTTCCCTAGTATTTCCCTAGTATTTCCGGGTCAGACAACTTAACTATAAAAAATGAAAATAGCAAAATCGGATGAAACGGTTGTTATCCGTTTTTTCCATTTTTAATTTGGGCACAAAATCGGGAAATGAGAAAACGAACCATTGTCAGTTTTTCATTCTGGTTTTGAAAATGAAAAACAAAAGAAAAAAAAAATCTTTTTTGTTTTTTTGGTTTTAAATTGAAAAACAAATGAACGAATGATACACGGATTTATCTCCATCCACTGTCATTGATCCAACTCCATGGGTTTTACTGGTGAATCAATGTTTTAGAAGATGACGGTGTTTCCACGGTAACTACGGAGCATCTGAACGTCCAAATGGGTCATATCTGATGACCATGAAAGGATGAAAAGCTGCATTTTACACCAATTATTTACATGTATTGGTAGGATTAGTGGATCAGTATTAAACAGTTTAGATCAGTAGATGAATATAGTTTCCAGTGGTTATTTCTATGGACGGTCCTTATACTAATATTTGCCCCTGAGCCTTTCTCGGTCTCCGTTCTGCTCTTCTACCGATGCAACAATGTGCAACAGTGTCTACCATTGGCTCAGAAATGCAGTCAGATCACGTCAAAACACCATAGAACCAATGACCAGTCAAAACATCAAATATGTTGTGTTCATTCAGTTTTATTTACATATCCTCATGAGACCCAGCAATGCATGTTTGTCCTCTGTAGTGGACATGAATATCACAGCCTTACTGAAAAAAAAAAAAAAAAAAAAAAATTCCACTGATAAGGACATTATATAAAAAAATAAATAAAAAAATGTATCTGAAAAAACTGTTGCATCATGCTGTTTCCAATTACGGCAATTATTTAATGTAAAATTGTGAAAATGTTTACTTACTGGGTCTCAGGAGGAGACGATCAAGACTGTGACCATGAAATAAGATGAGATCCAGCCTTGTGTGGTGTATTTATATTTTTTTGTACAGAGATTGTTTAGATTTAGTGTATCTTCAAAATAGAGCTCTTGGGTGTTTCTGCTGAATATTTGGGTGCGTTCAATACAGATGAATTTTAAATGATTTTGTACTAAATATCTATGCTAACATTGTCCGTGTTTCTTTTTACAGTATCTGTATTTGTCTCTGTATGTGTTTTGTGTGTTTTTGTGTAACGTCAACCGGCCAGGAGGACTACAGATGGAAATTAGCCTGAGTAAGTAAGTTTTATTTGTAGAGCACTTTTCACAGACAGGGGGTCACAAAGTGCTTTACAGTGCAGATACAGCTAAAAGCAATTAAAAATACAGAGTAATATACTGTTTTAAAATGCAATTTAAAATACAATTAAAATGCAGCAAATACTTAGGCTTAGGCTATAATCTGGCATTTTTACTTTTTTTTTTTTAATGTTCATTAATATGTGTTGTTCCTCCTTTTCTTAAATAAATAGATGAAAAAAATATCACTGCTCTCTCTTCAGGCAGAATTTTTCATACTGTGCCAACAATTTTAAGTCCAACTGCCCAAAGGGTTCGATGGGCTATTGGTATCAGTTGGTGTCCATCCGTCCATAAATAACACTGGTCAACAACAAATTTATTGTTTAAGTTTTTTGAGCTGATTTAGGATAATTTTGGTGTGCTGAATCCAAAAATCACATTAATTTTGCTCAATCAGGTCAACTTTCTGAACTATGCTACATATTGGCTTTTTAACATTTTTGCTTACATTTATGGGCATTTTCACATCATATGATACAAAATTCTTTCATATTTCTTGCAATAAACGAGTTCTGAAGATTTTACTTTTGCCAATTTATGATTAATGTTTTTTTTTAATATTACAGGTGAATGAAATGGCTTCGACTAGAAGATCTTGCAAAAATAAGCCTGACGTATTCTGCTACGTCTGCGGTGAATACACCATTGTACCTAACAGGAATCAAGTCACAAGTTTCATAAAGTGTGCTTACCCATCTTATTTTGGTATTAAACTTGGTGACCAAGATAAAGTTTGGGCGCCACACATGCAAGTCATGCACCGAGTATCTGCATCAGTGGACCAAAGGTAAGAAGAGTTTGTAACACTTAATAAATACATCTTGTTAGAAAATGATTTTTTTGTTCTCTTAAAACCTATTTTGGGTGAGAACTATATAAAAAATCAACTGATAAAGTCACAAAAATGTCATCAATTTTGTGAGAAGATCAAATTTTTCAAAATCAAATTAGCAAAAAAACCTGACCTGATTGAGAAAAACAGATGTCATTTTTGGATTTAGCGGTGCAAAATGGTCCGAATTCAGTTGAAAAAACCTAGACAACTTGCAAAAAACATTTTTTTGTAACCCAGTGTAATTTTTCAAGAATCTTTGTTCTCCAAAACGTCAGCCAGAATGACTTGATATTTGTTGTGGAACATCTTTGGGGTAAGGTCTACCAAATCTGTTCAAAGAATTGGGAAATATTGATTTTTGAATTTTTTAAGACTTTTTGAATTTGTAAAAATCCCCATTGGTTTATAATGGAACACATTTCACAGGGCTAGAACTTGATAACAGTCAAACAAATGCCAATTAACGTCTTAATTATGCTGTTGGACTACACGACCCTGGGTTTTCTGAGTTGTTGTGAACATGTTGTATTTCTTATAATCAATTCATTATATGAAAGAAGTTAAAAAGAAGCCTTCTGTTTGTGAATTATAGCCAGAATATGCCGATTAATAGTTTTGTTATTTAAATAGTTGTCTTTATTCTATCCAAATATAGTGAAATGAAAATGTACACTGAACAAAAATATAAATGCACGACTTTTGTTTTTGCTCCCATTTTTCATGAGCTGAACTCAAAGATCTAAAACTTTTTCTACGAACACAAAAGGCCTATTTCTCTCAAATATTGTTCATAAATGTGTCTAAATCTGTGTAAGTGAGCACTTCTCCTTTGTCCTTTACTGAGATAATCCATCCACCTCACAGGTGTGGCATATCCAGATGCTGATTAGACAGCAGGATTATTGCACAGGTGTGACTTAGGCTGGCCACAATAAAAGGCCACTCTAAAATGTGCACTTTTACTGTATTGGGTGGTCCAGGGGGGTCAGAAAACCAGTCAGTATTTGGTGTGACCACCATTTTCCTCGCACAGTCTTCTTCATGAATTCTCTGAAACAGCTTTGGAGATGGCTTATGGTAGAGAAATGAACATTCAATTCACAGGCAAAAGCTCTGGTGGACATTCCTGAAGTCAGCATGCCAATTGCATATTCCCTCAAAACTTGTGACATCTGTGGTATTGTGCTGTGTGATAAAACTGCACATTTTAGAGTGGCTTTTTATTGTGGCCAGCCTAAGTCACACCTGTGCAAAAATCCTGCTGTCTAATCAGCATCTTCATATGCCACATCTGTGAGGTGGATGGATTATCTCAGCAAAGAAGAAGTGTTCGCTAACACAAATTTAGACAGATTTGTGAACAATATTTGAGAGAAATAAACCTTGTGTGTACACAGAAAAAGTTTTAGATCTTTGAGTTCAGCTCATGAAAAATGGGAGCAAAAACAAAAGTGGTGCGTTTATATTTTTGTTCAGTATATATTCAATAGGAAGAATTGATGAGTGGATTTAGAAATCGAACAGTGAAATGATACCCAACCTTAACTGCATTAAAAGAATTATTTCATTTCCCACTATCTGTCATTATCGAAGTAGTCTGTTGAAATTTGTGGAAATCAGGAATTCATGAAATGTGCCTTAATACTATACAAATTCTAACTGAACTTCTGAGATAAATCCACTGTCTGCTCTTCAAGTGTTTCAGACTGTGTCAGTTTCAAGTCTATCTTCCCATCATTTTTTCTGTCACTACATATGCACATAGATGAACACACACAGGGCTCAGTGCACAAAGACTGGATTGCACAGGGAATTGTGCAAGCCCCCCCCCCCCCCCCCCCCCCCCCCACGACACGAACGGCTCCATTGTGGGTGAGAACTTCATATGCCACAAAAGATTCACAAAAGTTTGGGCTAATATGCTACTGCTAAGACACTCATAAAGTTTTGCACATGACTGGAATTTGGTAATTTCTAATTCCCTGCATTTTAGTCCACTGACTGCTCCATATTAAAAAGAGACAAACCCCCTCAGATTGCATGTCTTTATGAACAGAGATGAGTCTGAAATGACCGTACATTTTACACGTTTTGACAATCTAGTCTGGGCTTTTTAGGATCGTGTCTTACTTCATGCATGTTTAATTAGAAATGAAAATAAATATGTTTCAATGCATTACTTCATTTAAACAGCCAATAATGTTAGCACTTTGATGCAGTTTTAATTAAAATCACCGTCACATGCAGAATTCTCTGCCAGTTTTGTAGTGGTGTGTTTAATTACAAATGCCAGATGTGGATTTATTGTACAATAGGTAAATAAAAATGAAAGTTTTCAGGCTAAAAATGAACCCATACCTTGTAATAGCATACATACCATATCATATATATCATACCATACATACCATATCATATATATCATACCATACATACCATATCATATATAGCATACCATACATACCATATCATATATAGCATACCATACATACCATATCATATATATCATACCATACATACCATATCATATATATCATACCATACATATCATATATAGCATACCATACATACCATATCATATATAGCATACCTTATATGCCATATGATATATAGCATAGCATAGCATACATACCATATATGTTTACCAAACCATGCATAACATAGTATATATACCACAGCATAACATACCATATTATATATACCATACCATACATACTGTTATTATATATACCAAACATACCATATCATACTATACATGCCATAGCAGAGCATATCATACATATCATATAATATACATACTATATCATATATACCATACCATACATACTGTATCATATACACCACAGCATATATATCATACCACACATACCATATCATATATACCATACCATACATACTGTTATTATATATACCAAACATACCATATCATACTATACATGCCATAGCAGAGCATACCATACATATCATATAATATACATACTATATCATATATACCATACCATACATACTGTATCATATACACCACAGCATATATATCATACCACACATACCATATCATATATACCATACCATACATACCACAGCAGAGCATATAATACATCTCATATAGTATACATACCATATCATATATACCATACCATACATACTGTTTAATATATATACCATACATACCGTATCATATATACCATACCATACATACCATAGCAGAGTATACATTCATATCATATATACCATACCATATCATATACACCATAGCATATATACCATACCATACCATACCTGCCATGTCATATATACCATTCCATACATACTGTTTAATGTATATACCATACATACCATATTATATATACCATACCATACATACCATAGCAGAGCATACATACATATCATATAATATACATACCATACCATACATGCCATATCATATATACCATACCACACATACCATATCATAGACACCATACCATATATACCATACCATACATACCATACCATACATACCATATCATATATACCATACATACCATAGCAGAGCATGCCATACATATCATATATACCATACCATACATACTGTATCATATATACCATACCGTACATACCATATCATATATACCATATCATATATACCATACCGTACCATACCTTGAATTTAGGAAAAACAAAAGATCACTGACTGTTCCATATTGAAAAGAGAGGTCTTTACTGAACGGAGATGAGTCATAAATGACCTTAGATGAGATGAACACAGTCAGAGTTCTCCAAAATCAGACCAGTTTGGATGCTCTGTGGTTGGGAAATGTCCACTAAAAATAGGCTCCAGCTATTAATGTAATTTATCCACTTCTGAAATGTGTATGAGTCATAAAATAATCTTATGTGTTATTGAATATACACAGAATATTGCAGGAATATTTGCGCTGATGTTTGGCAGTCATTAATCTTGTGTTTTCTGCAACTGTCACAGGATTATTTTTTGTCTTACTTGCATTGTTTTTCCTTTTGTGGATCTGACTCATAGATTTATAATGAAGAAGGATAGGATAACTGGCATGGAGAGCAAATTAATAAATCACCACACTCCATTTAAAATTATTTCAACAACTATTTCAGTATAACATAAAGTCGGTATTGTCTTAAATCCCAAAACATTATATGTAAAACATTTACAATTCTTATTTTGCCAATCTACTTTTTCATTATTTACTGTTCACATTGAGCTATCTTTATGTATTCCAACTCAAGCGCTGTGGAAAAGTGTGAAATATGAATTATACAAACTGAATAGGGAATACACACATTACTGTATGAATTATAAATTAATGGCAGTGACCCCACAAACGTGGAACACAGCATCAGTGTTACAGGGATGGCTAATACGAGCACTACACTGTAGTGTTCATTAAAGTTTAATGACTTATGCAGAGGTAAGCTTGAGCAAATATTGTATTTACTGACAGTGAACACAGATGAATACACAAACTACTTATGTTAAAGTAGTTTAAAGGGGTTGTAGTCACGTTCAGACGTGACATTACAAGAAACAAGGAGATAACGTAAGCCTGTGTTTATTTTTACACCTGTTTTTATTGAAAAATAGAATAAATATTGTCAGTATTAATATAAAACCCTGGTGTTGCTTTAGTAGTATCTTAATCTGGTACTATATTAACCCATAAAGACCCAAAAATCCACTGTCAATAAAAATCGTCTATTGATCTGAGATGTTTAATACTTGTTGATCCATTAATCCTATCAATACATGTAAATAATTGGTGTAAAATGCAGTTTCTCATCTTTTCATGGTCATCAGATATGACCCATTTGGACATTCAGAGACTCCATAGTTACCGTGGAAACACCGTCATCTTCTACAACATTGATTGACCAGAAAAATCAATGGAGTTGGATAAATAACAGTGGATGGAGATGCTTGGTTATATGTTCAGTTATTGATATTGCTGAAAAAGTCAGTTTTTCATCAGTTTTCTTGGTTTCTGATAAAATAACCCTCAACTTTAATCAGAGCTTTCATGAAAATCTACATGATCAGTGAATTAAATATTAGTGATGGGGACAAGACTGCCTATGTCGAGACAGAGTCAAGACCGAGTCTTTGAAGAAGCAAGATGGAGTGGGGATCGAGTCTTTGAAGAAGAAAGACCAAGTCGAGGCCGAGTCTTTGAGGACGCAAGACCGAGTCGGGATCGAGTCTTTGAGGATGCAAGACTGAGTCGAGACCGAGTCTTTGAGGATGCAAGACTGAGTCGAGACCGAGTCTTTGAGGATGCAAGACTGAGTCGAGACCGAGTCTTTGAGGATCCAAGACTGAGTCGAGGCCGAGTCTTTGAGGATGCAAGACCGATTCGAGATCGAGTCTTTGAAGAAGCAAGACCGAGTCGGGATCGAGTCTTTGAGGATGCAAGACTGAGTCGAGACCGAGTCTTTGTAGAAGCAAGACCGAGTTGAGATCGAGTCTTTGAAGAAGCAAGACCGAGTTGGGATCGAGTCTTTGAGGATGCAAGACCAAGTCGAGACAGAGTCTTTGAAGAAGCAAGACCAAGTCGAGATCGAGTCTTTGAGGATGCAAGACTGAGTCGAGATCGAGTCTTTGAAGAAGCAAGACCGAGTCGGGATCGAGTCTTTGAGGATGCAAGACTGAGTTGAGATCGAGTCTTTGAGGATGCAAGACTGAGTCGAGACCGAGTCTTTGTAGAAGCAAGACCGAGTTGAGATCGAGTCTTTGAAGAAGCAAGACCGAGTTGGGATCGAGTCTTTGAGGATGCAAGACCAAGTCGAGACAGAGTCTTTGAAGAAGCAAGACCAAGTCGAGATCGAGTCTTTGAAGAAGCAAGACCGAGTTGGGATCGAGTCTTTGAGGATGCAAGACCAAGTCGAGACAGAGTCTTTGAAGAAGCAAGACCAAGTCGAGATCGAGTCTTTGAAGAAGCAAGACCGAGTTGGGATTGAGTCTTTGAGGATGCAAGACCGAGTCGAGACCGAGTCGAGACCGAGTCTTTGAGGATGCAAGACTGAGTCGAGACCGAGTCTTTGAGGATGCAAGACTGAGTCGAGGCCGAGTCTTTGAGGATGCAAGACCGAGTCGAGATCGAGTCTTTGAAGAAGCAAGACCGAGTCGGGATCGAGTCTTTGAGGATGCAAGACTGAGTCGAGACCGAGTCTTTGTAGAAGCAAGACCGAGTTGAGATCGAGTCTTCGAAGAAGCAAGACCGAGTTGGGATCGAGTCTTTGAGGATGCAAGACCAAGTCGAGATCGAGTCTTTGAGGATGCAAGACTGAGTCGAGATCGAGTCTTTGAAGAAGCAAGACCGAGTCGGGATCGAGTCTTTGAGAATGCAAGACTGAGTTGAGACCGAGTCTTTGAGGATGCAAGACTGAGTCGAGACCGAGTCTTTGTAGAAGCAAGACCGAGTTGAGATCAAGTCTTTGAAGAAGCAAGACCGAGTTGGGATCGAGTCTTTGAGGATGCAAGACCAAGTCGAGATTGAGTCTTTGAGGATGCAAGACTGAGTCGAGATCGAGTCTTTGAAGAAGCAAGACCGAGTCGGGATCGAGTCTTTGAGAATGCAAGACTGAGTTGAGACCGAGTCTTTGAGGATGCAAGACTGAGTCGAGACCGAGTCTTTGTAGAAGCAAGACCGAGTTGAGATCGAGTCTTTGAAGAAGCAAGACCGAGTTGGGATCGAGTCTTTGAGGATGCAAGACCAAGTCGAGACAAAGTCTTTGAAGAAGCAAGACCAAGTCGAGATCGAGTCTTTGAAGAAGCAAGACCGAGTCGGGATTGAGTCTTTGAGGATGCAAGACCGAGTCGAGACAAGTCGAGACCTAGTCTTTGAGGATGCAAGACTGAGTCGAGACCGAGTCTTTGAGGATGCAAGACTGAGTCGAGGCCGAGTCTTTGAGGATGCAAGACCGAGTCGAGATCGAGTCTTTGAAGAAGCAAGACCGAGTCGGGATCGAGTCTTTGAGGATGCAAGACTGAGTCGAGACCGAGTCTTTGTAGAAGCAAGACCGAGTTGAGATCGAGTCTTCGAAGAAGCAAGACCAAGTTGGGATCGAGTCTTTGAGGATGCAAGACCAAGTCGAGACAGAGTCTTTGAAGAAGCAAGACCAAGTCGAGATCGAGTCTTTGAGGATGCAAGACTGAGTCGAGATTGAGTCTTTGAAGAAGCAAGACCGAGTCGGGATCGAGTTTTTGAGGATGCAAGACTGAGTTGAGACCGAGTCTTTGAGGATGCAAGACCAAGTCGAGACAGAGTCTTTGAAGAAGCAAGACCAAGTCGAGATCGAGTCTTTGAAGAAGCAAGACCGAGTCGAGATTGAGTCTTTGAGGATGCAAGACCGAGTCGAGACCGAGTCTTTGAGGATGCAAGACTGAGTCGAGACCGAGTCTTTGAGGTTGCAAGACTGAGTCAAGATAAAGTCTTTGAGGAAGCAATATTGAGTCGGGACTGAGTCTTTGAGGAAGCAAGACCAAGTCAGGATTGAGTCTTTGAGGATGCAAGACCAAGTCGAGACTGAGTCTTTGAGGATGCAAGACTGAGTCGAGATAAAGTCTTTGAGGATGCAAGACTGAGTCGAGATAAAGTCTTTGAGGAAGCAATATCAAGTTGGGACTGAGTCTTTGAGGAGGCAAGACCTATTTGAGACCGAGTCTTTCAGGAGTTGAGACCAAGAGCATAAAAACAAGTGCATTTCAGTGGTGGCTCATGGCTTTTTTTTGTTTATCAACCCAAAATACCATCTATTCTATATCATTATAATGTATAACTAAGACTAACAGCTTAAAAAAAAGTCAGATGTCAAACACCTTCTACTCAGACTTAAGACAAGGCTAGGTGAGGCATGAAAATGTCAGCTTGTGAGCATAGCATAGTTTAACAAATATATAGCTGCACTCACCTGTCAGGATGATTTCTGTGAACATGTCGATGAAAATTGGAAGTCGTTTCATAAGTTTCGGTCATGGAGGTGTGGCGTCACTTGGATTCTGCGGTGTCTTTTGCAATTATTGTTTTGTGATGAAGAAAGGCAAATTCGTATGACTGCAGACTGGTCGCTCATCTTGTCTCCGAAGTGAGGTCACCGACACTGAATGCAGAATCGTTGCATTGCACCATGGGATGTACTTATCAAATAACGCCATTCCATATGGTTTTTTTTAGTTCAAGAATTTTCATTTTGTCTTCTTATCTTAATGATCCAGGGGTTATTTTCGTTAGTTCAGACAAAGTAGTAGTAGAGTGATGTTCTCGTACCTTCAGAGGTGTCTCCTGATACGTTGCTTTTTTAAAAAAATTATTATTTAAATCTATGTGTAATGAGGCTTAATTGCATTTTTTGGTAACATGAACATAAAAAAAAAAATCTGTTGGTATCGTGGACTCACTCTGAAATTACAAGTCATTGTCCTCCCACTGTGGTCTGAGACTGGGTCAAGACCAAGTCCTTGAAGGGTCAAGTCCGAGACAAGACCGAGAAAGCAGAAAATGATCTCGAGACCGTATTACAACACATGATTTACGCTGAAACAAAGCTAAATAAAGAAGATAATATTGAAGCGAATGGTAATAAATCACTAAAAAAAAAAAAGGTTAAATAGAGAAAAAAATGAATTTGGGAATGTTGAGCCGCATTATGTAATAAATTCCCATTATGTAATAAAAGTTCAAAATGTAATAAGAATGTCACGTCATCTTGTAATAAAGCCACATTATGTAATAAACTGACGCATTTTGTAATAAACTACCTCAATACATTATGTAGTAAATTTTTTCACACTATGTAGTAAGTTATTACAATTTGA
This sequence comes from Sphaeramia orbicularis, assembly GCF_902148855.1. Taxonomy (NCBI): domain Eukaryota; kingdom Metazoa; phylum Chordata; class Actinopteri; order Kurtiformes; family Apogonidae; genus Sphaeramia; species Sphaeramia orbicularis. Next base: position 28,595,438 of record NC_043976.1, on the reverse strand, counting down.
GAAATGTATTACAAAATGCACTTGACACATTTTTATCTAAAAAAAATGTAATAACATGGTTCATTATGTAATAACAATCCAAATTAATATATTTTCAGCGCAATTTAGAAGAAATTAGTCACAGGAGCTACAGGTAATGGAATCCGAACTTTAACCACACAGTTTAAAGATTAATTTAGCACATTACATTTTCCTGAAAATAAAAATGTGTCAAGTGCATTTTGTAATAAACTTCTCAAATTGTAATAACTTACTACATAATGCGAAAAAATTTACTACGTAATGCACTGAGGTAGTTTATTACAAAATGCGTCAGTTTATTACATAATTCGGCTTTATTACAAGATGACGTGACGTTCTTATTACGTTTGAACTTTTATTATATAATGGGAATTTATTACATAATGCGGCTCAACAGGGAACTACCACAAAAGTAGCACTGGGTCTTTATGAGTTAACGCCTGCATTTATATCTGTCCGGGTGTATAAAAAGTAGGAAGGTGGATCATTTATTTATCTTAACACATCGGCATCTTCTTTGTCAGGTATTTTTTGCATTTCTGATTTAGGTTTAGTATTGAATTGAGTTTCTCATTTGGGGACACCTCCTTAAATAACCTCCTCACAGCAGAATTGTCATCATTAATCTAACTCTTAACATAAAAATCAAAACTACGCTAATGTTTACACAACTCTACAGCCATCACGCTTAATACTTTTGACAGCAGCCCCAAAGACATATCAGCTCTATGAGAGGACAAACAACACTCCAATCAACACCTGCCAGCCCTGAATAATGGCTGCAGAAAATTCAACACATTTAATTCTGCTAAATATTTTGTGGTGCGGGACTGGTGTCAGCAGTATAGTTTTGAATCACCTTGATTAGTGCCGGGGCCATCTGTCATACTTGCAGGCACACTGTTTTTTTTGTTTGTTTTTTTGCAGGTGAGGAAAGCTACAGACTCTGTGAGCTTCCAGGAGATGGTAGATGTGTGCCCACTGCCTCAGACTGTCCTGCTGGGCGAGCTGCTGATTTGTGTTTGCGAGCACTTCATGTGAAACGATGCCGGGGTAGATGATGAAGCACGGTCCTCTGTCAGATGTTGTTGAGGTTGGAGGTTTATATTCGCTCCGACTAAATGCATTCCGTCGCAGTTCTTCACAACTCCGACCGTCTCATTTGAATATGCGGCGTGTGTATATGCCCTCTGTTTGTTCAGTTCGCTGCTTCAGTTGGATGAGGATTTTCAGAATGTTTTACATTTTTTAGGTTAGGTTAGATTAGAGAAAGTTAGGTTTGGTTAGGTTACGTTAGATTAGGTTACATTAGGTTAGATTAGATTAGATTAGGTTAGGTTCCATTAGATTAGGTAAAGTTAGGTTAGGTTAGATTAGGTTATTGAGATTAGGTTAGGTTAGATTAAGTTATTTTAGATTATATTAGGTTAGGTTAGATTAGGTTATGTTAGGTTAGATTAGATTTGATCAGGTTAGATGATGTTAGATTAGATTAGATTAGATTATGTTATTTTAGATTATATTAGGTTAGGTTATATTAGGTTATGTTAGATTATGTTATGTTATGTTATGTTATGTTATGTTAGATTAGGTTATATTAGATTATGTTAGATTAGGTTAGGTTACATTAGATTAGGTAAAGTTAGGTTAGATTAGGTTAGGTTTGGTTAGATTAGGTTTGGTTACATTAGGTTAGGTTAGATTAGATTAGGTTATTGAGATTAGGTTAGGTTAGATTAGGTTATTTTAGATTATATTAGGTTAGGTTAGATTAGGTTATGTTAGGTTAGATTAGATTATATTATATTAGATCAGGTTAGATTAGATTAGGTTATGTTAATTTATGTTATGTTATGTTATGTTAGATTAGGTTATATTAGAATATGTTAGATTAGATTGGGTTAGATTAGATTATGTTAGATTAGATTAGATTAAGTTAGATTATTTTAGATTAGGTTAGGTTATGTTAGGTTAGATTATAGTAGGTTAGGTTAGATTAGGTTATATTAAATTAAATTAGATTAGGTACATTTAGATTATATTAGGTTATATTATATTAGGTTAAATTAGGTTATATTAGATTAGGTTGGATTAGGTTATATTAGATTAGGTTATATTAGATTATGTTAGATTAGTTTGTTTTAGATTAGATTAGGTTACATTAGATTAGATTAGATTAGACTGGACTAGATTAGATTAGATTACAGGATGTTTGCTTTTTATAAAAATAATAAAAATTCCAGACTTTTTCAAAACTGCAATTTTTTTTTTTTCCCAAGACCTTAACTTTAGCTCCGTTCAGACTGCCGACACATGTGGCCTAAATCAGATTTCTTTGCCCACATGTGACCTGTATCTGATCTGTTAAAGACAGTTTGAACAGCACAAATCCCATTTTTTTTTTTTTTTTTTTTCAAATCAAACCCTGGCCACTAATACGGTCCTAAATCCAATACGTTCCCGATATTTTGCAATGCGACTTCAACTTTTGAACGTCAGGTCACATTTATCCGACCTTTCTGTCATTGAAATGCAACAAACGTCACAATTCTGCGTCCCAGGAGGAAGTGCAATGATACTAGTTTACTGTTCACTCATTAAAAAAACCTTTTCCATCGTGGTCATATGGAGCCTTCTACTAATCTGAGTTAAATACAGTGGTAGAACATTTCAGGTTGGCAAGGTCATATACAGTACAGATTTATTTATTTACTTACTTACTTACATATTTATTTATTTATTTATTTGGTAACATAAAGGCATATCTTGTATCAATATTGTGTCTAATCCATTGGCGTCCAAGCTTTATTTTCCCCTATAATCTATGTGGATAAAGTTTTAAAACATCTCCCTAATTCTCCAGTTTCATGAAGTAAAAACAACACCAAAACATGATGTTGAACCCTAGCGCTTCATGGTTCACATATCATTTTTTGGGGGGTTAAAAGCCTCAGTTTCATGTTCATCATTACGGCCAAACAGTTCTATTTTTATCCCGTCTCTCCAGGGAATTTTCTTCCAAAAGGTCAGATCTGTGTCACTGTGCTCATTTGCAAACTTTAGACATGATGTTCCTCCACTGGTGTTTGAGTAGTGGCTTCCTCTTCGGGGAGCTGCCTTTCAAGGTTCTGACGATTCAGCATCCTCATTGTGGATGGAGACATTTTATCGGCCGCCTCCAACATCTTTAATAGTTCAAACACTAATTGTTCTGAGATGCTTTTGAACCTGCCATGCCAAATTAGCGTTCATCTCATTATCTTCAGTCCATTTCTCCTTCCTGAAGGACTTTGTGTGGTTCTGCAATGTTTATGCTTTGCACTATAGTTTGTAGAGATAAATGTGGTACCTCAGAACATCCGGACATTTCTTACAAGGACAATCACACTTGTAGAAATCTATCATTTGGACTCTAAAGTCTTGCTAAATCGCATTAACTCATAAAAACCCAAACATCCACCATCGACCAAAATCTGCTGATCTATAATGTTTAATACCTGTTGATCCACTAATCCACTCAATAGATCTAAATAATTGGTGTAAAATACAGTTTTTCGTCTTTTCACGGTCATCAGATATGACCCATTTGGATGTTCAGAGGCTCCGTAGTTACCGTGGAAACACCATCATCTTCTTCAACATTGATTCACCAGTAAAAGCGATGGAGTTGGATCAATGACAGTGGATGGAGACACTTGGTTTATGTTCAGTTAAGGATATATTTAACAGGAAAAAGTCACTATTTCTTCAGTTTTCTCTGTTTTGATATAATAACCTTTGAGGTTACTCACAAGATCAGTGAATTAAATGTAGAAAAATACAGGAATTACACTGAAAAAACTCAAACTAAAGACGATAATGTTGCAATAAATGTTTACATCGCTTAAGAAAGGTTAAATATAGACAACTAGAAAAGCACTTGGAGAACACAGACCTCCACCAAAGCAGATCAACCCCCCCGATCACCACCAAAATTTTATCATTTGTTCCTTGTGCCAGTATCAACATCTCCTGAAAATTTCATCAAAATCCGTCCATAACTTTTTCAGTTATGTTGGTAACTAACCAACAAACCCTGGCAAAAACATAACCTCCTTGGTGGAGGTAAAAAATAATTTGGGAACTGCCACAAAAAGTACCACTGAGTCTTCATGGGTTCAGTTTCCCATGTTAACAAGTAAAATGACTCAAGACCTCATGATAAATGCCTTCGCTTAGTGTTTTCCAACCTTGGGGTCAGGACTCCAAGTGGGGTCGCCTGGAATTCAAATGGGATCATCTGAAATTTCTAGTAATTGATGAAAATGTAAAAAAAAAAAAAAAAATACTAAAAAAATATACAGTGAGTTGATAGAGACAGTCACAATACATAATACATCATATATAAAATTCTACTTCTGTCAGGATCTGTGCCTGTGACCCTCAGCTCCTCCTTGTCATAATCATTATTATCATTAGACTCACCTGCTGGCGCTGCGTGGCTGCAGCCAATTTCCACTGGCCTATTTAAGGATTAGGTTTGCAGCCATGCAGCCCTGGTCCATTTCTCCTTATCCTCTCCATAACCCGGACATTTTTCCATATTCATCCACGGACTCTGACCCCAGGTTTTGTATGTTTTTTGGACTCTTTTTTTGCTTTAGTTTTTTGTGTTAGGTTTTTCGTTGTCTGGTTTTCTTTTTTTTTATATTTTGTTAAATAAACTTGTTATTTTTTTCCCTTCAGTACCGAGCATTTGAGTCCTTTCTTTTCCCCCGTTGTGACAACTTCTTACCTTCAAGGCCATAAACCACCTTGCCCCTCAGTACCTCAGAAACCTCCTCAACATAAACATCCCCACCCGCAGTCCCAGGTCATCTTCATCTGTCCAGCTCACTCGCTTGACTACCATGGGGTCCAGAGCTTTCAGCCGCTCAGCCCCCCGTCTCTGGAATGCCCTCCTGGAACACATAAAAAACTGTGATTCTATTACCACCTTCAAATCCCAGCTTAAGAATTATTTATTCAGACAGGCCTAATCAATTCCATAATTTCATTTTTATCTACTGCCATTTTATGTATCTATATATGTATATATGTAATTTTAATTATGTTTTATTTATTTTTAACAACTTTGTACAGTGACCTTGAGTGTCCTGAAAGGTGCCTATAAATAAAATGTATTATTATTATTATTATTATTATTATTATTATTATTATTATTATTATTATAAAAGACTTGACAAACTGTGAAGCTGAAACTGAAACATTGTGGTACTGTTTATCTGTCAAATGTTCATTGTGGTCAGTTTCAGATGCTGCAGCTCTTTCATAATTCATAGTTTGAGTTCTTGTTTGTTCAGTATTAATTGTCAGCCTTGTAAATCCAAGCTGGACTGACTGTACATATCCTGACCAAGGAAAATAAAATTCTCACTTTGTGCAGTAATCTACACCTGGCTTTTCTGCCTCCACCCATAATAATATACATTATATAGACTAAATGTTGTCTAAAATTAACGTTTATTTGCAACATAGTATAGCAAACTATTACATGATCAAAAGAAATTAATTTTAGCAAAAAAAAAAAAAAAAGTCTCTGTTTTGAATGTCTGGGGTTGCCAGAAATTTGTGATGTTAAAATGGGGTCACAAGCCAAAAAAGGTTGGGAACCACTGGGTTAGCTTATATAAACTCTCTAAAGTCACGGCTTCACTTTCCAAAAAACTTTACCAGCTGTTTAAATTTAGGGTGCGTCTGAAAAGTCCAAATAAATCCCTCCTTACTACTTTTCCTAAGGTTAAGGACAGATGAAAAGGAGAATTCAATATCAGTTCAGAAAACTGTGGTGCTGAGAGAATTCAGCTGTTCTTACAAACTCCAGAATTTTAACAACATTCTGCCTGTTACCAAATGTTTGTGTAATATTTTGTGCATTGTACATCTATAAATAATAAGTTAAGGCATAATGTAATTAAAATTGCACTCATTTTTCTAATGAAATTTCCATTTTTTCAGGTTATTCACAGCTTTTTTTGTAAATATTTTCATAATTTAATGGGGTTTTTTTGTACTAAAACAAAAATAAATGTGGCCCTTGAATCAAAATGAGTTTGACACCTGTGGTTTAAAGCAGAGAACGTATCATATTAATTCATATATTACTTAAAGTGAGCCTGATATATTGTTTTTGTCAACAGTCAGGTCGCCCGACATTGCCGCTGCAAGGAATTGTGGGATGATATTCTGTCCTCTCCCTCGGTAAATGTTGATCCGGTGTATCCTATACTAAAGGTAATGCCAAAGGAAGCATGAAAGCATATTTTCTTTACATATAAAGAATTAAAAGGACTATTCAGATGTACCTATAGTCCTTTTATGTTCATTTCAATCAAGTTTATTATAAAGACATTTCACATTCTCAAATTAAAGTAGCTCGGATCAACTGAATTTAGGCGATGTAAATTAAATGTTCAGAACGGTGTAAAAATGTATGTATTTAGCAAAATAAACGTCTGACCTTAACTGTGTCTGCTTCTATCGCTGCTGTAGTTATTTTACAATTTGGTGTCATTACATTAAATATTGACACCAAAAGTCAAGGCTTTTTTTTTTTTTTTTACCTAAAAACACTTTAAGTATTAACCATTTATATTGTTAATGTCAAGAGCGCTATTGAATAGTCCAATTCTATTCACCTGTGGAGTGTGTTTCCATTTGCATCCTATTATGTTTTATTTATCCTGCTTTTACATCTATAACTAGGAAACAGGGCAGAAAATACCCATAACCTGATTTTAAGTAAAATAAAATAACATAAACAAAATAAATAAATGTATGAGTAAGGATGACGATATACCGTAAATTCCGGACTATAAGCCGCTACTTTTTTCCCACGCTTTAAGCACTGCGGCTTATACGACGATTTTCCCTTATTGCCTGCCACACCCCAGGGAAGAATCTGTCTATTGTTACCAGGTATGCAGGAATGGATAACATTAACAACTTAACCTTTATAAAGTTAATGCTAACAAACACAAAAGGGGAACTTTTAAGGAAAAATAGTAAACTTTCAAATGTTAATATTGTTTCACAAAGATACAAAACAAAACTCTGAATGAAAACACCCAATAAAGCTCTCCAGAGACTGTCATAAATTTAAAGCATCTCAGAATTAATGTGCACGTCGTGCGTAATGTTAAATGAAAATGATATTGCAACAGACGTAATTATTTGTTTTTAATCTTTATATTTCAAAAATAAATTAAAAGTCCTACTCTAACGAAAAACAAAAATTTGTTCACTTTCAAGTGTCTTTCAAGTCATTTTAAGTCCGTGAATCCACAGCCGGCGCAAAAGCAATTCAATCCCGTATCGGCACGAATCCAAAGGATAAGTCCACCGACAAAAAAAAAAAAAGAAAGAGAAAATGTGCTTTTAGTACTATCCTTTAATTGCCTCGTTTTTTGTCTTTTGTTTTTTTTAATCGTCATATTAACAACGAATCAACCTATAGATATGACAGCAAGCTCACACATATCAATACCCCTTTACATACAGGGAATAATTTCATTTGAACTCAAAGAAAACCTTTATCCAATTACCTTCCAGTTTTTTTTTTTTTTTTACTTTATTTATAGAACTTTTCAACATTTATAAAACTTTTCATTTCACATGTATGACATTTATAATTTCAAGCAATGTATTTATAATACAAAGATTGACACTAGACATGATAAACAAACAGAACCCAAGGCAAAACAAAACAAAACAAAAAGGGCAATACAAACAAGACACACATAAAGACAGTCAAGACAGTGCATTCTGATACCATTAAAGGAGGAGAGAAAATAAATAAACAAAACAGGTCAATAACAATATAAACACCTAAAATGTTTTTAAAGTTCCAGGCCAGGCAACATATTCACGCAGTGTAAAAGAGGCTCCCATATTTTGTCAAATTTATAGATAGAGTTATTTAGGGTGCACCTAATTTTTTCTAACTTTATATTAAGCATGATGTCTCTAATCCATTGATCGTGTGTTGGAGGTGATGAGTCCTTCCATTTGAAAAGAATGGTACGTCTAGCAAGTAAAGATGCAAAGGCCACAACTTTTTGTAGGTTAACTGAAGGAACTGAGTCATCCGTGCATGAAATGAGACCGAAAATAGCAGTAAGAGGAGATGGCTGAATACGGCACTCATATGCCTTGGAAATAAAATCAAAAAAAGAGTACTGTCCAGTTTTGACGCAATGAAAAAAAGGTTCCACTTGGTCCCATAGACTCCCATAGAAGCCAGGCTTCGACTGGGAAATGCATTGACCATAGATCGTATGAGGAAACAGCGCAACGGGAATGTATGAGAAGTGAACAACATGGAGTCTGATGATTTGTGATAAAGCTGATTCTGAACGAACTCATCTGTGAGATGAACGTGTTTTAACACATGTGTAGTCAATGAAATGTCAACACAACCAAACATATTTAACCATTTCATTTTTGTAATGATAGAGGAAGCCGGGATTCTCTTGCAGTCTATGACAAATCGCCACTGGTGGACTCCCGCGGCTTATAAACCGGCGCGGCTTATATGTGTACAAAATTGATTTTCTTTCTAAAATTAGGGTATGCGGCTTATATTCAGGTGCGGTCTATAGTCTGGAATTTACGGTACTCCAAATGCTCTATAAGTGCATAAGTCACCTGATCAGATTTTCTGGCCATTCTTGTCGCTTTAAAACGATCAATAGCCGGGTAGAAATTAAATTTTCCTTTGCAATAGTTTACTGCTTGAGTAGTCAGATGTCACAAGATTCCAACTCCTGGGTTCAGCTGCCGTGGTGTGTTGTGCATGGGTGTGAACGCCACCATAACTCGATGAAGACAGTTTTATTGGACTCATATGACCCAACCGACCTAAAGCAAAGCTGTCAAAGCTAGACAAATCCATTTAAAGCCATGCATCTTTCTCGTGCTCTTTTTCCTTGATAGAGTATGCAATCTTGTCTTGTAAGAGACCGAGACATTTTCGGACAAATAGATTTACTAAAACAAACGTGTACGTTAAGTTTAGGCGATGACAGAAAGGAGTGTCTACACAAAAAAAAAAACAAACAAACTGAGATTTATTTATGATGTTGAAAATACACACAAAAATAAACCGTGGGATGCTCACTTTGTCCTTTAGTCGAGCAAATTGTTGCTGGAAATGACATGAAATATGTATAACAATACACATGTGAACTCCAGTTTCCCTGAGCTGTTTTACCAAAGCTCCGTTTGTCATGTGTATACTGCTATTGTTACATTTTTGTTGGTTTTGTGAGTGCCAGCAGTTACCCAAATCGTTTATTTGGCTCCCTGCTAAAACAAAGAGTATCTGCGTTTCCAGTGCAGAGGTAATGAAAGGCCATAATGCCATTACAGCACTAATGCACCCACAGAATAATCAGATTTGCGGACACCCCTGCCCCGATAACACTGGGACATTTAACTCGCATGGCATTGATGCAAACACATTGATTGCTCATAAACTGTCTGCAACTGCTTTGTCACTGTGGATATCTGTAAATACATTTGGGGTCTGCATAGATACACTGTACGCTGCCAAGTTGTTTGATGCTTTTTGGTGTCTAAATATTGTGTCCCCAATCAAAAGTGTTCCTGTTTAACAATCAGCTGTCAGACTAACAGGTCCATTAGTTCATTTATCGAAAGTTGTTGCAGAAAAATCAACTATTTAGATCCAGTTAATGTCTTTTTTAAAGATTCCTCTGAAGTACAGTAGTGTGCAAATGCCACCCTTAGCGCTGTTGTTTTTCCAGGATTGTAAATGTATTATTATTATTATTATTATTATTATTATTATTATTATTATTATTATTATTACCCTGCCCTCGAAGGAGAGGCAAGGGGTATTGTTTTTAGTTTGGTTTGCTTCTTTGTTTGTTAACACTCTAGCAGCAAAACTTTTGGTTCAGTTCATACCAAATTGGGTTGATAGATTGCCAGTGACCCAGAATATATCTGATTACATTTTGGGAACAGTAGGTCAAACTTCAAATTTTTTATGAATTGAAAAAAAAAAAATCCCATTTACTTATAATGTGCGACATTTTAAATGTTTGTAGCAGCAAAACTATTGGTTGAATTCATATCAGATTTGATTTATAGATTGCCAGTGACCCAGAATAGATGTGATAAAATTTTGGGAAAAGTAGGTCAAAGTTCAAAATGTTTATGAATTAAAAAAAAAAAAAAATCCCATTTACTTATAATGGGCGACATTTTAAATGTCTGTAGCAGCAAAAGTATTTGTTCAATTCATGCCAAATTTGGTTTATACATTGCCAGTGACCCAGAATAGATGTGATTACATTTTGGGAAAAGTAGGTCAAAGTTCAAATTTTTTTATGAATTAAAAAAAAAAAAAAAAAAAACATTCTCCCATTTATGTATAATGGGTGAAAATTTAAATGTCTATGAAAACATCAATTTTGTTTCAGTTTACTTCAAACTTGACACATATAGAGGCAACTGATTTGCTGACATCAGCACATGCATAGACATGATGACATCAGCTGGATTGATGCCAAAATAAGATACAATACATGCAAGGGGCGGGGTGCCTGGCACCACTTACTATTATTGTTATTACCTACATCTTTATATTACTTGTGTTGTATTTAGGACTACTATTACTGTTATCACTTTATTAAAAAAAAAAAATAAATAAATAAAAAAAAAAAAAATATATATATATATATATATATATATATATATATATATATATATATATATATAGTGCATACTGTGATATTGTATTAGAATATTGTGACTTAATAAGCTACTTATTATTATTATTATTATTATTATTATTACTGCTACTACTACAACTACTACTACTACTTTGCCATTTATTTCTACCAGTACTTTCCAATGTGCAATTGCAATTTTTCACTATTGTTTTATTTAATCATTGTATTGCTATTTTCTTGTGGTATTTCTTGTGTATATATTCTGTGTTGTGCTGTGTTTGGAACCTCGACTGCCTGAGGGCTCTGCCCAAAGGATCAGTAAAATTCAATTTTATCTAATCTAATTTAATCTAATCTAATCTAATCTAATCTAATCTAATCTAATCTCAAATATGCATATGTATTTCAGTTTCTTTTATTTATTAACCAATAAGGGCCCAGTGTGACTTTTGTGTCAGTTTCCAAATAACTTTTTCTCTCTATTTAACCTTTCCTAAGTGATTTATCACCATTTATTATTATATTACCCTCTATTTTTCATTTTTTCCAGTGAAAATCATCTATTTTCCTATATTTAATAAACTGATAATGTAGATGTTCATAAAACCTCACAGCAAATTCAAAGATTATTATATCAAAACAGAAAAAAAATGGAGAAATAGTGGCTTTTTCAGTAAAATATATCGATAACTGAACATAAAACTAGTGTCTCCATCCACTGTCATTGATCCAACTCTATAGGTTTTACTGGTGAATCAATGTTGTAGAAAATGGAGGTGTTTCCACGTTCACCATGAGGCCTCTGAACGTCCAAATGGTTCATATCTGATGACCATGAAAAGATGGAAAAACTATATTTTACACCAGTTATTTACATGGATTGATAGGATAAGTGGATCAACATTTTAGATCAGTGGATGCTTTTGGTTGACGGTGGATGTTTGGGTCTTAATGGGTTAAGATATAACAAAAAAAATACAGGAAATGCGTGCATAGTGTTGAAAAAATCTGAACCAAATGAATTCTGCATTGCTGCCAAAGTCAGTATTCAGTATGACATCCATTAACGTGTCCCAAACAGTAGGAAATATTTGACAAGTATTGAATAAAATCTGGTATAAATGCACTGAAAAATAGTGCTGGAAATCTCACACTGTCTGAACAAACATGACATGTTAAGTGTAAAAGGAGGTCACAGAAAATGCTATTTATATATGTCCTGTGTATTATTTTGTTGTATATTCTTCTAGTTTGGGTATTATTTTGGCTGTACCTCAGTACAGAAAATGAGGAGGTACTTGTATGTGGTCATTAAAACCTTAAAACCCTGAACCTAGAAGTGGCATAAGACTTTTGCTCAGTGCAATACATGTGTTGGCACAACTGATCACCATCTGTTCATGCCATCTTTCGCAAATGTTGAGATGAGACAAGATCCTCGCCCTTGTCTTCCCCGAGTCCAGGTTCACACTGGAATCTGACTCAATATTTTACCTTCCATTTCCCTCCTTTCTACAGTAATGGCCCAAAGTTTCGACATTGGCACAAATGTTGTTTTCCCAAACTTTGCTGATACAGTTCCTTTAAATTCTTTTCTATGTGTTTCTGTGATACTTTAAAGAGAACAATTACAGGTGTTTTATTAGTTTCAAAGACTTTTATTGGCACATAAATCACATTTATGCAAAGAGTCAGTTTGAGACTCTGAAAGTCACCTTTGCTCTGTAAAGGAACAACAACGTCTGAGCTGTAACTACACCCTAAAAATGACAAACATCTTTTCATGCGTCACTTTGTATTACCGGGATGTAGTCATTTTTAACCCTTAAAGACCCAAACGTCCACCGTCGACTCAAACTATTGACTGATTTAACTGTTTAATATCTGTTCTTCCATTAATCCTATCAATACATGTAAATAATTGGTGTAAAATACAGTTTGTCATCTTTTCATGGTCGTCAGATATGACCCATTTGGACGTTCAGAGGCTCCCTAGTTACCATGGAAACACTGTCGTCTTCCACAACAGTAGAAGTTAATATAATAATGGATTAGATAATTATAGTGCTTTTCTATGAACGCATACTCAAAGCGCGTATCGTGGATCCATTATTCATTCGCTCTCACATTCTCCGTCTGGTGGTGGTAAACTACATTTGTAGCCACAGCTACCCTGGGGAAGACCAAGGTTATAATCGTTAACGAAAACGAACAAAATGATGAAAACTAAAATTGAAAAAACATTTTCGTTAACTGAAATAAATAAAAACTCTAATTATAAAAGAAAAGAAAAAAAAAAAAAGATAACTAACTGAAACTGTATTGTGAGCTTACAAAACTAACTAAAACGTATACAAATTATGGATAAAATTCTCTTTGTTTTCGTCTTTGTCAGTGTCGGATTGATATCAAATTGATTTAATTGGCTCCAGCAATTTTAGCTAACAGCACCATATGACACTTCACAGTCTGTCATGTCTGGTCATTTGTGGTTTCCAGTCGTCTTCTGGTCCCCACTCTACCTGGAACATACAGACTAAAGCTGGGACACAGCAGCACAGTCCTGTCTGGGGTTTACTTTAGTGATGAGTGGGGTCGGGTTTTTTTTTTTTTTTTTTTGCGCACCGTGTGTGTGTGAGTGACGGAGACAGAGCAGAGCTAAATGACAGCGTCAGTGTTGAGCTAGCATCCAGGTAAAAACTGGAGAGTTTATCACCTTGAAAAGGCCTTCCAAGGCCTGAACTGCACAGTTTAGAAGAGGAGAAAAGAGGAGGAGGAAAACTAATCCAATTACAGAGGTATGGAACCTGTTAGAATGTTAAAAAAACATTTGATGGTACTAGCTACAGCTAGCTGAACTGAAATGAAGCAATGTTGGCTAATAATGGAACTGGAGATGATTAAGAGATGAGAGATCTGCTAAGGTGTGGTTCACTGATGATGGACTGGGTTATATATGTTTATAAGTGGTTTATATATGTTTCTATGTGGTTTATATATGTTTGTATGCAGTTTACTGCTGGTTAGCTGGTTTATATATGTTTCTGTCTGGTTTACTGCTGGCTGCTTTGTGCATCTCCTCTCACGCTTTGCACATCTTTGCATTGTTTTCACATAAGTTACGTTGTGTATGGATCGCACCCTCCCCAACCTGCTATAGGGAATTTATACATCGTACTGTACATGTGTTTGTGTCTCTGCTCAGTCAATGAGCCACCCTAACCCGACCCCCAAATAAAGTGTCCAGGGTAACCCACTGATTTGCACCTCACTATTTTCTTTGAATAGGATGGTGAGGAAGATCAAATATATGAAATAACTTAAACTAATACTTAAACTAAACTAAACTAAACTAAAGCTAAGCATTCAGAAAAAAACAATAACTAATAAAAACTAGCAAACCAGCTCTAAAAACTAATTAAAACTAACTGGATTAGAGAAAGAAAAGTCAAAACTAATTAAAATTAAACTATAATTAAAAATCCAAAACCATTATAACCTTGGGGCAGACAGACGGAAGCGTAGCTGCCAATCTGCACCTGCGGCCCCTCCGACCACCACTGAACATTCACACACATTCATACACCAGTGTGAGTAGCAGCACTGGAGGCAAGGCCCAAGGACAGCACATGGACAAAGCGGGATTCGAATCGCCAACCCTTCGGTTATTGGACAACCCGCTCTACTATCTGAGCCATGGCCACCCCAAGAAGTTGGATCAATAGTTGCTTTTCCATTGACCCTTAAATTGTGCGAATATAACTTGTGCTTAAAAATTTACCAAATGGAAAAACGACAATTTTGCCAAAACTCTCGTTTTTTGATCAAAAGTTTTTGCACTAGCAAGAAGTGGTTTTTCGGGCATAGCAAATCTGGTAGCTTATGTCACGCAAAACTGCAATTGAAAGACCTTTTTCCACAACTAGAGTCACGTGAACAAAAGAAATGGACATTGTTGGACATTACAACAAGTGAAGAAGAAGAGATTTAAAAGAAACATGGTGCGGAATGTGTGGACACACCAAGAAACCGAATAATTTAAAAATTTTGCACAGGATAGAGGGGTAATATATAATAATAATGTATGTATCTGTAAATCAACATGATATTTATGTTCCATGTTTATGGAATGACTTCTCATGTCATCTCGTGATAATAAATAAATGAATCATCGCATTTGTGATTTAATGGAAAAACTGACAGGACACACTTATGTTTTTTCAACATTTAGTAAATATCGGTAACTTTTTGCGCATTTGTCCAATGGAAAGCGACTAATGCCAGTGGATGGAGATACTGGGTTTATGTTCAGTTAATGATAGATTTTACTTTAAAGGTCACTTTTTATTCGGTTTTCTCAATTTTTGATATAATAACACTCGACTTTAAAATGATTTTTTATGAACATCTACATGAGCAGTGAATTAAATACAGGAAAATACATGATTGTCACTTAAAAAACACAAAATACAGAGGATGATATTATAATAAAAGGTGATAAATCACTTCAGAAAGGTTAAATATAGAGAAAGAATCATTTGGGAACTGACTTAAAAGTAGCACTGGGTCTTTATTGGTTAACACCATGATTCATTTACGGCATAACAATTCCCCCCTGATACTAGTTTACATCCTGCACCCAAGAACTTACTGAATAACCCGAATAACATTAACTTCTATTGTAGAGTGACGGCGGATTTTGCCAGACTTATTCACAGCACTAACAAACCATGGAGATAGGTCCGGCTATTCGAAAAGAGACCCAGTTCACTCCCAGGTCAACCAGTACCAAAGGAAGTGTATCAAGAGGCTGCAGATAAACAACTGTCCAAGGACTCTCACTATAAAACATGTTCTTTCTTTCTTAGTCGCCTCCTTACTCATTGTGAGTATTTGTGCTAGCGCCTACACTGAGCCTTGAACGTTTTAACCATCTCTCTTTTGAACTGACGGATGCCAGAACTCATTAACTGTGGACACAGCGAAGGGAGTGACACAAGAGTAGAAAGGCCGTAGAACATGTTGGTATGTTGGAAGAATTTATGTGCTCTTCAACGGACGTCCATGTAAACTGCCTCCTGAGTGTTCAGTCTGTTTAAGAACCCATTTAGTGACACACTAGAGCAGGGGTATCAAACATGCGGCCCGGGGGCCAAATGCAGCCCGCCAAAGGGTCCAGTTCGGCCCCTGGGATGTTTTTGCCAAGTGCAAAAATTCCACAGTCTTGAATTGAATTAATGTTGAGCTGCATTATGTAATAAATTCCCATAATGTAATAAAAGTTCAAAATGTAATAAGAATGTCACGTCGTCTTGTAATAAAGCCGCATTATGTAATAAACTGACGCATTTTGTAATAAACTAAAAAAAAAAAAAAATGTAATAACATGGTTCATTATGTAATAATCCAAATTAATATAATTTCAGAGCAATTTAGAAGAAATTAGTCAGAGGAGCTACAGGTAATGTAATCAAAACTTTAACTACACAGTTTAAAGATGAAAATAAAAGTGTGTCAAGTGCATTGTGTAATAAATTTCTCAAATTGTAATAACTTACGACATAATGTGAAAAATTTACTACATAATGCATAGAGGTAGTTTATTACAAAATGTGTCAGTTTATTACATGATGCGGCTTTATTACAAAATGACGTGACATTCTTATTACATTTTGAACTTTGATTACATAATGGGAATTTATTACATAATGCGGCTCAACATTTAAACAAAAACATTTTGCTTGCAATAAGGAAAAAATTTTGAATTAAGCAAAAAAAAAAAAAAAAAAACTCAAAAAAATCTTGAATTACGCCAAAAAAAATCTTTAAATAAGTAAAAAAAAAGCTTCAATTAAGCCAAAAAAAATCTCAAATTTTGCAAAAAAATCTTCAATTAAGTAAAAAAAATCTTCAATTAAGCAACAAAAAAAAAACCCTCTTCAATTAAGTAAAAAAAATCTTCAATTGAGCCAAAAAAAAATAATCTTCAATTAAATAAAAAAAATCTTCAATTAAGCCAAAAAATCTCAAATTTAGCAAAAAATCTTCAATGAAGTGAAAAAAAAAAATTGAATTAAGCCAAAAAAAAAAAAACCCTCTTCAGTTAAATTTTTAAAAAAATCTTCAATTGAGCCAAAAAAACAAAAAAAATCTTCAGTTAAATAAAAAATCTTCAATTAAGCCAAAAAAAAAATCTCAAATGTAGTAAAAAATCTTCAATTAACTAAAAAAAAAAAATCTTGGATTAAGCAAAAAAAAAAATAAAAAAAAATCTTCAATTAAGTAAAAAAAAATCTAGAATTAACAACATTTTTTGTTTGTTTTAGTGCAAAAAATAACATTAAATTATGAAAATATTTACATTTACAAACTATCCTGTAACACTAAAATGTGAATAAACTGAACAAATATGAACCTGAAATGTCTAAAGAAAATTCAGCACAATTTTAACAATTTTTCTGCCTGTTCCTCAGTGTTTAGTGTCTTTGTAAATCTGATCCATAATGCGCATGTAGAAATGATAAGTTGAGGAATAATATTGTTAAAATTGCACTAAATTATCTTTGAGTTTTAAATTTAAATTTCAGTTCTTTAAGGGTTATTTATTTATTTATTTTTTTTGGATAGTTTATAAAAGTAAGTATTTTCATAATTTAACGGCTTTTTTACACTAAAACAAAGACAAAAATTTGGAGTTGTCATTATTTTTAGGTTATTATGTTATTATTTTTCTGGTTCGGCCCACTGCAGATCAAATTTAGCTGAATATGACCCCTGAACTAAAATGAGTTAGACACCCCTGCACTCGAGCCTGGAGAGTCTTCCGTTTGAGTGCTATGTTCGTTTTCTCCTAAAAAACATGACAATGATATTCACTTAATTATTTAAGTATTAATTAAATATGGAGGGAATTAGGAAAATAGCTTGACTTTCCAGTCTCAGAGAATATGTTACTGATAACATTGTTAGCACGGCGCTACATTACACAGAAATTTAAACCAGAATAATAAGCTTTTAAAATATACAGTACATTTCTTCATGAAATTGTAGAAAAGTGGCTCTGAATGATTCTTATAAGAACCACCAAGAAGGTTTTTGAACATTTAGTTGATTTATTTCAACAGAATGTAACAACCACAGTGTAGTAGATGTGCCTTTGAGAGGAGCCTACATTAAAAGAGCTATATGCCGTATTTGTATCATTACTGTGTGGAGAGAAAAGAGCTCTGAAGGTCTGCCAAAGATACCAATGAACGGGATTATAGAGATATGAACGGAATGTATTCACAGACAGATTTGTGTCCACTAGAGTGTCCACTGGGGCGGCCGTGGCTCAGGAGGTAGAGTGGGTCGTCCAATAACTGAAGGTTGGTGGTTCAATAGAAAATAGAAATAACAGAAAAGCCCTATATAAATTTAATCCATCATTAGTATTTGTGGTGAACCTCCCATAGTGAGGAAGACTAACAACACGGAGCCTTAAAGCAGTAGAAAGTGACCAGATGGGATGGGAACCACTAAGAAATAACTGTTAGGCCCAATCCCAATTCACCCCTTACCCATACCCCATCGGCCCCTCCACTTGGCACTACCCCTTGAAAAGGAGCTTCAAGGGGTAGGGGTTGAAACGTTCCCCTATGAAATGGGACAACCCTTAGAAACCTGTTACATCATCAGTGGCCATCGATGCCGCTATTAACAGATGCGACAACTTTGTTTCTGAAAGTATTCTCCATGCCGTCAGCAGTTGTAACCATCTCTGTTGCATGGGCTTTGGGCATCTTTTTGTGGCTATCAACTAGAGCCCAATCGATTAATCG
Organism: Sphaeramia orbicularis; assembly: GCF_902148855.1. Taxonomy (NCBI): domain Eukaryota; kingdom Metazoa; phylum Chordata; class Actinopteri; order Kurtiformes; family Apogonidae; genus Sphaeramia; species Sphaeramia orbicularis. The sequence continues at coordinate 28,576,858 of NC_043976.1, read as the reverse complement.
GCCGACAGATTAATCAGGACGATTATAGCGTATCACCAATTAATCAACATCGGCCGATATGTAGCCGGTGTAGCCGATATATTAAGTTTTTTTGCTGCGCTCGCTACTCCTGTGTGTGTGTGTGTGCTGCCTGGAGAATAAAAGGAACTTTAAAGCAAGTTAGTTTCACTTTCACTACTGCTCGGACAATGACACTATCACCCCCCCCAACACACAATCAAGCCCTGACAAGGATGGACTGTTTACACCCCCCCCTCGCAAAAATCACGGAAGTCTTATGAAGTATTCACCCCACACACACACACCCATGTCTGTGTACTTCCTGTCTCCCTCACAGTTTCATTCTGATAGCAGGCCTGAGTGTTAATAGTATAGGGGAGACTAGGGACAGTTGTAACACAGGTCAGTTGTAACTCTTCCAATTGCTCCAATCAGGAACAACTTAGGACTCACCTAATTTACTCTGCACATGCTCAGTTTAGTCCTTAGTCCACATAAGAAGTTGTTGTGCCGTAAAGCAGACACATCAAAATTTGTGAGTGAAAACATAGTTGTGTGGTCAGTCCTATTTTTTGCTCTAATTATTTTTGTGATTGCATAGTTTGCATTTGAAAGTTGTGTAAATTATATTTGTCAGATAAACAAAGATTTATGCAACTGTTAATCCACCTGTCCACAATTATCTAATCTAAGATTATTATATCCTGTGTAGATCAGTGTTCTTATTTCATATATTGGCCAATATATCGGTTATCAGCCTTTATCGGCTTTTTTTTAGCCCCCAATATCGGTATCGGCCCCAAAAATCCCATATTGCTAAGTGGCTAATGTTGGGCTACTTACTTACTTTTTTAACAACCTTTACTCTCCATTTGTATCTTATCCTCCCAGAATAATTCACCGCTTTAGATTTTGTTTGACTAGAACTGTTTAGTTGATTATTAGAGGGCGGCCCAAATATATCACATAGCCAATCAAAAAGGATGTTTGACTAAAGACTATGATATCCATATTACTGAAACAAAGCAGCAATGAATAGAGAAAAAAAAACAAAAATATGTCCTTTTTGTTTGATTTCCTCTTTAATATTCTTCCTGCTGACTTTTTTGTGGCTGTAAATTAGGGCTGGGTAAAAAAATCGATTTAATTGATCTTAGATCGATCTCAGTTTAATTTTGCGTAATCGATTAATAGTGGATGAGATCGATTTTTCAGAGCGGGACAAGGAATACGCGGAACTGCAGGCGGCTCCGTCGTGCGAACCCCTGGGGAAGACTTGGTCTCACTCACGACGGCTCTGACACAGAAAAGATGCGGCGGAAGGGTGAGGAAAACCCCTCCTCCCCCTCCACCTGGCCTCAAACTCAAACCCGCAGTGTGAAGGAACTGGCCACCCAGCGAGTCGCGGAACCCGGTCGTTCTTGGAATAATAATTTGGATCCATCACCTATGGCTGAGTATGGCGTTAGACGAATAGTAAAGTGACTATGTCCGACGGCTACGCCCATCGCGCCCCGACCAACATTCACGGAGCGCACACACCCCCCAGCCCCGCTCCGCTCTGACCAACAATCATGCAGCACCCCACCCCCACCCCCAGTGAGTAGAAGCCTCCAGCCATAAAACAGAATAAAGATGACGAAGAAGTCCACTGTACAAACATGGCAATGTTTCTGTCCCCTTCATTATTTAAGAACACATTCAGCTACTTACTGCTGAAACATCATATTTATTTCCATTCTAATATCAATGTTGACACCAGTATTGATGTGTTGCATGACTGCGGTTCTCAAATAATCAGGTTACAACTCAAAACTGTACTTTGGTATCACTAAATTACTCTGAATCAGTCAATTAATACTGAATCGAATCGATATTGAATTGAATCGAATCGTGATTAATCGATTCAGAACCTTATGAATCGAAATCGAATCAATTACGGAAATTGGCCATGATACCCAGCCCTATTGTAAATAGATACTTTAGCCCTAATTCCATTCTTTTTTTTCCTGTTGTAGCGATTGATAGCAAAAATCAGTAGAGCTCCATATTAAAACCTGCTCTTTCTACACGCCTTTCGGATGTTTTTGAGTAATTCTGCTGAATGATATTATTAACTCTTTCCCCGCCAGAGCATTTTCCAGTGAGTTGGTAGCCAGCGCCAGCCGTTTTGGTCATTTTCACTAATCTTTGGAGGCTCACTGAAAATGTTGTGTTAGGAGTATGTGAACACTGAATACATCAAAAGAAAGAACAGTACTTCAACTTTTAAACACAAAAAACTATTTTATTCTATCTTTATTCGTTCGTGAGATATAAACATTTGAATATTGGTCATTTTCAGGAAAAAACTGAATTTTGAGCAAAAAGCTGAGAAAATTGCATTTTTTTCAAAGATATTGATTTTCAAGAGAAAACTGATTTCCTATTTACATTTTTGACTCTTTCTTATTTACCAACAGTAACACTGTCTTCAAAATCACAAAATAAAATAATAATAACAGCAATAATAGTAACAAACAGCTCTAAGATATCCCATCATTCCACAAAATGTTAGGGGAATCCACACCAAACTTTAGACCGAACATCTTGTAAAGCACCAGGTTCCTTCTAAACTTTGCACATTTACATACATCAGTTATAAGTCTAACACATAGTAGTTTAGCTTTTGGATATAAACACCTCAATATTCCTCATTTTCAAGAAAAAAAGAAACAAATGCACTAAATACTGTAGATTTCTGGCCTTTGGCTGCACCAGGTCCTCCTGTTGGACCAGCTGCTGTGTTTGATCTGTAAATAATTATATGGACATCTAGTTATTTATCTCTGTATGAATATATGTATTTATTTATTTATTTCATACAAAAGCCAAATCCAACAGTGTCTTCCATGTGTCCTGCTGACATTCTACAGCTGAATATGTTCTGTGTCCTCTGAATCTGAACTCACTCTAACAGATGAACACTAGCTTTCCTTTGTCTTGTCCCATGTCTGTATGTCTGTCTTCTCCTTGAATGTCCTCTACAAATGTCTCTTTTCTCTTCCTCCTGTCTGTCATTTTCTCCGTGTTGCTCTGTGCCCCCGCCCCCCCCACCCGCACCTCCGTGTCGGACCTGAGCCGCTCCTTGTTTCCCGTGTTCCGTGTCCGTCTCCCTCACCTTCTATTTCTCCGTTCCTGTCTCTAAATGGTTCTTCTGTAGCTCCATCATATATTGAATTGTCAGACTCTGTCTCCATAATCATCTTTAAGGCTTTTGAAACTGCGCGCGGTTCCTGCAGTCTTCATTTCCTCATTCAGTGACTGCCGCTGGATGCGTTGCCATGGGATACGGAGACTCCAGTGCAAAAACGTTAAACCCGGCCCGTCATTTTTCCGAAAAGCTGCTTAATTGTTTGTTTTTGGACTAAGGAAAGTAATTCACATGATCCACAACACCTCCAACTACAGTATAACAGTGAAAACACGGATTGACGGAATATCTCGTCAATGGCGGGGAAAGAGTTAATAAATGTAATTAAATAATAAGTAATGCTCTGTTTGTGATGACAGGTGTCCAATACGCTTCAGGCACTGTGGATTTTTTGATGTCTAATGTGACTTTTCGTTCCCTTGACGTCCTGAAAACACTTACTCTCTCAAACATATTCAATAAAATCTATTCTAAGGTCAATGAGCAGTGCAGAAAACACAATGTGCAAAAACACCCCCCAGTCTAAACTATGTTATTTCTTATTTTATTATGATATTTTATATTCCCATCCACCTGAAAATCCCCTAGAAAATAACTGTGCAACATCCAGATATGGGGAAACTGTGGTTAAACTTCTACTTTCACAGTGTAAAGCATTGGGAATACACTGTTCCTTCATAATAAAAGTGAGCAGCCACAAAACTGCAGTGGACAATCAACAAGCTTTTTTTGGCTGAGGGGACTTGGCCACATTTGAGTTTTTATGATCACTGGCAATAAACAACTAATCAAATTCCCATGCTCCTTTGTACCCCTGCTGATGTAATTTAGGCTCATGAATAGTTTTACCTGGCAAGTGAAATTCATGGGGAGTTGATTGCGACACTGGAGAATGTCCCAGTTCTGTGCAACTTTTCATGAAAGTAACATGAGTTCTCAAACAGCACTCGGAGTAGGATTCTATGTTGCATCCAGAGCCACTGGCGAAGAAGAATGGGCAAGAAAAAATACTACTAAATAATTACTTGGAATTAATGATGGACTGTTGTAATATTTAGGTTTTTGCCATTGTAAAGCATTTTTTAATCATATTAACCCTTTATTGGGCAAGTGACTATTTTTGGTAATTTCCACACAATGACCCAATAAAGACTAGGGGTGTTAGAAAATATCGATTCTGCAATATATCGCGATATTTCATTTCACAATACTGTATCGATATTAAAAACTACTGTATTGATATTTTTAGGTGTTTATTCAAATGCAGATATGGCGGATGTTCATTTTTGTTTTTTTTTCTTTATTGTTTATATCTTATTTATTATTATATAACACTCTTCTATTTAATAAGGGTTATTTGAAGCATCCTAAAAGCACTTTTTACTGTCTGAGAGAGGCAGATGTTAGTTCCTTTGTTGCGATTGCACAAAAATAATGTTCTGATGTTAGTTCGGAACTAATAGAATATGAACATTTGAACAGGATCTTCAGTTTGAACACAGGAAAATTTTGTGATATAGCTTTAGATCAGTGGTTCTTAACCTGGGTTTGATCGAACCCTAGGGGTTCGGTGAGTCAGTCTCAGAGGTTCGGCGGAGGTCAAGACACACACTCGACTCATTAGTCGGGTGTGTGTGTTGGGCTAGGTCCATGTATGTAAACAAACGGCTTCGGAGACTCTTTCTTTGATTGACATCCAATATACGTGGTGTATTGTTGTTGCTTATAGCACTACAACACATCCGGAAGTGTTTATAATCTCTTCCACTCGTCTGACGATGAATTATTTTAGTATTTTCCACATCGTTGTTATGACTTTTGCTACTTCCTGTTAACCACGGAGGCAGCCATGTGTAGCGTTTGTTTACATTTTTCAGTCACCGCACTGGTCAGTTACAATCATGTGACGACCAACGCACCGTCGCGGATGGAGAAATCGTATTACGCTAAAGCCGAGCTAGTGCCGTAATAAAACCAAGGTGAAGCCACGCATTTTTTGATCTGGTCTCTCAAAGGCAACAGCAGAAGTCACACTGATTTGCAGTAAATATTCATTATTATTGTAGCCTGATGGAAATTAGGTGATGGGTGTGTGTTAAAATGTTAAAAATGATAAATAGCATAAATACAATAAGTTCATTATTGGAATACATAAGGTTAAAAATTAAAACCATTTCAGTGTGGTTGTATTAAAAAAGGTCATGTCTTTGTGAAAAGGTATGGAATTTGTTGTGAGTTCATGCACTGTATTGGTTTTGTTCTTTGAGCACAGTGATGTTAATGCACGGTTCATTTTGTGCACCAGCAAAACATACACCTGTGTCTTGAATTTGAAAAAAATCATATTTTATTTTTTAATAAAGAAGGGTTCGGTGAATGCGCATATGAAACTGGTGGGGTTCAGTACCTCCAACAAGGTTAAGAACCACTGCTTTAGATCCTGATGTGATCAAATAAAAATGTGTTTAGTGTTTGTGCAGATTTCTGGTGTAATTCAATTCTTCCAGGAAATGATCATTTTAAAAAAAGAAACAAACAAAAAAATCGCCTTTTTAACAGTATCATGATATATGGTGATATATCGTATTGTGATCCTAGTATTGTGATTTGTATCATATCGCCTGATTCTTGTTAATACACACCTCTAATAAAGACTATAAAGTGTAACGTCTCAGGTTTCAGAAACCATTGGAATATTTTCAGTTGCACAAACAGTGAAAGAGTTACAGCCATCCAAAATGCATAGGGTGTATCAGCGATGACACGTCAGGTTTCAAAGAGTTAAGTGACTGAAGGGATGGATGTTTGGACACAGAGGAAATCAAAGCTGGAATTAAGTGAATAGGATTAGTTTGAGTCTGGTTCCCCCTCTTTGTGCTAACAACTAGGGGTGTGTATTGGCAAAAATCTGGCGATACGATACAAATCACAATACTAGGATCCCACTACGATATATCACGATATATCATGATACTGTTAAAAAAGCATTTTTTTGTTTTTCTTTTTTTGTAGATTATTTCCTTGAAGAATTGAAATACACCAGAAATATGCACAAATACTAAACACATTTTTATTTGATCAGAACAGGATCTAATGCTATATCACAACATGTTTTTACTTCTCCTAGTTTCCAAAGGAACTAATCTCTGCCTCTCTAGAACAGTAAAAAGTGTTTTTTTGGATGCTTCAAATAACCATTATTTAAAACAGCGATAAATAATAATAAATAAAATACAAAACAAAAAAGGAAAAAACAAAAACAAAAATGAACCTCCACCATATCTGTGATTAAATAAATACCTAAAAATATTGATACAGTACTTATTAATATTGATACAGTATTGTGAAATGAAATATCGCGACATACTGCAGAACCGATATTTCCTTACACCCCTACTAACTACAAGTGATATTACTGATTAATCTGATGCATGTTTGTAAAATGTGTCTGAAAAAGGTGAAACATGCTGTGGTTTCTGCAAGTGAAACGTGTCACCTTTTATCGGGCAAGTGACTATTTTTGGTCATTTCCGCACATATTACAAGACAATGACAGCAACAGTTACAGTGAGGACAATGGAGCAATAATCTCAGGTCCAATGTGGTCTACAGGGTCTGTAAGGTCCACCTCTGCATGAACAGTGAGTGTACCTGCTTTGTTAGGTACCATGAAGTAATGGTACTAATGTAAGGAATGATGTTCAAAGGGAGAATATGTTGTTCTAATGTTGAAAAAATAATGTTCTAAGGTTCTAAAATACATGTTCCTTTCACCTTACATGTATTTTCTTGGATTTATTGATTTATTTTTTTGCCACTTATGGTATTGGCAAGGAACTAAATATGGTCTCTTCATTAACCTTGATTTTCTACTTTTTTGGGGAGGGGGTTATTTTGCAAAAGTAATAAAGTCTTATGTCCTCCAATAACACACTAAGGTTGAAATTTTTAATTTCTTAGTATTTCTATGAGTGCCCTATAAAGGGTTAAGCCAGTGTTTTTCAACCTTGGGGTTGCGACCCTGGAATTCAAATGGGGTCATCTAAAATTTCTAGTTATTGATGGAAAAAAAAATGACTCATACAATTTTTTTAATGATTGTGAAGGGCTGAGTATGAAAACTGAACCCACATGCAAGACCCAGAGACAGATGTAAAAGTTTACAGTATTTATTAAACACGACGTTAACTGACAATTCTCTGATAGTGATATTGGACAGAATCTTGAGAACACAGAGTTCCGGGTTCTTATCAGGGTTAGGGAACCGGACTGGTGACCAAACCCCACAGTCCGGACCGGTAAAACACGCCGGGAGTCCGACTAGGGGAAAGCAGAGGGAAGTCAGTAGCAGAACCAGGTCATACACGGGCAGGCAGACGGAAAGGCAACAGGACATAGGGAACAGGCTAACTCACGTACCGATAAACAGGCGAATTGGTCGAACACACGTTGAATCGTTGGAGGCTGAGGCACAGACAAGGGTTAGGCAAAAAGCAGGAGTCAGAGAAGGCAAACCGGGTCAAAAACAGGCAGACAGGATCCAAAAAACGCTGGTAAGTATAGGCACAGAGGCAAATACAAACTGGCAATAGAGAGGAGGAAACACAGGGCTTAAATACACAAGAGGGAGGGAAGACAATGAGACACAGGTGGCACCAATCAGGACGGGGACAGGTAATCACACAGGTGACACAGATTAGGGAAAGGAAGCAAAGACACCAGACATGACACATGAGGAGAACTTAACAAAATAAAACAGGAAATGACAAAGATAAACAAGACAGACAAAACCAGACTAACGTCTGGTGGCAGACGTGACAATGAGTCAATATATATTTCATTGTAATTAAAACACCACACACTTTTCCTGATAAAAATCCAGTTCAAATAAAATGCAAGATATAATATCTGAGAGGGCATATCTTGATTGACCCAATCATGTGACCGTGTGCGTTACTATGCTTCAACCTGCCCAGACACAGTCAGAAAACTAGACTGAACAGAGAATGGAAAGATTTCTTCCCCCACCTGGCCCCGCTAAGACATCTCCAAGAGAAACCAAAAAGTTGCATTATACTGTATACACTAGCAGCATTGTACCCATGGTGCCATTGTACGATAGCATGAGTGGCTAAAAGTGCCCAGCATACCTCACAATATTTGAATACGGACATAAAATTGTGCCTAGTAGATAGTCAGGTAATGTTTGTATTCATTTAGCGAGTTTGGCGGTGATTGGAGGTGTGACGGTCTGTGGTGAGGTCAGACTTTGTCTGAGATGAGCTGGGACCCTGTCTGTGGTGAGCTCGGACCCCCACAGAACGTGCATTATATAGTAGGATTATATAGCCTAAATGTCATCTAAAATTAATGTTATTTGCAACTAGGGATGTAATGATATGAAACTTTCATATCACGGTTATTGTGACCAAAATTATCACAGTTATCACTATTATCGTGGTATTGTTGAAATTGTGCTCAGCATGTTCAAAAAGTACTAATACACATACTGAAATAATTTAACCAAGTTGTACTTTAAAAAAAATAAAATAAAATAAAATAATTGGCACAATGTCCCCTCTGTTGCAGAAACATTCAAATATTAACCCATAGTGGTCTGAGTCTATTTTGTCCGTTTTTCAGTCCTTTGGATTTTGCCTTTATATACTATATAAACAAATGTTTACTATACCCATGTTTGGGATCTGTTTTTTTTTTTTTTTAGCCCAACTTCATCTATAACATTTGTCAATTATTTTTTTCACTTTAACTTTCTATAAAAACATAAAAGGACAAAAAACACACAAAAAAAATAAAATCCAGTTTGAAAAATGTATATAATTTATTGGATAAATAACACAAAGATGCTTAACGAACCTTTTCAAAGACTTTAAAAGTGAATATTGGTTCCAAATATTAGGTATACAAAATCAAAATTGTAATAAATTAAAACTATACTCAAATATTTGACATAAAAACAGATCTTTACAGAGGCGTTTTCTCTGGAAAAGTGCAGTAATCAAACACGGTTATCATGGTAATTAGAATTTAAATGGTAATACTAACAGTCTGCAATTTTACCGCAGTTTATCACTGTACCAGTAATCGTTACATCCCTATTTGCAACATAGTATAGCAAACTATTACATGATCAAAAACAAATACATTTTAGGGGAAAAAATGTCTCCGTTTTGAATGTCAGGGGTCGCCAGAAATTTGTGATGTTAAAATGGGGTCACGAGCCAAAAAAGGTTGGAAACCACTGGGTTAAGGTGTAGATGCTGAAAACATGATCCATTTCTTGCTGAAAACTAATCCTGAGGCAACAGTACATTTCCATCTCCTTGTAAATCTGCCATATTAGATGAACATCCCTCCTCAGTTTCGATCATAATAACTTCCATTTAACACTTGCAGTCATTGTTCATTCATTCTTTTTTCACACAAGACCTGTTCATACTCAGTCTGACAATAGAACTGACAATTACGACACTGGAATCACATCCATTCAACTGGACCCCAAGTTACTTCAGAATCCTGGGAGGACGTTTTAAGGGTCAAGGAACTAGAGTTACAACATGTATCTTTTAGTGGATTTACAACATAGTCGGAGTGTTCAGCATGGTGGAAACGACCTAAGGGGTCGAGGGTCTGCGATCTCCAAGTTGTCTTTTCATGACAACACAGAAAAGTAGTGAATTACAGCGAATTCGACTGGATTCAACCACAAGACGTGAGCACAAACAGCAGATGGAGGTATAAAAGGCTGACCGTAACTGTGCAGCTTGTGTGGAAGAAAGAGCAACACAAGACTAAGATTTGTTAACTGCGATGTTCACGGGTTTATCTTCTGCTTTATATCATCTCTGTAGGTCTGAAAATGGCTGTTTTTGCTGAGCGCTACTGTTACATTAATACAGAATGTTAAGGAGCATTAAGTAAAGTGGTTGCAGTGGGTCATTTAGCACAGTCCTGGATGTACAGTCGGGCCAAATGACCCACAGAACCACCACCAGGACCACTTTCAGCAACCGGGAACCTGGAAAAAAACAGAAAATACAGAATTTAAGGCTGTACGATGATTGATTAAAAAAAATAATAATAATAATAAATAAATAATAATGATACAGTCAACTACTTCTTCAAGAACATGGGGGGAACATTGCTGGAAAAATAGAATTCGATTATTCGTAACACCTAAAATTACAGCTAAATATGTGTCCAGAGTTCAACCTTGTTGACGAGAATGTGGAGATGTCAATGTAAATGCACACGTCTTTTGGTTATGTCGTAAACTTGCATCATTTTGGTATAATGTACATTAGGGATGCACGGATACCACTTTTTTCCAAACCGAGTACAAGTACTTACATTTGAGTACTTGCTAATACTGAGTACCGATATGAGTGCTTAATAATCCCATTCCAGTTCTTAGTTCCTTTTGTAAATGTGCTTTATAGTCGTTGTCATTAGTCTGACTGGAACAAAGGGCCGCTGCTAATATTTAATGTGTTGGAATGAGTATTTCTCATTGAATCCACCAGAGGGAGCCGCTCTGAATTAAACATACTGGACAAATACCACAAAGAAGAGGAAAGTTTTTTGAGAAGAAGAAGAAGAAAGTCAATAATAATAAACATGGAAATGACAGAGGTAACACTAATGTAGATACTAATGTTGCAGCATTTCCACTGGTAAGGTTTGAAAGTGAAGCTTCAGGAGGTAGGGAGAAGAGAAATGAGCAATAACATTCGTTTTCACTTCTGCTGGTGGCGGTCCGCACCACTCCATACCCCCATAGTATTATAAGTAGGATGGAAACCGGCCCAGCCCTGGGTAGTTGTCATAAATCTGTCAGTAGTTTTTCTCTAACTCACACAGTAGTTCTTTGAACAGATCGTCTACCTCCACGGTTCCCGCTGGTGTTCTCCGTCTGGGTATGCGTCCACCAGTGGTGATTTCTCATAGACTGCAAGAGAAGCCCGACTTCCCCTAAAATTACGAAAATTAAGTGGTTAAATATGTACAGTTGTGTTGACATTTAATTGACTCTAAATGTATTAGAACACGTTCATCTCACAGACGAGTTTGTTCAGAATCAGCTTTATCACAAATCATCAGACTCGATGTTGTTCACTTCTCATACATTCCCGTTGCGCTGTTTTCTCATTCGATCTCTGCTCAGTGCATTTGTCCATTGACCCTCAGCATCCATGCACTTCAATGGGACTGAGTGGAAGAGTTTTTTTTCATTGCCTCAAAACTGGACGGTAATTGGATAAATACCACAATGTTGTCCCACCCCCAGAAGCCCGGCGTCTCTGGGGGTGAATGGAGCTGTGGGCGGAGCTCGGCCGGGATGGACGCCAGAATCCCACGTGCTGTTTGGAGGATCAGTTGAAAGGCTGAATGCCGTTTGATTGACAGCTGTTTTCAGATCTACTCCTTCACTGACAGTTCAGTTTAATACCGTCGCACATTCTGCTGTGAAATCGAGAGAGAAACCACTACGAAATTACTCGTTCATTTCTTGCACTGTAAATAAAACACACTCATTGTACTTCCTTGTTTGAATTTAACATAATTTCAGTGTTTTCTTGTTTACTTGGTACAATAAGGTCACTGACCATTTTCTTAAAAAGGAACGGAGGGACCAATTTATGTTTAAATAACTTGACAGTTTTTTTTGATGTAAGCAGACAATGAGCTTCCCCTGTCTGAAAGACGAGCAGCTGCCACTGGCATCCATGAGCACCAGGAAAACGGATGGAATGTACGCAGAAGACGGACAGAACGCTTTGTCCGTATCCATCTGTGTCTTTAACATTATTTGCAGTCAGCGTTACTTTTGTCACCATCATTTATTTTGAAAAATCTCCACACTCTTAACACTCCCCACACATTACTCCTCTGCCGCATACCTGCTGCACTGAACTGCGAATGTCACGCTGCCATAAGTGGTATTGGTGCAGTTGTATCGAAATACTTTTATGAGTACGAGTACAAGTACACACACTGAGTATTATTATAGTAGTATCATTCCTATTTGAAAAAGCTTATGGTCAGACTAGTTCAAACCAGACTGAACCCACAGTTCAGTCTAAGCTGCCCTAGGAGCAAGAATGCTGGGGGAAGTACAGGCACTGAGTCCTATCTTCTGTTTCTGGTTCTACGTACCATTCTGGTCTGCACTTATATTTTTAATATTTAGCCAACTTAGTTTGTGCAGTACTATTCACCTGGTGTCCCCTTTCCCCACTCCCCTCCGGGGGAGTTGCTACTTTTTCAGTTGTAACATCTTGGGAGCCAATGACGACAGGATCTGCGCTGACCCATCTGTGTCCTGCCCTGTCCTGTGTCCTGACCCCCTCCCCCACCTGTCCTGGATGGACATCCTCGGCCTCACCACTGTGGATGGGCCTCCTCGCCCCTGCCTGTCTCATCCAGCGGGATAGACCCCCCATGTGCCCACCCTACTGCATCCTTGCAGACTAGAACTACATCTGCAAATGGACGTCCATCAGTCCTGGTGCATCTATAGCCTGTCCGTCCATGGGAGTGGATCTCTCCTTCACTGTGGTTCTCCCCGAGGTTTCTCCCTTTTCCCACTGGGTTTTGAGTTTTTCCTTGCCGAGAAGGAGGGTCTAAGGACGGGGGATGCCCTGGACACTACTCATTTTCTTGCTGTTTATTTGACTGTTGTTTACTCCAACTGCCTCTGTAAAGCCCTTTGAGATAACCTTGTTGTGATATTGGGCTGTACAAATAAAGTTGAATTGAATTGAAGTATTAGAGCCGAAACTCAATACTGGTATCAGGATCGGTGCATCTCTAATGTATATTCAACAATTGTTACAATATTTGGCTATGCAATCCCTAAAACATGTTATTTGATGTATTTCAGATGTATTATTGGTAATAATGTAAGAAAAAATTATAGATATTTGTTTAAAATATTATTAGCAGCCAGTAAAAAGGCTATTACGCAAAAATGGTGCAGGTTAGAACCACCTACAACTAACGACTGGTTACAAACTGTGAATGGAATATTTGAGATGGAGATCCTGACCCATAGACTGAGGACTGAAGAAGAGCAGTGTCATGATAAATGGAAGAAATGGACAATTTTCATTTCAACATCACATGACTAAAACCAATTGTTAGACGCAAACACAAAGGTTTTTTATGGTCAGTGTATCCCAAATGTTCCTTATGTTTGTTGTGTATTGTACAGAAATCAAACAATACAAATAAAGTGTAAAAAAAAAAAAAAAAAAATATATATATATATATATTAATAATAACTTTTATTATTTCTATAGCACCTTTAAAAACTGAGTTTACAAGGTGCTTTGACAGACAAAGCAGAAGGGCACAGCACCAGGATACAGCTGAACAAAACAAAAAGCAACAAAACAAAAAAAACAAGACGCCAAAACATCGAAAACAGCACAGCACAATAACAGAGATATGTAGAGCAAACTGGAAAACATGACATTCCGAATAAATTTGAATATATCGAAGTAGAGAGGGCACAGATTACATAACATGATGCTGTCAAAACAATGTAAAAATGAAGGAATGGAATAAAACATCATGTATGTCAATATAAAGGGATAACCAAAACAAGGTAAAATTACATATTTAACATTAAAAACAGACATTACATAAAGGCAAGTGTGTAAAAATGTGTTTAAAGAAGGGATTTAAAAGATGTCACTGAAAACCACTGAAAATTGTGACCCATTCAGACTGGTATAGTCTTAAATCAGTTATAACCTTTGAAAATAGTAAACTGTAAATATGTCACATCAAATTATTATTGTATATTGTTATTATTTCATATGAGCAAGGCTTTTGTTTTCACTTTGCTTTCTGGTTAACAGTCAAGGCCAATGTCATTTACTCTTCATAATAGTAACAAAACATTACAACCATAACATACACATAATATATTTATATATAAAGGTGAGCGTGGAGAATATGTGTAATAAAGACAATAAGTTTATGTAAGTGTTGTGTTGTATAAATCAGGTATAATTAGGCGATAACAAAAATAAATAAATAATTCTGTGAGGCAACACTTCAACATCCAGATTGAAGGTCAGTAAACCTGAAGTTCAACTGCAGAGGTAGGAGATAATTTTCAGTGTCTCTTGTTATTCTTAAAGGTTTTACTTCGAGATAAATCAGACCAAAATATTATCAGGTCAAACAAAAAGAAACATCCATTTGATCCCAGTGTATTATTTATCCACAGTTTGACTATAAATATGTTACAATCATTTGAATTTTAGATACTTTTATGTACATAAGTGTAAACCATTTAACCAAAATAATGTTTAACCCTTTCATGCAATTATGAGAACCTTAGTCAAGATCTTTTTTCTGAGTGCTTTTATTCCTCTTTAGGCATGAAAAAAACAATGCAATCAAGTTTTGTTTTTTTTTTTTGTTTTTTTAAGCACTTAAAAAACATTCCACTGAGCCGGACCCCATGCATTTAATTTTTGAAGCAAAGAAACATGTATTTAAGACTTAATATTAGAAAGTGATATGGAAAACTATGCAATAAAAACATTTTTAATGCTGCTAATTAGATGTTTTCCCACATTTTAACATATTCTAATGCTAGTTATTATTCACTTCATGGAGATAACATGCAAAAAAGACCCTGTTTTGTTTGTTGATTTACACTAAAACATGTTACTGTAGATCAGGTTTTTCAAGAATGGCATAGAAACAGTAAGTTTGAATTGGACTGTATGGGATGATGCATAAGTGTCCACTGTGTTGGCTGATAAAACCCATGAATATACAAGAGAACAGCTCTATAGAATAGATGTCCACTGTAGTGACCACTATGCGTGAAAGGGTTAAAATGTTTTTTTTTTTTTTTTTTTTTTATTTAGTTACAGGACAGTGTGTATTGGCATGAGTTGCAAAGAACATGATGCATGCACCAGATTTAGCAGAGAAGCTAATTTCCATTTGTTGTCCTGGACAAATGACTAACATAATCAAACATCACATAGATTACAAATAGGAATGGGTATCGATAAGAATTTGACCATTCTGATTCCATTATCGATTTTGGTTATCGATCCGATTCCTTATCGATTTTCATTGGGTGAGGGAAGAAAAGAGTACAAACAAGTGTGTTTACATTAACTGTCTTTTACATTTCCATCTGCATAGAAAATATAAAATATACAGTATGGGGGGGTACAATGAGAGTGAAACTAAAGACGGTTTTACAAATTCCTCTATTGCCACATTTCCACTACATGCCGGTTCGACTCTGCCTGTCTCCCGTTGTTGTGCACCTCATTTCCTTTCCCTTATTCCCTTACCTTCGGAAACTTGTATTTGAGTATACAGGGTGGGGAAGCAAAATTTACAATGAACATTTAGTTGTTTTTTCTCAGCAGGCACTACGTCAATTGTTTTGAAACCAAACATATATTGATGTCATAATCATACCTAACACTATTATCCATACCTTTTCAGAAACTTTTGCCCATATGAGTAATCAGGAAAGCAAACGTCAAAGAGTGTGTGATTTGCTGAATGCACTCGTCACACCAAAGGAGATTTCAAAAATAGTTGGAGTGTCCATAAAGACTGTTTATAATGTAAAGAAGAGAATGACTATGAGCAAAACTATTACGAGAAAGTCTGGAAGATACTATTAAAGAAGAATGGGACAAGTTGTCACCTGAATATTTGAGGAACACTTGCGCAAGTTTCAGGAAGCGTGTGAAGGCAGTTATTGAGAAAGAAGGAGGAGACATAGAATAAAAACATTTTCTATTATGTCAATTTTCTTGTGGCAAATAAATTCTCATGACTTTCAATAAACTAATTGGTCATACACTGTCTTTCAATCCCTGCTTCAAAATATTGTAAATTTTGCTTCCCCACCCTGTATATTATTATGTTATTATTTTACTGCTTCGACCCACTGCAGATCAAATTTAGCTGAATGTGGCCCCGGAGTTTGACACCCCTGTTTTAAAGGATAGTTTGTTAATATAAACATTTTCAGAATTTAATGTTTTTTTGCACTAAATCAAAGAGAAAAAAATTGGTGTTGTCATTATTTATAGGTTATTATGATATTATTTCAGAGTTTGATGCCCAGACTTGCACTTTGCAAATTCATCCTGTGGAACCGGGACAGTTTTGGCCCCTGAGCCACATGTTTGACACCTGTGCATTAGAAAGATTTCAAATACCGTGTTTCGACCCTTCAGTTAATAGTGAAAACACCAATGATGCACTGACAAATCGTTTCTATGCAACACAGGCTTAAATCCAACAAATGCCATGTTTTTGACACTGTACACACTAGTCTTCCTGCTTTCTAACACAGCAACATGCCCATTACCGAGGGGAAATATGCGATTTTACAATAACATTTGCAAGAAAGCAAGGAAACCTTTATCATTTATGTAGTACATTTCATCCCTGGTGGAAGCACAATGAGCTGAAAAACATGAAGTACTAGTTGTAACCACAAGAAATAAATAAATAAATAAATGGAGCCAAGCCAATAAGCCTGTTGCTCTACTGCTTTCTCCTGTGAAATTCAACTCTCTCCACACACCGACTACCAAATGCACAGTGTAATATGGCGGTCTATTTCAAACTGTAGGAATTTCCCAGCTCTATCTCTGACATATTATCACTGCCAACGCACCTGTAGGCTCTGGGAGGGAAGATATTTATTCATCACTCCCCAATATCTATATGTAAACATATCTGTGGGGAGCCTAGACACTGAACTCTAAATATATCATGCTTCATTAATAAAACATTGAAAACACGTGACTGAAATGGAGATCGGGCAATAAGAACAAGACAAACACATGCATCATACAAGTCGATGCAAAAATAATATATGAATTATACAATAATAGCCATAAATAATAAATAAGACTAGTAACCGATCAGTGAAAATACAGACATATATGTATGATAAATATATTAAACACCCATGCAGCCATTGGATTAATACAATAGAAATGTAAAGAATATTTTCTGATTTCTTCCAGTTTAGATAATAATGGCTTCACTCCAGTGGTGATTTCTCACAGACTGCAAGGGAAGCTCGACTTCCCCTAAAATTACGAAAATTAAATGATTAACTAGAAGCACTCGGAGAGCGCAGACCTCCGCCCAGGCTGATCAGTGGGCCCCCCCGTGGGCCCCCCCACCCCCGATCACCACCAAAATGTAATCATTTGTTCCTTGTGCCAGTATCAACATTTCCTGAAATTTTTATCCAAATTAAAGGCACAGTAGGCCAAAAAGTAAGGGCACCCCCATTTTTTATATAAATTGAGATAAAATCCGCCTTCTGGATCAGATCTGGATCAGCCTTTGAAATGTGATAGAGGACCCCATTGTCAATTCCTGAGTTAAATTTCATGAGTTGTGGTCGATAATTAAGTGAGATATTGGGAAACGAAAATTTTGGCCCCATTTACCACAATGTTAATGGAAAGTTCAAAGTGATCCAGAATCCAGGATTTCTTCCAGATCACCCCCAAAAGTTAATCATTTCTTCCTTATCCCATTTCCAACAAACCCTGAAAATTTCATCAAAATCTGTCCATAACTTTTTGAGTTATGTTGCACACTAACGGACAAACAAACAGACAAACAAACAAACCCTGGCAAAAACATAACCTCCTTGGCGGAGGTAAATATTTACGGTTGTGTTGACATTTCATTGACTACAAATGTGTTAGAACACATTCATCTCACAGACGAGTTCGTTCAGAATCAGCTTTATCACAAACCAACAGACTCGATGTTGTTCACTTCTCATACATTCCCGTTGCGCTGTTTTCTCATACGATCTATGGTCAATGCATTTACTCGTAGACGCTCAGCGTCCATGCACTTCAATGGGACTGAGTGGAACAGTTTTTTTCATTGCCTCAAAACTGGACGGTAATTGGATAAATGCCACGATGTTGTCCCGCCCCCGGACGCTCGGCATCTCTGGGGGTGAATGGAGCTGTGGGCGGAGCTCGGCTGGGCTGGACGCCAGGCTTCCATGTGCTGATTGGAGGATCTGTCAAAAGGCTGAATCCCGTTTGATTGACAGCTATTTTGAGGGCGGCTGTGGCTCAGGTGGTAGAGCAGGTCGACCAATAACCAAAGGGTTGGCGGTTCGAATCCCACTCTGTCCTAGTCAGTCTGTTGTGTCCTTGGGCAAGACACTTCACCCTCCCTGCCTCCAGTGCCACCCACACTGGTGTATGAATGTTTGGTGGTGGTCGGAGCGGCTGTAGGGGCAAATTGGCAGCCACAGTTCTGTCAACCTGTCCCAGGGCAACTGTGGCTACAAATGTAGTTTACCACTACCAGAGTGTGAATGTGAGAGCGAATGAATAGTGGGTCAGTAATGTAAAGCGCTTTGGGTGTCTAGAAAAGCGCTATATAAATCCAATCCAAATCCGGTCCATTATTTGAGATCTACTCCTTCACTTGACAGAGTTCAGTTTAATAGCATCGCGCATTCTGCTGTGAAATCAAGAGAGAAACCACTATGAAATTACTTGTTCATTTCTTCTTCTTCTTTCTTGTTTCAATTTAACATAACTTCAACGTTTTCTTGTTACTTGGTACGATAAAGTCACTGACCGTTTTCTTAAAATGGAACGGAGGGCCGAATTTATGTTTAAATAACCTGACTTTTTTTTTTTTTTTAATGTAAGCCGACAATGAGCTTCCCCTCTCTGAAAGACGAGCAGCCGCCACAGCTTGACTCAGCTCCTCGGTTGCAATCAATAAGGGCATTGACGAAAAATCAGACCGATAAGCAGAATCTGTAATGGCACCGGTATCTGTAAAATCTTATCAATGCCCATCTCCAGGCAGGAATTACATCTGACACATATAAGTAGAAGCATTTTTCATAGATGCTTTATAGATAGAATAAGTCGCAGGCGCTATCAACACCTCTGTCATGTCGTAAAGAACCCACTCCCACCCAGATTTTAACCCATAAAGACCCAGTGACCAAAATCAGTTACTGATATAAAAAGGTAAAATCACTGTTGATCCACTAATCCTGTCAATACATGCAATGCAGTTTGTCATCTTTTCATGGTCATCAGATGTTCAGAGGCTCCGTAGTGAATGTGGGAACACCGTCACCTTCTACGACAGGGGTGTCCGATCCTGGTCCTTGAAGACCTGCTATCCTGCATGTTTCAGATGTATCCCTCTTCCAACACACCTGATTCAAATCATAAGCCTATCATCAAGCTCTGCAGATCCCATTGGGTGAGGGAATAAAAGAGTACAAACGTCTGTGTTTGCATTAACTGTCTTTTATATTTCCATCTCTGCACAGAAAATATAACATATACAATATGGGGGGGGGGGCACAGTGAAAGTGAAACATTTCTACTACGTGGAACTGGTTCGACTCTGCTCGTCTCCTGTTGTTGTGCACCTCATTTCCTTTCCCCTACCTTTGGAAACTTGTTTGAGGGAGTACGACGTTTGTTGCCCACACCGGAACCAGAACTGGGCCCAGATGGTGGCCCATATCTGCCGCTAGATTCACAAGCGTCGGTAACTAGCGTATCAAATATGTGACATTCCTGTTAATGAATCACATGTTGTGGACAAATGTTTGAAGATATTGGAGGGATTTCACCCTGGTTTATGTTAAGTTAATGCAGTGTTTTTCAACCTTGGGTTCAGGACCCAATGTCGGGTCGCCTGGAATTCAAATGGGGTCGCCTGAAATTCCTAGTAACTGATAAAAAAATTAAAACTTACTAATAAAAACTTACATTATATAGTCTAAATGTTGCCTAAAATTAACATTTATTTGCAACATAGTACAGCAAACTATTACATGATCAAAAACAAATTAATTTTGGCAAAAAAAAAAAAAAGTCTCCATTTTGAACGTCTGGGGTCGGCTGAAATTTCTAATAATTTATTTTACAAAAAATTAAAAAATTAAAACTTACTAATAAAAACTTACATTATATAGCCTAAATGTTGCCTAAAATTAACGTTTATTTGCAACATAGTATAGCAAACTATTACATCATCAAAAACATTAATTTCAGCCAAATAAAATGTCTCCATTTTTAATGTCTGGGGTCACCAGAAATTTGTGATGTTAAAATGGGGTCACAAGCTAAAAAAGGTTGGGAACTATTGAGTTAATGACATATTTTACTGAAAAAGTCACTTTTTCTCAGTTTTTGGTTTAATAAACCTCAAATGTAATCTCAACATGATGACGAAAGTACATGATCATTGAATTAAATATCAGAAAATACCTAATAATCACTGAAAAAATGCAAAATTAAGAGGATAATATTACGCTAAATGATGATAAATCACTTACGGAAGGTTCAATCAAGAGAAAAATTCGTTTGGTAACTAACACAAAAGTAACACCGGCTTTTTATGGGTTAACTCTCATGCAACCGGTGCTTTAATAACACCGAAAAAATCTCAATGCGATGCGTTGAATGCAAGGTGATAACACTTTGTCGCGGAATCAAGGCATCTTTTGGAAACACAGGTAACATCTGTACCTTTATAGTCATATTCTAAAGAAAATACAGCAATGCAATCAAGTATTGGCTTGTCAACAGTTGCAAAGGTTTCAGAACACGCAGCCCAAAACACACACACACACACACACACACACACACATGCACACTCACATCTAACAGACACGTGGATGTTGTTTGTCAGCAGGAGTGTGTATGCTCAGGTTTTTGCATGGGGTTGCTAAGCTGTATGCTCAATTGGAAGCAGGTGCAGCGTAAAGACCTAATCACATTTGCGGCTCATTACCCAGTGACTGTGTGCACATATTTGCCTCTCTGTGTCCTTATTAATCAAGCACAGACAACCCTAAGTGCTCCTCTCCACTTTTCCACATGACTTGCTACAAGCAACAGTAGAGCACAACAACCTGATGAGACCACCTGCTGCTGTCGGCTTTTCTAACACCTGCAATGCAAACGCTCATAATTTCTCACTTGACCTCTAACCGCTTGCCAATTGAAAGAGCATCAGTTTTCAGACCAGTCGATTGGTGTTGTGTAAGGTTTTCTCCACGGTTTATGTTCCTCATTTGGAGCCCCCCCACTACCACCACCCCCACCTCCACCCTACAACACAACTGAATGGATTTGTCCCGTAATATATGTGTTTTGTTTCAAAGTAAATAAAGAAACCACATCGTGCATTTAAAGTAGAGCTAAAACAATTAGTCCGCTAATGGAGCCGTTAATCTAAATGAAAGGAATCACCAGAGGTTTGGATAGAATATTATTACATACCGAACATGCCCAACATTACCTTGTTGTAAGGCTCTGCTGGTTTTTGCTCGCGCCTTATGTCAGGACGCTGATTTTATTAGCTGTAGGATGGTTGATCAGAAAGAAAATCAATTACTCAATCAATCAATCAATCAATTAGTAAATGACATATATAATTTACAGTTAGATCATAAATAAAAAATACAGGATACTAATTTTGATCACTTACTTTGCAAAGAAATGCATACTTTTATTGTTGGAAGAATGACTCCCCTCCATCTTTTAAGATTTTCCATGATCAGTTGTCTTCTTTTTTTACCTTTAGAAAAACTGACTTTGGATAAATAGAATCGTGGCCATCTCTTTAACCCTTTCATGCATAGTGGTCACTACAGTGGACAGCTGTTCTCTTGTATATTCATGGATTTTGTTGTTTTAGTTCCATATCAGCCAACACAGTGGACACTTAAACTGCAAAAAATCTAACTATGACCAAGTGTATTTTTCTCATTTCTAGTCCAAATATCTTATTATGCTTAAAATAAGACAGAATCACCTGAAGAGGAACTTTTCAGTGAGATATAAGAAGTAATTTTTAGACAAGAGATCTGCAAATTTTGATTTAAAGAAATCTTACCAAGATAATTTTCGCTCGTTCCATTGGCAGATTTTTTTTTGCTTGAATTAACCAAAAAAAAAAAAAAAGTTACTTTATAGGTGATAATGTCTTACTTTAAGTGTGATGAGATATTTTGACTAGAAATGAGAAAAATACACTTGGTAAGATTTTGATTTTTGCAGTGCATGCACCATCCCATACACTGCAATTCATACTGTTACTGTAACTTTGCTGTTCTTGATAAACCTGATCTGCACTAACATGTTTGAGTGTAAATCAATTGCTTGTTATTGTTATTAAACTGTAATTAACAGGTTTTTGTGTTGTTGTTTTTTTTGCATATTATCTCCATGAAGTGAGTAATGACTAGTATTAGTGTATGTTAAAATGTGAGAAAACATCAGATTATCTGCATTAAAAATGTTATTATTTCATAGTTTTCACACAGTTTATCAGTAAATATGTTTCTATGTTTCTTTCTTTCTTCAAAAATTTAATGCATGGTGTCCAGCTGAGTGGACATTTTTGCAACTCCATGAAAAATGGGTTCATAAAAACCATTTCAACAGCATTGTTTTTTTGAATGCCTCGAGGAATAAAAACGCTCATGGATAAAAATCTTGATTAAGGCTCTTATAATTCATGCATGAAAGAGTTAATGAATTTTGGTTGCCTTTACTCTCTGGTATGAAGAAAGTTGGAGTTTGTACGCTATGAATACTGCCCTATTACTGCTATTTATGTAACAGCATGTATCACTATGGTCATGCTAATGTTGCTACCCTTATTACTGTTATTATTGTGATGATGATGATTACTATTATTTTTATTATTATTCTTATTCTTATTATTCTTATTCTTATTATTATTATTATTATTATTATTATTATTATTATTATTATCATTATTATTATTATTTATATTTAGACTTTTATGTTTTATGCCTGTTACTTTTGAGTGTTTAGTTGGTTTATACCTTCAGGGGTGGGAAGAGTGCACAAAGGAGAACTGCAAAAAGTAAGACCCAGTATCACTATGTTTGTACTGTATCTGCATGATTTTCTTTTGTGGAATAAAAAGATATTTAACCCTTTCATGCATAATGGTCACTCCAGTGGACAGTTATTCTCCAGCTGTTCTCTTGTATATTCATGGGTTTTGTTGTTTTAGTTCCATATCAGCCAACACAGTGGACGCTTATGCATCATCCCATACACTGACATTCATACCATTACTGTAACTTTCCTGTTCTTTTATCTAAATCAACTGTTAATTGTTATTAGACTGTAATTAACAGTTGTTTTTTTTTTGTTTTTTTTTAACAAAAATGTTTTTTTTTCCTTCTTTTTTTCCATATTATCTGAGTGAGTAATAACTAGTATTACAGTATGTTAAAATGTGAGAAAACATCAGATTAGCTGCATTAACCTCCTGAGATCCAGGAAAGTGAAATGTTTAGCTTTTTCCATTAAACAATTGTCTTGATTGGAAACTACATAATACAACAGTTTTTTGTTTGTTTGTTTGTTTTTCCCGAGACTTTATTTATTTATTTATTTATTTATTTATTTTTTATGGAATGCCCTTTACAATGGACAGCATTTTTTAAGTAAAACTGTCAAACTTTTGTCCCCTATAGAGGATAACAATGTATCGCTGCGTCTCAGGAGGTTAAAAATGCTTTTATCTAATAGTTTTCACACCGTATGTCAGTAAATGCATGTTTCTGAGCTTCAAAAATTAAACGCATGGTTTCCAGATGAGTGGACATTTTTGTAACTCCATGAAAAATATGTTCATTAAAAATAGAGAAAAATCAATCACATTGTTTTTTTTTCATGCCTAAAGAGGAATAAAAACACTCAGGAAAAGAATTTTGATTAAGGTTCTCATAATTCATGCATGAAAGGGTTAAAAAGAAAGAAAGAAAGAAAATCAAAAACTTTGTAGGGTGGGGGAAGGGATGGGGTGGGTATTGTGTTTTTTTGTTTTGCAGAAAATCTAAAGGTATTGTTTTTTCTTGCATGACTGCCACTTTGGTTTACCTTGACTTCAATAAAAGAATGTTGAAAAAAAAAACAGAAGAAAATCAGAGAAAATGCAACGCTTTTAGACCACAGTTGTCGAACTCATTCAGGGGCTACATTCAGTGAGAACTGTCGCCTCACACCAAGAGGGTCCTGGGTTCAGTTCCAATCATGGACCTTTCTAGTGTGGAGTCTGCATGTTCTCCTCGTGTTTGCGTGGGTTCTCTGTGGGTACTCCGTCATCCTCCCACCATCCAAAGACATGCACTGATAGGTTAATTGGTTAATCTAAATTGCCCATAGGGGTGAATATGAGAGTCAGTGGTTGTTTCTATCAATATGTCAACCCTGCGATGAATAGGCGACTTGTCCAGGGTATACCCCGCCTTCACCCATAGGTAGCTGGGATAGGTGCCACCACCCCCTGTGACCCTAGTGAGGATAAAGCAGGTTCAGAAGATGAATGAATGAATGATGTAAAGCTGGGACGCCGTAAAGGAGGGGTAAACATGACAAATTCATGGGGCCCAGCATTCCCAGGGGGCCCAGTGGATACAGGTTAGAAGTTGTGATAATTTTCGTTTAAGCTAAAGGTTAAGTTTCGCTTTCACTTTCACACCAGTTGCAATTGTTTCAGCACTTATGGAACACCCCCCCTATACCTCCAGCCCCTACACCACATACTTATCCCACCCCCCCACCCCCCTCAACGACAAATTTACACATACTTTATTTTATGAAGTGTCATGGTGGCAGCCCATGCCCTGTGAGTGGGTTGAACCTGTGTCCTTTGTTCTCAGGCTCTGGGCCTGGTTCTGGGTTGGAGTGACAGGGGGAGCATGGGTTTGGGCCTGCTAGCTTAGCTGGTCTAGTTTTGTTTGTTTCTATTAATCATATTTTCATTTCATATTTATTATTTTTGCATCCTTAGAAATAGCTTCATAATGGGCCCACAGATCAAAACACATTTTGCATAGCTTAAGTCTGGTTCTTTTGTTCCTTTTGTTACCTAACTGTTTGATGCTCACTCCATGCTCTCTCCATCCCATCACCAGATCCCAGGCCTGACAGACAAACAGGAAGAGGGAGGTTCCCAAACCTTTTATAGTAGAGGGCAGCAGGAACTTACCAAGGGTGGCAGCCATCAGAGGGGAGTTTTGTGAGTTGGCCAGTAGTTAACCTTAAAAATGCTCTAAACCAGGTTTAAACTGTTAGAGACTTTTTAGGGAAGTATTAAATATAAGTTGTGAAATGAGGTATAGGTCAAGATATCAGTAATATTCTGGTAAATGTTAATTGAAAGGTAAACTGAACATTGGGGATTGGTTTGTTCATGTGGGAGGGGCAACGGGTATAAAAAGCCTGGAGTAGAAGCTCCTCGAGGAGAAGTGTGGCTCTGCTTGAGTGAAGCAGGTCACTGAAGCTGGCTGCCCTTAGCCATGGGCTGAGCTTTATTTTCTGTGGTTTAAGACTGATTTTCCTTATGTTTTGTTATGCTGTTTTTCATCAATTAGTTGAGTTTTTTTCTGTTTTTAGTTTTTTTGGTTTTTTTTTCACTAACACAGCTCAATCGGCGATGTCACCTGGGCAAACACTGTAAATAAATCATACTGCGGTGAAGATTATTCCAGCCTCCTGGTGTGTTTCCTCCTCCACATGGTCAATCATCACATGAAGGACCCACAACATTTATCGTTCATGGAGCCCACAATTGCTAGCGGACCCCTAGATCTAAAGTCAAATAATAACAGTAAAAAAATAAAATTACGTCATGAACATGTTTACGTCTACAAAGTAACCTTTAAAAATGCCTGATATTCAAAGTCTTGCATGGACTTGCCCCTCCTCCCTTGACAGATTTGATCAAATCCCGGTCTGTCAGTGGGAGGGGCCACCAGGGCCACAGCTTGAGGAGACTGGGAGGGGCCATGCAGGTTTTTACTTTTGGACAGACAATGTCAGGGGTGTCAAACTCATTTTAGTTCAGGGGCCACATTCACCCCAATAAGATCTCAAGTGGGCCGGACCAGTAAAAAAATAACAGTGATAAAAGTAAAGTTAAATGATATCAGTGTTTACATCTATAACATTTCCTTAAAAATCTGAATAGGATGGACAACTTGAAATGTCTCAAGAAAAACAGGTGCAATTTTAACAATATTCTGCCTCAGTTTATCATGTACACATGTGCATTACAACTTACTTTATAATTACAAAAACACAAAATATTTACGAACAGGCAGGATATTGGTACAATTGCACTAAAATCTCTTAAGACATTTCAGATTGTTCATATTTATTCAGGTTATTCATATTTTTTGAAAAAGGAAAGTTTGTCAATGTAAACATTTTCGTGTAATTTTCCTTTTTTTTTTTTTACACTAAAACAACAAGAAAATTTGTGGTTGTCATTATTTATAGGTTACTTTCATTACTGGATTGACCCACTTCAGACTGTATTTTTATGTGGAACCTGAATTAAAAGGATTTTGACTTCATAGACTGTTAATATCTTCAGTGTAATTTTTGCATTTCACAAATTCATTCCACGGGCCAGATCTGACCATTTGGCAGGCCAAATGTGTGCATGTTTGACACATGTGGACTATTCATTCTGTCACTGGGACTGAATATTGGAACAGTTTATCACTCAACTTAAGAGACTCACAATCATATGCCTCCTTCAAATCACAACTCAAACATTAGATGAAGGGAAACCAAGCCTGGACCATCAGTAGATTGTCCTCACTGTGTTGTTTTGTGTGTTTTTATGATATTTTATCTTTTATCTGTCGTCTTTCTTGTCACCTGCCTAGGGACTACACTGTTGCTTCAATCTGTCATATTTACAGCTACGATTGTAGATGTTCATTAATATGCACTGTCCCAAATAAATAAATAAATAAAAAATGACATGAACGTGAAATTTCTTAAGAAAAATAAGTGCAGTTTTAACAATATTATGGCTCAGTTTATCATTTACACATGTACATTACAACGCACAGTGGATCTACAAAGGCACAAAACATTTAATAACAGACAGAATATTGTTAAAATTCAACTTACTTCTCCTAAGACGTTTCATGTTGTTCATAATTGTTCAGGTTATTCACATTTTTTGTGAAAGGATAGTTTGTAAATGTAAACATTTTCATGTAATTTTACTTGTTTTGAATGAATCAATGAATGAATGAATTTATTTTGGTTTTACATCAATTATTGTACTCAGTACCTTAATTGTAACAAATATAAAAAACGAAAAAAGGAATAGGCCAGAAGCAAAAGCCTATTTATTCACCTGTCCTTTTCAACATCAACTTAAATGTATTGAGCATTCACACCATAATAAAACAACAACAACAACAACAACAACATGTCTACCGTCTTAATTCAATATTTCTGAATAATTTTAAACTTGAGGTACTTTTTTTTTTTTAAACTTTGCCAAAGGAGTGGATAACTTAAATGCATCATAAGGTCCATTACATAATTTCACACCCACAATCCCAGTTCATCTAGACTTCACATTTGTCCTCACTTTAATCCACTCACACATATACATACATTTACGCTAAAGCAAAGACAAAAATTTGAAGTTTTCATTATTTGTAGGTTATTATGATAGTATTTTACTGCTCCGGCCCACTTTAGACCAAATTGTTCTGTATGTGACTCCTGAGCTAAAATGATTTTGACATCCTTGACTGTTAATATTTCCAGTGTAATTTTTGCATTTCACAAATTCATCCCACAGACTGGACTGGACCCTTTGGCGGGCCACTTATGGTCCGAGAGCCATTTGTTTGACACCCCTGATTTAGACTGATACAGACTGACCGATCAATAAATAATAACAGCCTTTATCATTTCGGAGAATAAATGGTACTTTGACATGTAGGCTGAAGGGGCAGCGCCTATATGTTTTTCTTTTGCCCTGGGTACTTCACTTTCCCATATCTCTCCCTTGCCAGTGCTTGTATATTAATGATATTTCATAAAGGCAGTGCCATTTAGCAGGGAGGTCACATCTACTAATAACAACATTCTCAATAACAGGGAACTGGAGGTGAAAAATTCATGAAAATGAAATTAATCATCAAAACCGCTTTGACTTCAGGGAGTCTAATTGGATCTATTTTTAATGGCTTTGACAGGGGTTAGGCATCACTCTGACACTGCGAAATGTTGGCCTTTTTGAAGAACATGCCTAAGTAAACTATGGACATGTTGAGGGAGAAGCAAGTGATGACATTAAAGTCCCTATCAAGGGCGGTGGCTGTTTCATTTCAATGTTGCTGAATTTCCCAAGAGCAATTCCTGAAGGAAGCAGTTCACCACTCCCACAAGTACCATCGCATTAAGTGTATGTACATACATTAAATGTGGCTAGAGGAAGCCCTATTGATGATTAGATTTAGTTTCCCTCAGGAAGAATAATGTCTAATACTTTACTGTCAGTCTGAAAAAAATAAATCTAATAACGTTAACACTAGATTTGATGTAATTATGCCTTTTCTTGTTAATTAAGTCTTCATTTACTTCTCACATTATGAACAAATTGCATCATAGCGGCCTGTTTATGTACGATAAGAAAAATAATAGACCTACAACCGCATCTCCAATAGGTAATAGTGTCTATTGCCGCATTTCCTCTATCTGATACCGACTCGACTACATAAAAGAACCTGGAATCTGGTACCCGGTACAGTTTTTGTAGTACTCTCTCAGCAGAGGTTCCAAATCGGGTGAAGAGATACTAAAGCAGGGGTGTCAAACTCATTTTCTTCCAGGGGCCACTTTCAGCCCAATTTCATCTGCAGTGGGCCGGCCCAATAAAATAATAGCATGACAACCAATAAATAATGACAACTCCAAATTGTTTTAGTGCACAAAATGACATTAAATTATGCCAATTTTGACATTTACAAACTATCTAAACAAAAAGGATGTGAATAACCTGAAAAAAAGGACATTTCTTAAGAAATATAAGAAAAATTAAAACCGCAAGCGGTGTTAAGGCCCTCACCCTCCCACGCGACCGCCGAAGACACAGACAGTGAGAGGACACTGTATTGTTGGCTCTATCCGACATTCTGCGAGTTACACACAGTGTTACACTTCTGAAAACGACCGCTTCATTGCAAGCTCATCACAGCCACGCCCAACGTTTGATCAAAAATGTAGGTGATAACTTTTGATCACACATGTGTGTAGGTGATTTTCACCCAGTTTGGTCTGAATTGGATGTAAACCCTAGGAGGAGATGATGAAAGTATGAGGGGTGGGATTCTGCCAAAAACCCATTCATTTCTATGGCACAGTTTTGGTGTCGTCATGGCAACACGATGGTAAATAGGGGTGTGTCTTCATTGACTTTTTGGTTCAGTTTGGTATGAGGGATGTGTGTGCCAAATTTTGTTTGCCTACGTTAACCCTTAATAGGTAACCTGGGGTCCCAGCAGACCCCACGTTTTTAATTTTTTATGTTTTCTATGTTTTTATTTGAAGCTCGTGCGTGTTACTTCATTTACCCTCCTAGTATAGGGATCTGAAAAGTAAAATGGAACCAAAAAATTAACTTGTAGAATAATATAGGCAATACAGACATTTTGGGGTCGCCCGTGACCCCAGGTTACCTTTAATTTATATTGATTTATTGTTTTTCCATTTCAGGTATTTCAGAATATGATCAATAATTGACATTATAAATTTCTAATAATGCTAACCTTCAGTGCTTTAATCTTTTTTGAGTAATTTTAACATTGTGGGAGGCCATGGCTAAGAGGAAAACTCTAAGTGATGAAGATATTAGGATAGAGCTTGCAGATTTAGAAGTAGAATCTGAATCAGATGATGACCATTTATCGATTGATAGTGTTTATGACGTCAGTTTTCCTTCTGTGAAGACTGTTTGTGAGCACCTATTCGTACTATCCAATTGTGTAGTTAGTTTAGTTTTTAGTTATAGTTTAGTTTTTAGAGAAACTTTATTGAAACTGTATTGCAAATGTGTTATAGCAATGTAGTGTGTTTATTTGTAGCATGTGAAACTTTTTTGAAATTTTCTGTTAACTTTAGTGAAGGAAATACTTCACGCAGTAAAGGAGAATTTATTTGGAAAATAAAGCACAATTTTGTTATATTTTTTTCGTTTCATTGCTATCCTTTCATACTATAAGCAATAAAGTATTGTAACTGACTAAAAAATAACATTTTTAGATGTTTTTATCACCGTAGGTAACCTGGGGTCTAGCTGGACCCCGGGTTACCTGTAGCTGTGGGGGGCACCATGGTTACCTATTAAGGGTTAAAAAAAAAAAAATTGTGATCAGATCTATAAAGGCACAAAACATGTAGTAACAGGCAGAATATTGTTAAAATTGTGCTTAATTTTTTTTTAGACATTTTAGGTTGTTCATATTTGTCCAGGTTATTCATATTTTATTGTTAAAGGATAGTTTGTAAATGTAAACATTTTCATAATTTAATGTTTTTTGCACTAAATCAAAGAGAAAAAATCGGTGTTGTTATTATTTATAGATTATTATGATACTATTTTTGAGTTTGATGACCTAACTTGCACTTTGTAAATTCATCCTGCAGGCTGGATTGGACCCTTTGGGGGGCTGGTTGTGACCCCCGGGCCGCATGTTTGACACCTGCGCACTAAAATGTGACCACTGATTGGTCAGAGAGTTGTCTCTGCATCATTACATCATCAATGTGCGACCATTTAAAAAAAAAAAAAAAAAAAAAAAAAAAACAGATTCGGAAGTTTACACTAAATATACCGGTAGGCTAATCAATGATGACAGCCCATAAAATGACACCGTGGTCGGTCAAGGAGGTTCAGACATTTCTGTCCTTGGTGGCCAACGAAAAGATTCAGCATGAGCTTGATAGGACAACAAGCAAGTTATGAAAGTTAAGCGCAGCATCGCTATGGAAACGGTCTCGAGGAATAGTCGAGTCGAGCCGGTATCACATAGTGGAAACGCAGTATATATTATGAAAGCCAAATGGCCTCTGTGTGTGCATGTGTGTATGTGTGTTGAAGGATTCACACAAAATCCAGAAAGAGCTGACTCCTGCAGTTTGGCATACTTATGTATTTTTGTTGAAGTAAGACAGGAGCAAAAACGGCAAGTTGATAGGACTAATATTTTGGGAGATATTAGTAATTTTGGAATACAATAGCCTTACAATCTCATTGCAATGGCCAGAACGTTTTGGCGGTGACTGCTGGACAAATGCGACACAGTTAGTTAAATAGTTTACTTTTATTTCGAGCACATAGAATCATCAGATAACTAAGAACCATACAACATGGTCAAACTTAATTTCTTAGTGCTCGAAAAGGAGTGGGAAGAAGTATAACTTATGGACTCCCACCCCCTTTTAACAAACTAATAATTAAATTAATTCCACTTTCTTTGCTTTGTACAGCATGCACACATACACAACAGCATAAAATCTACCACATCTAGACCCTGTGGATCCCCACGGGTCAATGCGCTAATAATATTTAACTGTTTAACTTATATACTGTCTAACTGGTATATATATCGATATATCAATAGATAGATAGATAGATAGATAGATAGATAGATAGATAGATAGATAGATAGATAGATAGATAGATAGATAGATAGATAGATAGATAGATAGATAGATAGATAGATAGATAGATAGATAGATAGATAGATAGATAGATAGATAGATAGATAGATTTTTTTTTCCTCCAAAGTTTTTTTTTTATTGAATTTTTATTGTGTAACAATCACAACTGTACAATTAAATGTACATTATATATTACAACATAGTCATGTAACCCCACTCTAACAGGGTCCCAACCCTAATGCACCTCATACTCCAACCTAAATAAGCTCACATATCCAAAATAAATACACAAAATAAAAGCAATTAATTAAAAAAAAAAAAAAAAAAAAAAAAAGAGAAGTTGTTTGTGTCCATGTTTCCAACCTATCATCAGACAGGCTGCCTCATGGTATAGAATTCAGCTGCATTGCCTCTTGTGGTATATCTTGTTTTCTCTAAAACCAGATAATAAGGTCATAAGGTCTTCAGTCTAGAGTTTGAATGTCGGATTTCTATCTTTCCATTTAAGTAAAATGAGCCAACAAGCTATATTATTATTATTATTATTATTATTATTATTATTATTATGATACAAAAACCTGCATCATATATTTTATTTTGTTTCATATTTTACTTGCATTTACAATTTACTAGTGAGACAACATCAACTGGCAAAGAATTCCTTGTATGTGTTTACATACTTGGCGAATAAAGATGATTCTAAGTCCGATTTTTACTTTAACCTTGTATCCCTCATCATGAATCCACACTTGGCATTTCTGAGAAACCATAAAGCTTAAACACTTTAATAAAATAACTCAAGACTTCCACTGTGGAATGGTCTTCCTGCCCCATAAATGGCAACTACGTTAAGATTAAGATTAAGATATCATTTTCCCAGCAAAGAGCTCTGTCTTAAACAATAGTACTGCATTAGAACACATAGAAAACAACACAGTCCTGCAATCTGACATGTTGATGCACACGATGATTTAATCAGTGGGTAAAAGAGCAAACAAAATATGAAAATGTACAAGTTGAAGTAAAGAAGAATGTTGGACTCGTACCTTCAACTTTGCAAAAAAAGCTCTTTATTGGTTAATATTTGTAGTTTGAAATCACATATATGAGTTCTATAAGAAGCTCTGGTCATTATTCTTTATTATGTTTAAGATAAAATTCAATATCTTCGACTGGGGGACAGAACAGAAGTGCCACATTTTTATTTAGAATTATGAAAACCAGCATGGTGACCCGTGGCAGATTGATTTTGAGGTGTTGGAAGGAATCTCACACTCCTACGTTGAATATGTGGAAGATTCAAATGACAGAAACAGCTGCATACGAGGAGATGCTGAGGAAACTGAGCGGAACAAGTGACATAGTTAACGAACACTGGAATGGTTTCAGGAAATAGACATCTGGGGAATTTGACCCAACCCTGTATAGATTAAGGAAGGTACTGCAATATACATAGATACCTGCTTTTCTCATGTAAAGGTCCGAATAGCCTGTCCTTATATTTTGTTTTGTTTTGTCTATCAGTTGGATGGACATTGCTGTATTATTTTTTTTTAAATGTTACAAATGCAATAAAAATTTTGAATTATACAGGGTGGGGAAACAAAATTTACAATATTTTGAGGCAGGGATTGAAAGACAGTGTATGACCAATTAGTTTGTTGAAAGTCATGAGAATTTATTTGCCACAAGAAAATTGACATAATAGAAAATGTTTTTATTCTATGTGTCCTCCTTTCTCTATAACTGCCTTCACACGCTTCCTGAAACTTGCGCAAGTGTTCCTCAAATATTGGGGTGACAACTTCTCCCATTCTTCTTTAATAGTATCTTCCAGACTTTCACGTAATAGTTTTGCTCATAGTCATTCTCTTCTTTCCATTATAAACAGTCTTTATGGACACTCCAACTATTTTTGAAATCTCCTTTGGTGTGACGAGTGCATTCAGCAAATCACACACTCTTTGACGTTTGCTTTCCTGATTACTCATATGGGCAAAAGTTTCTGAAAAGGTATGGATAATAGTGTTAGGTATGATTATGACATCAACATATGTTTGGTTTCAAAACAACTGACGTAGTGCCTGCTGAGAAAAAACAACTAAATGTTCATTGTAAATTTTGCTTCCCCACCCTGTAAATACATCAATCAATCAATCAATCAATCAATCAGTCGGTCTATAGGGTCTGTAAGGTCCACCTCTGCATGAACAGTGAGTGTACCTGCTTTGTTAGGTACCATGAAGTAATGGTACTAATGTAAGGAATGGTGTTCAGTTAGATCATGTGGATGTGGACAGGTGTCTGGATCAGCACTTATGTTGGTCTAATGTTCTAAAATATATGTTCTTTTCACATTATGTGTGTTTTTTTTTAATATATTTTTTACAAATACTTCTTGGATTTATTTATTTATTTGCCACATGTGGGCAAGGAACCAAATACGGTAACTTCATTTATCTTAATTTTCTACATGACAACAAAAAATTTTGAAAAATTTCACAAAAGTAACTCATGTCCTCCAATAAAACACAAAGGTTGAAATTTATGAGTATTTCTATAAGTGCCCTGTAAAGGGTTAATCCTCATTTGAAAATTACATATTATACAGAGTGTATTAAAAAAAACTATTCATTTTGAAAAAATTACCCCCAGTTCCGCATTTGATAATTTTTGGAATTTTGGAATTTGACAACTTCTCCCATTCTTCTTTAATAGTATCTTCCAGACTTTCTCGTAATAGTTTTGCTCATAGTCATTCTCTTCTTTCTATTATAAACAGTCTTTATGGACACTCCAACTATTTTTGAAATCTCCTTTGGTGTGACGAGTGCATTCAGCAAATCACACACTCTTTGACGTTTGCTTTCCTGATTGCTCATATGGGCTAAAGTTTCTGAAAAGGTATGGATAATAGTGTTAGGTATGATTATGACATCAATATATGTTTGGTTTCAAAACAATTGACGTAGTGCCTGCTGAGAAAAAACAACTAAATGTTCATTGTACATTTTGCTTCCCCACCATGTATATATTAAAAAAACAAAAAAAACAACAAAAAAAAAAACATCAATATCCTCGGAACAGTCGGACAGATTGTCATAAACTTCGGTAAAAAAGTTCACTTCGAGTCAAAGATGAACTGACGAGATTTGGGGGAACAAACGTCAAGGTCGCTGTAACCTCTTATCTCTCCATTCTTATTTATGTCTCGTATTATTATTTAGACCTTGAAAACTCGGGAATTGTGTGTGAAAATTTTAATAAAGCACGAACAAAAGTTTTTATCATTGTCGAATTTTAGAGTATGTTCAAAGGCACAAAATTTTGTAAGATAAAAAATACACGAAGAAAGCAAATAAAAAACTTAATATGGTTTCACTAACCGGTCGGTACTGGAATGATTCTAGTGCAACTTGTTTGTGTGTTATCCGTGCACTTTTGTGATTTTCATGTTTTGATAATGTTTCTGTCAGTAAAACATAATTCGTGATATGAATTATGCATTCATTCATTCATTCATACATTTATTAAGCCTTTCATGCATGAATTATGAAAAAAAGTATCTAGATTTTTCAATTGATTTTAGTACTTAAAATTAGGCTAAAGTTGAAATGCATTTTGAATTTTTGAAAATATGGTTTTATTAAGAAGATATTTAACCTTCTGAGACCTGGGAAAGTACAAGTTTTGGCTTCTTTTTATTAAATACTTGCCTACATTGGAAACATCATGATGCAACAGTTTTTTCAGGTTTTTTTTTAATTTTATTTTTTTTTTTATGGAATGTCCTTTGCGGTGGACAGTTTTGTTTTTTTTTTTGTTCTGTTTTGTTTTGGGTTTTTTTTGTTTGTTTCTTTCATAGAGCTGTGAAACTAGAGTTTGTCTAGAGTTTTATCTTCTTCTTCTTCTAAATATTGAGAAAATATTTGTTTGGCAAAATAGCTGCATTAGTGTGGATGGGACGCTCATTTCAGTTGATTATACAAAATTCCAAGAACAATTATGAGTAGCATCTGTAAGCAAGGTTATAATAGTTTTGGATTTTTCATTATAGTTTAGTTTTATTTAGTTTTGACTTTTTTTTTTCTAATTCAGTTAGTTTTAATTAGTTTTTAGAGCAGGTTTGCAAGTTTTTATTAGTTTTTGTTATTTTCTAAATGCTTAGTTTTAGTTTAGTTTTTTTTTTTAATATCTTTTATCTTTTTTTGTCATCGAATTCAAATAAATCCAATACAGGACTCTGCTGCTTTCTCCCAACTTTAGTCTCCATGTTTCCAGGTAGAGTGGGGACCAGAAGATGACTGGAAACCACAAGTGACGAGAAGTGACGGACTGTTAAATATCATATGGTGCCAGCGGCTAAAATTGCTTGAGGGAAAAAAAATCGATTTCATATCAATCTGACATTGACAAAGACGAAAACGAAGGGAATTTTCACCATAATTTTTATGCGTTTTAGTTACAATACAGTTTCAGTTAGTTGTCGTTTTTTTTCTTTTAATTATAGTTTTTATTTATTTCAGTTAATGAAAATGTTTTTACAATTCCAGTTTTGATCATTTCATTAGTTTTCGTTAACGATAATAACCTTGTCTGTAACAAAGCTCTAATTTACAATATTCAGCATAACTAGTTGTTCTCCTGATTGTAAAATGGCTGTAGTTTTAAGTCTAATCTCACTCAGTAATTTAATTTCACATGTTCACATAATAATAGTCATGGGTGGAAGCATCGGTGAATGTGAATGAACGATAAAAGCCAGAAGAGGCACTAAATGAAGAGCCGCTTAGGAACCCAAAGAGCCGATTCTTGTTGCTTGAGCTGAGCCAAATGGTCTGGCTGGTTAGAATAGGCTTCATTTCCATCATGAAGTGTCTGAAAGTGTGTGTGGGGGGGGTCTTCTCAGTGTTGAAACCGCATTGCATCGTGTGTATGTTATATTATCTGCAATACCCTGCAATATTCCCCCTTCTAGAGACTCCTCGTCCCCCTTTGGAACCTCCTGGTCCCTGTTGAGGTTTACTTGGAGGCTATTTGGTTGTTCACACACAATCCTTGAGCAATAATCCTTCTGTATTTTTTCGACAGGACACGCTTTGATGTTGAGATGAGTGTACGCCGGTGCCAAAGCCTCTCTGTCAGCAAATATTTCCTTGAAATGATTCTATTCGCTTAAACTCTATTCGCTTTCAATTACACAGGCATGGCAGCAGTTATTAAGGCGAGCAATTCAGGTGGTCATGGCTAGAGACATCAAAAAAATGAAATTTGTCTCCTCTGATTTATAACTATGTATACCCGGAGATGAAAAGGAAAAACATTACAACAGCGGTAGACAATGCATACCTCAGTGAATTGGAGAAGAACAGATAAAAATAGTCTCGAGGCTGTAATACATTATGAGAATTTGGATGAACATCTTTCCTTGATGCAGTGTCTTGTTTGCAGGAGGTAGACTCAGTATGGGGAAGTCCTGCTGGGGTTTGGTTTCCATTGTTCCTGGTTGTTATCTCATACGCTCTGCATGTCCCCCCCTCCCGTCTCCAAAGGGCCTCGGTTCCCTTTTCAGAGTGGCCCCAGAGACACATGCAGCACTGTCTAAAGTACTGTAAGTGGGACACGGAGCCTCAGAGTCCCAATAAAGAAAGGTGAAAAAACAATAGAATAATAGGCTTAAACCGTGAGATGAATATTTTATTGTACCTGCATGGCTCCGGTGTCCAGACAGTCGTCCAAACCAGTGTGACCGTGGCAACAAAAAAAAAGTCCCCTCGTCTCTCCTGAGGTGTTTTTTTTTTGTCTCCCTACCTTTTCATTATCCAACATATTGTCTAAAAATACTGGAGCTCTCTCAGTCGGTCTAAAGGCGGTGATGTGTTTTACAATTAGATATTTTGGCCCAATATGCAAACTCTTATTTGGGAAAAATGGTTATTAACCGGTAAGTGTTTCCCTCTTGTGACTTGATTAAAACCATTGTTTTCGTCAATGCTCTTACATTTAAAAATTTGTTTCCCTAAATCTCCACTCAAGAGGGGCTTGGCTGTTGAGAGCTTCTGAGCATCTGTTATCCATAGTGCTTATTACTTCAAGGATTGCTTAACCCTTAGTTAAGTACTTCCTGGTGAACGCTGTTTTTGGGGATTTTACACCATGGAATTGTGTTTAAAAGTGGAACAAAGTTGTTGTTAATCTAGTCTGGATGAAGTCTCATGTCTGGACCATAGAGGCTTGAATCAGGTCCAAAGACAAGACAAAACATTATGATTTTAATGTAAAGTTGATTGAAATATCTTAACGGCTAAAATTTGCTTAGAGGTCTTACAGGGGTTGGACAAAATAATGGAAACACCTTCACCTCAAGATGATAATGCCCCAATCCATACAGCTAGAATTGTTAAAGAATGGCATGAGGAACATTCTAATGAAGTTGAGCATCTCGTATGGCCGGCACAGTCCCCAGACCTCAACATTATTGAGCATTTATGGTCAGTTTTAGAGATTCAAGTAAGACGTCGATTTCCACCGCCATTGTCTCTAAAAGAGTTGGAGGGTATTCTAACTGAAGAATGGCTTAAAATTCCTTTGGAAACAATTCACAAGTCGTATGAATCAATACCTCGGAGAACTGAGGCTGTAATTGCCGCAAAAGGCGGACCTACACCATATTAAATTATATTTTGTTGATTCTTTAAGGTGTTTCCATTATTTTGTCCAACCCCTGTATTTCTGTCTTTGTGCATAATAAATCAATCTAAGTGAATCCCCAAAGGAACTTTGTGTTGATAAATGCAAGTTATGCAAATTTACAGGATTTCAGTTCTGTTCAAGATGTTGATGGTCATATGAACTATGTTTTCAGCTCAAAAATGTTCAATTTCATCACAATTAATGCTATATTTTCATGTCACAAATAGCCAAGTTATATTTGAACTGAATTTACCTGAAAAACAAATATTCTATTCTTTTAGATTCCCCATTTTTTCTCACCAGATTCTATCCTACATATCACATGTTTTATTTTTAGAGGTTCAATCTGGAGAATGGTGCTGATCCATCCTGCTTATGTTACACCAATACATACATTAAGAATGTCACACGTCACTTTTTAAATCAAAAGTTTTCTAATAATAAGCATTTTTATAAAGAAATAACAATTCTGTATTGTTATTTACTCTTTAGTATGATGATAAACTATACAATAAATAATTCTGATCCTAGTTTTTGCACAGGGATCATTAGTGTAAACAGTGACATGGCTGCAGAGCATCAGTATGATGGGATCTGTAACAACCATGTCACATCCGTCCACTGCCACATTTTGTGTTTTTGTGTCAGCTGTTATTGTTTTAGATCCACAATACTAACATTTATGAATAAGAGGAGAATTAGCAATAGTAAGTCTATAAGTTTATTACTAATAAAGTACTGGTACTGACCAGAGCATCATGGGTAATGTCACGTCCGTCCACCAGCAAAAGTTTTCACATACACGTGCTATTCAAAATCCAATATTTCTGAAAATAGAGCTTCCACTGTCAAATAATATCAGTAGTCTGTGCACAAATGGATTAGCATTATTTCAACACAGTTCTATGCATTTATGACAACTTTTTTTTTTTAACAAAAATGGCCACTCATTTGACCCCCTAAGTAAATTTTAGCCGTTCACCTTTTCGGATGGGACGATAGCAATTGTGGGCCCCATGAAAGCTAAATGTTGTGGGCGCTCCATAAAATTCAGTATCTCGTTGGTTTGTTGGCGTAGGGTGGGGGTTATATACATAGGGATGGGGTCCATAACTTATGTAACTAGCGTTGGCATAAAGCGAAAGTGAAACTTGACATACTCTCAAGTCCCGGCCTCTATGCCTCTATTATACAGTGGACCTTAGATGAAATTTTCACAACTTCTAACCCAGTGTTTTTCAACCTTGGGGTCGGGACCCCATGTGGGGTCACCTGAAATTCAAATGGGGTCACCTGAGATTTCTACTAATTGATAAAAATAAAAACTTACTAATAAAAATATATGATGAGTTGACAGAGACAATCCCAATCCATAAAAGACATGACAGACTGAAGCTGAAACTGAAGCACTGTGGTTCTGTTTATCTGTCAAATGTTCATCATGGTCGGTTTCAAACGCTGCAGCTCTTTCATAATTCATAGTTTGAGTTCTTGTTTGTTCAGTATTAATTGTCAGCCTTGTAAATCCAAGCTGGACTGACTGTACATATCCTGACCAAGGAAAAAAAAACCCTCACTTTGTGCAGTAATCTACACCTGGCTTTTCTGCCTCTGTCCATGATAATATACATTATACAGACTAAATATCATCTAAAATTAACGTTTAATTGCAACATAGTATAGCAAACTATTACATCATCAAAAACAAATTAATTTTAGCTAAAAGAATGTCTCCATTTTTAATGTCTGGGGTTGCCAGATATTTGTAATGTTAAAATGGGGTCACGAACCAAAAAAGGTTGGAAACCACTGTTCTAACCAGTATCCACTGGACCCCCTCCACTACTCTATGAACCCCCCAGAAATGCTGGGCCCCATGAATTTGTCATGTTTACCCCACCCCCCTTATGGCACCCCAGGTTTTAGGTCACTCATAGAAATACTGTGAAATTCAACATTTAAACCTTAGTGTGTTATTGGAGAACATAACAAGAATGTATTACTTTGTGAAATTTTCCCCCAAAAAAATTTTCATCGTGTGGAAAATCAAGGTCAGTGACGTTACCATATTTGGTTCCTTGCCCATAAGTGGCAAAAAACAAAAAAAGTTCTATTGTCAGACTGAGTTTGAAAAGGTCTTGTGTGAAAAAAGAATGAATGAACAATGACTGCAAGCGCTAAATGGAGGTTATTATGATAAAAATGGAGGAGGAATGGTCATCAAATATGGCAGATGTAGAAGGAGATGGAAAAAATTCTTAGACCACCCTCGTTTTCTTCAATTTCTTGTTCATTTTAATGCCTGGTACAACTAAAGGTACATTTGTTTGGATAAATATAATGGTAACAACAAAAATATCTCATAGTAGTTTCATTTCAGAGCTGATATCTATCCATTTTCCATGTTTTCTTGATAATAACCAAAATCATTTAAGCTCTTACATCAGTATCTATGGCATTGTACTGACAAAAACAGTGCTTTTAGGTATTCCATGTTTTCTTTTCTGTCTGTTATAGTCACATGATACACACAGGTGTTAGTACTTGATTGCATAACCATTGTTTTTGGTGACTTTTGATGGTCTGATCATTTTTTCCGTGACTGTACTGGTACTTCAGGATTATTTTCCAGTTTTCAGCAAGAAATGGATCATGTTTTCAGCATCCACTGCTTAACCTTTTCTAGGGCGCTCAGAAATACTGCACTGCAAATTATTTGGTTCTTACCAAGATAAAAAAAAAAACCAACAACTTAGATTTAGAAGTGTTAGATGATTTATCTTGTTTTAAGGCTTATTTTCCTATTTTAAGTGTTCATACATCTGTAGACATGCTTATTCTGTCTTAATTCAAGAATCAAGTGAAATTATCTTGTTGCATGGACAGATAATTTTACTTATTTCGAGTATGTTTTTCCTCAGATTTAGTGTTTTTATCTTGTTTTTAGACACCCCTTTTTTCAGTGTATGAAATTCAAAATTTAGACCTTCAAGGTCAAGGTCAAGATTACTTTATTTATACCTGTAGGTAGATTTGTTTTGCAGTCTAGGTGATTGCCTTGGCATTACAACAACACATACATTAAACATGCAAGACAGGCACTTGATCACGCTTACAGACAGGACAAAAAGACAGGACAAAAAGTGCTCATTGTTCCACCATTCATCGGTATAGCAGCATGGATAAGTAAATAAAATAGGTAAGATCAAATAAATAAAAACAAGATGCAATAATACACAATAAAAACCAGAAAAGTTAAAAACAATCTGGGATAAAAACCAGAATAAGAACATACAATTAAAAAAAAATAAAAATAAAAAATTTGAAGTCACAATAATAATAAATAGAGCAAAGAAATGGAATAAATAACTAAATAAGTTAGTAAAGTGCAATGTCACTATTTCTTATTGAGCTCAGTGACGGCAACAGGAACAAAGCTATGTTTATAATGGTGTGTCCTGCACCTTAGTGTGTTATCTGAGGGCATAAGACTTTATTATTTTTATGAAATTAAAATAATATATATTTTATGTAGAAAATCAAGGTTAATGAAGTTACCATATTTGGTTTCTTGCCCATAAGAGGCAAAAAAGAAAAAAAAAATCCATTAAAACACATGTAAGGTAAGAGGAACATGTATTTTCGAACATTAGACCAACATCAGTGCTGTTCCAGACTCCCGTCCACATCCACATTCTCCCTTTGAACATCATTCCCATTAGTACCATTACTTCATGGTACCTAACAAAGCAGATACACTCACTGTTCATGCAGAGGTGGACCTTGCAGACCCTGGAGACCACATTAGACCTGAGATTTTCACCTCACTATAACTGTTGCTGTCACTGTCTTCTAATGTGTGCAGAAATGACAAAAAATAGTCACTTGCCTGATAAAGGGTTAAATCTGTGGTTTATTATTTCAATGTACTATATCTGTGAGTAAATTCTATGGTTTATCTTTCATCTATCTGTTCTGCATTCATATGTGTTTGCTGACTTAACCACACAAACATGTAGAATGTTACTTTGGTCAAACCCAGTGTTATTATGTTGGCAGTAATGCATCTGCTCTGACTGAAGGCCACTGGCTGCTCTGTGACTGACTCACTATAAATACTATCAATCCATGGTCACAAGTCAAGAGGTTAAAGTCCAGGTTTTTTTGTTTATGATTTTTCAGGTAAAATGTCATTAAATATGTGACTCAAGGTCATCCCTGGCAATTGCATTTTCATAAAAGTCTTTTTTATTTTTTACACATCTGTGGAGTCAAACATCCATCTGAGCTGACGATATTTTATTGGTGATATATTTGAGAATATAAGTTATTTGTATTGTTTAATTTAATTAGTTTTCAGCCATTTTACCATGTATGTGATTGCACAATGTCCTAAACAATCTAAATAAGAAGAATGACCTGAAATTATCATTATAGTGTTGAGCATAAAGAGCTCATGACTTATCATTATTATTATTATTATTATTATTATTATTATTATTATTATTATTATTATTATCCTTGATTGGTAATATCTTCAGTGTAATTTTTACATTTCACAGATTCATCCCATGGGCTAAATTGGACCCTTTGGCGGACCAATTTTGGCCCACAGGCCCTATGTTTGACACCTGTGGTTTTGTCTCAGTACTACAAATAACCCCTGTAATGTTTCTTTGTTAATAAATACATTTTTTGATCACACAGTACACTGTAAAAAAAAAAAAAAAAAAAAAAAAAAAAAAAAAAAAAATCTGTAATTTAACAGAATTTTCATTATTTATTTTAAAGATTTTTCCTGTATTTTTAAGATACAGGAAAATATCAATGAAATTACAAAAATACTGTGATTTTACATGTCAAATGTAAAATAACACAAACAAATTGTAACTGTGAATAACCATAAAATTTCAAATTTTTAAAAGAAATGTTTTTATTTTTTCATAGAAAAATACAGTTAAAATACATTTGTAAATGTATCATAATTTCACAAATATTTCTTTTCTATTTATGAGATTAAACTGTTGATTTAAAGTTTAATACTGTAAAAAAAATAAATAAATAAATAAAAAGAGATAAAATTACTGACAATTAACCGTAAAAGAAGTATTTGTTCTGTAAGTTTGACAAGACTTATTTGTT
Organism: Sphaeramia orbicularis; assembly: GCF_902148855.1. Taxonomy (NCBI): domain Eukaryota; kingdom Metazoa; phylum Chordata; class Actinopteri; order Kurtiformes; family Apogonidae; genus Sphaeramia; species Sphaeramia orbicularis. The sequence goes on along the minus strand of NC_043976.1, from coordinate 28,533,247 downwards.
AATTGACAAATATCTTGTGTAATTACGGGAGGTTTCACAACAAAAATGTTGAATAAATGTATTTTTGTGAATGTATAACATGTATAAGCACTGATAAACTGTCCAAATACAGTTTATATCAGTGGATTGGATAACTTAGTCTCATTGAAAATTATTCATATATATACATTTTTTTTTTTTTTTTAGGTAATTTGATTGTTTTCATACATGAAAATATTCTTTATTAAACATTAAAAAGTAAACAAAAAATATGCAAAATCTCATGTAAAGTTAGAGCAAAAACCTGTATTTTAATTATGGAAAATTACCGTATTTTAATGAGATGGTTATTTTCCGTTATTTTACAGTATTTTTTCGGCACCCCTGCCGCCGGAATAATACCGATTTTTTGTTTTTTTTTGTTTTTTTTTTACAGTGTAGCAAAAAACTGTTAATCCAAACCAACATGGAGTCCACAGCCATTAATACAAACTGCAGCTTCCACTGTATTCATCAAAGCATTTCCTGTGAATATGTCACTAAGAATATAAAGATTATTTTATTGAAAATTATACATTTTAAGACTGTTGATTCTTGACTGAAATTCTCAAATTAGAATCTAAAGACATTAGAGTTTCAGGGAAATAAGCCCCAGAAAAGGCCACAGGTATCCACCACCATCACCCACTATGGTCCTGTGTAACAGTGTCAAATAAGGTTAAATGACATTCTGGGCAGCATTTGGATCCACTCCAACAAAAGTAATTTTCTTTCACATCCTTCATACCTTTTTGCAAGAATGGATGAGAAATGGCTCTTAAATTGTGCTCATAATGGTGATAAAAAAAAAAAAAGGTCTTCAATTTAACCTGCTGAAACTAGTGTCGTAGTCAAGACAGGCTAGACCGAGACCAAGATACTGCAGAGAGCGGAGGGTATCAAGACCAAGACAAGACAGAGACCAGATGAGTTCAGTCTGTGACAAAAGGCGCCCCTGCAGACCTGAATTCACAGGTAGACACAGATCCTCCACGGATGGGTGGGTGGGGTCCGTGCCGTTGTTGTTCCAAGGTACGTATCCTGACTGAGAATTATTGTGGCTGTGGCTCAGTTGGTAGAGCGCGTCGTCCAATGACTAAAGGTTCGGCGGTCCACATGTCGAAGTGTCCTTGGGCAAGACACTGAACCCTGAATTACTCCCAGCAGGGCCAGACAGCGCCTTGCATGGCAGCAGCTGCCCGCTGGTGTATGAGTAGGTGTGAGAATGGGTGAATGTGAGGAATTGTAAAGCACTGTTGACACCATGAAGGTGAAAAAAATGCACTATATAAGTTCAGTCCATTTACCATTTGTTTCCCCTGGCCACGGGAGCATAAATGTCGACTTTCTATAACATAATTATGATTTATCATGGGTATTTAAAAAGAATATATCCCCATGGTAAGTCATAATTACGACATAAAAAGTCATAGTTATGGGTTTAAAAAGTCAAAATTATTAGATAAAAAGTCCTAATTATGAGGTAAAAAGTCATAATTATGAGAGGAAAAGTCATAAGTATAGGATTAAAATGTCTAAATTATGAGATAAAAATCAAAATCATGAGGTAAAAAGTCATAATTATGAGTTAAAACATCAAAATCATGGGGTAAAAAGTCATAATTATGAGATAAAAAGTCATAATTATGACATAAAAAGACATAATTATCAGATGAAAAAGTCCTAATTATGAGGTAAAAAGTCACAATTATGAGATAAATAGCCATAATTATGGGATTAAAAAGTTAAAATTATCACATAAAAAGTAAAAATTATCAGACAAAAGGTCATAATTATGAGGTAAAAAGTCACAATTATGAGATAAAAAGTCTAAATTATGACATATAAAGTCCTAATTATGGGATAAAAAGTCATAATTATGACATAAAAAGTCATAATCATGAGATAATAAGTCAAAATTTTGCTCCCTTGGTCAGGGGGAAAAAAATGGAGCGGGGATACGTACCTTGGCACAACTCTGTGGAGAGCTGATATTGTCCATTGAGAAAACGTACACAGTGTAACATGATTTTAAAATAGATGCATCTGATTGGTTGCAGTTGAAGAGGGTGTGTAATAAATAATGATACTATTCTGTGATGATGCGGTTTTTGTAGAAATCCCATCAAGACCGCTACGTCTGAGACCAGGACAAGACCGAGACCAAAGAGAGCCGAGACCAAAGAGAGTCGAGACCAGGACAAGACCAAGACCAAAGAGAGTCGAGACCAGGACAAGACTGAGGCCAAAGAGAGTCGAGACCAGGACAAGACCAAGACCAAAGAGAGTCGAGACCAGGACAAGACTGAGACCAAATGAGTCAAGACCAAAGAGAGCCGAGACCAAAGAGAGTCGAGACCAGGACAAGACTGAGGCCAAAGAGAGTCGAGACCAGGACAAGACTGAGGCCAAAGAGAGTCGAGACCAGGACAAGACCAAGACCAAAGAGAGTCGAGACCAGGACAAGACTGAGACCAAATGAGTCAAGACCAAAGAGAGCCGAGACCAAAGAGAGTTGAGACCAGGACAAGACTGAGACCAAAGAGAGTCGAGACCAGGACAAGACTGAGACCAAATGAGTCAAGACCAAAGAGAGCCGAGACCAAAAAGAGTTGAGACCAGGACAAGACTGAGGCCAAAGAGAGTCGAGACCGAGACAAGGCCAAGACCAAAGAGAGTCGAGACCAGGACAAGACTGAGACCAAATGAGTCAAGACCAAAGAGAGCCGAGACCAAAGAGAGTCGAGACCAGGACAAGACCGACGCCAAAGAGAGTCAAGACCAATACAAAGCCGAGACCAAATGAGCCGACACCAAAGAGAGTTAAGACCAGGACAAGACCGAGACCAGGACAAGACCGAGATCAAATGAGTTGAGTCCGTGACCGGGCCGAGACCACAAAAAACTGATCTCCACACAGGTCTCCAGAACCAAAACCGGTCTCGAGAACTACATCACGAGCTGAAACCTGCAGAAATCATAGAGCCCACACAGAACCGGAGAATGGAGGGAAGCATTTAACTGCAGGGTAGTTGTTGTTTTACAGTCAACTATGTTTTAAGACCGGCTTCTGCAACACATTAGCATTATTTTAAATGTGAAATGTATAAATGCATCTCTCAGCAATTATTCCACCTGGCAGAGGTTAATAGTCTTGGGTAAACTCGGTATCCTTGATTGTTTATTTATTTTTTTATTTACTTTGCACGACAAGACTCCGCTTTCGCAGGAAGGTAATACTGTATTTGGATTCAGCTACAGAATTAAATGTGTCTGAATTGGCACCGAGGAACCTTGGGGAGGCACTCTTCCACGCTGTCAGGCCCTGAATTCTCCATCAGTATTCATTCTTATTCAAATTGCACCATGGTAGCTCATAAACATAGCATTAGATTATGGAAATGAGAGGTCTGCATCTATTCTCATTTAATTCCTTTTGGGAGACATTTAATTTAAACAAATAAATAAATAACAGTGCAGCATCAGGTGTTTATGAAGGGTACTGTGTAAATTTAGCAAGGCAAACTGAATAATAATCACCCCATTTGACTATGTGCATTCAATCACCCATCACTGAACACTTCATTAAGGCTTTAATAGTCTTTTAAAGATGTAGGACACTTGACTTAAGACAGACGTCAGGGGAATTTGCTGCTTGTCATTCAGAGTATTGTGGTTACGGCCTAGTAAACTGTCCAATAATCTGCAGGTCTGCCATATCTGCGAGCACAAAGAAGGAATTAAGGCTGTTTTTATTTAACATCGTAGCGTTAAAATATCTAAAAATGACCAAGCCGATGTTGGGTATTTGTTATATTGTGTTTGCGCATTGTATCGCACGGTGCCACCAACGTTCAGGTCTGTAATTTGTGATGCAACAGCCTGTTTTGTTTGGTCACCTGGTGGGTTTGAAGTGCTCTTCAAAGACTCATCCGACAATAACCGCAGTTCTGGTGCCTCCCTCGGTCGTCAAACAACGCTTGTATTATTGTGTGACTTTGGTGTTTTAACATATTAGTTCAGATCCAGAATCAAAAACAAATTAGCCCATCAAACAAAACGGTCAAATACGCACAAGTGTGTCTTTTTACAGGTAAATCTGGTGGTTTAGAAGAGAGAGGGTATTATAACAGCTTCAGACATCTGCCAGAAGAAGTGTTGTCAGACAAACAGGTGGATGATCAAACATCTCTGACGAAAAGAGATAACGTCTATTCCTTTTATTGTACAAATTGTATTAAGTTGACCTGCCTTTCCCAGACTTCAGGACCCAAAATGAATCTAAGAGCTGTTTTTATTTGGAGTAAATTGTCTGGCACTATCTGGCCCAAAAAAAAAAAGAAAAGAAAAGAAAAGAAAAGAAAAAAAGTGGGCATCTGGGTTGAGCGAAGAAACCACTTCATAATCATTACAGTGATTAAGATGTTTCTGCTGCAACAAGTTATTTACTTTAACTTTGGCAGTGACAAAAAGAAAAAGGTCATGGTCTGATGAGTCCACAATGATTGGCGCATCAGGGTGAAGGGATTACCCATAATTCCTAGTGCCTACAGTACAGGCCTATCAGGGCAGCGCTATGATCTGGGGTTGGTTCAGTTTAGTCAGGTTTAGGTTCAGTAATGTTATGTGTCCAAAACATAAGGTCAGTCTGAATATACTGAAGGACCAGGTCTGAACATGAGTGGATTTTTTCTTCGCTAATAACTAGGGATGGGAATCGATAAGAATTTAATGATTCCAATTCCATTATCGATTTTGCTTATCGATCCGATTCCTGACCGATTCTCTTATCGATTCTCATTGGGTGAGGGAATAAAAGAGTACAAACGGGTGAGTTTGTATTAAGTTTGTATTAACTGTCTTTTATATTTCCATCTCTGCACAGAAAATATGCCATTTATGCCATCCAGATGCCATTTATTCTCACCCAGTTCTGCGTATTTATTCTATTACAGAAATAGCCCATGTTTTGGTCATATTCCAATCAGCTCTGTAAAAAATTCAAATTCCAACTTGATATCATTGATACTGATTTATTGGATCAATCCACTTCCTGTCTGTTATAATGTCAACATTTGTCAAAGTTGCACTAAATCCAGAATCAGATCCGGATCCAAGTAATTTCAATACATTGTGTTGACATCATCATAAAGAAGCTGTATACCAAGTCTGAAGTCAATCGCTATTGTAGTTTCAGAGAAGATGATTGAAAGTTTTGTAACAGACAACAGACGACGATGACTAGTGATGGGACTTTTGGCTCTTTGAAGGGAGCCGTTCAATCAGGAGCCGTTCACTGAAAAGAGCCGTTCAAAAGACTGGCTCTGTTATGTTTTTGGCATTATTTTGAAACACCAATATTTGAATGACTAAACAGGCTACATGTGATGATTACCTCCACCAAGGAGGTTATGTTTTTGCCAGGGTTTGTTTGTTTGTCTGTCTGTTTGTCTGTCTGTTAGTTTGCAACATAACTCAAAAAGTTATGGACAGATTTTGATGAAATTTTCAGGGTTTGTTGGAAATGGGATAAGGAAGAAATGATTAAATTTTGGTGGTGATCGGGGGTGGGGGGGGGCCCACGGGGGGGGGCGCAGACCAGAAAATTTCATCAAAATCTGTCCATAACTTTTTGAGTTATGTTGCACACTAACGGACAGACAAACAGACAGACAGACAAACAAACCCTGGCAAAAACATAACCTCCTTGGCGTGGGGGGGCCCACGGGGGGGGCCACTGATCAGCCTTGGCGGAGGTCTGCGCTCTCCGAGTGCTTCTAGTTGACATTACATTTTATAGGTGTTTAATTAGTGCGGCAGTAAATATTATCTTACCGTAAAAAAGAATAGTTACTTCAAATGTGTGGGCTAAATACATGACATGAGAGGTGACATTAGACAAATGCTGGAATTTGACCAAAAACATCACGGTACGTTATGTGGACTAGACTGTAACCTAAAAATGAAGAAGAAAATAAAGCATTTTCTTATGAAATAACATTTTATTCTCCTCAAAACAAAAACAATAAATGTGTGTAAACATACGGAAAAAATTGTGCAAAACACAACAGTGATTAATCACTGCAATTACTTAAATACCTGAAATATAGTGCAATTCTCAGAACAAGAACAGTATGTTGGTAAATTGATAGGCAATCAGACACTCCCTCCTTAAAAAAAAAATAAAATAAAATAAAAATGAACGGCTCTTTACAAAGACTTGGTTCCCATTGTTCATTTCAAAGAGCCGTTCAAAAGATTCGATTCGTTCGTGAACGTCACATCACTAATGACAACGGACGCCGCATGACGACAATAGTTTACAGCCTATTGGCCGGTAAGCTACAAATCAGGTTTTCTTGGTTGTGATAACAGCTCCCATAATTCCATGCTACTTAACATTGTCATAAAACTATATGTTTTCTTATTGTTGTGATTGAGAGACCCCTAGTGGCAAATATTATATACTGTATCTAAGGAAGCTAGCTAGCTGTAGCTAAAGGAATAAGTCTTAATTAATTCTAGGATTATATTGTGTTTCCATAGGACTATTTTTAATGGTTTTTCAGTCCCATTACTTCAGCTTTCATTGTGCCGTCATATACTGTACGTATACACAACATAATACACACTGAGTATGGCACACAATAAATTGACCATGAGGGGAAAATAGTCCACAGTGGGGGTGGGGCTGTCATTCTATCTAGGATTGTATGGGTTATTTTTTTGCCACAAATCTCCCGACATAGAGCCGTGAAAACAACCATATACATAGAGTAGTACAGTACATATACAGTACATATTCTAGATGCAAATTACTTTGTTGCATAACATTTGGAAAATCTACACACACATAAAATTACATCTGAACATCCCATAAACCAAACGTCAGCTCGAACAGACCTGTGTGATAAATGTGCCGCCATCTCCTTCCGTTCCAACATGATTAATGAAGTACGTCATTTTAGCGCATTAGATGTTTTTCCTCGACTCCCAAACATGTATTTTTCTATGTTATTTTGAGATTAGAGAACGAGTGTGATTAAAAGAAAGATTTTTTTTCTCTGACACATTTGCCAAAACATGCAATTATCTGTGTTTCTTTTTAAATCAGTTAATTGGCTTCTTGAATCCGGTCTCATCCTATCATATAATTACGCTACCTCTATGATAGAAAATTATCCATAGTAGAATGAACTATTGTAACATTCAGGGATATCAGGGGTTACAAAATACACATTACAATTTATATAAAAGCCCAAAATTTAGAGTTTAAGCCTTAAAGCTAATAAAATAATATAATAGGTTTTGTGGAGCTTATTTAGTTTGCACACCTTACTGTCATGTAGCATTACACGTCTGGAGTCTTTATAATATGTACTATGAGTATAAGTTAACATGCGATTTTATATAATTAAGTGTGAAAGAACATTGTGTATGGAAATATTTTTAGAATCACATGAGATAAATGTTAATGTACATGTTTGATGATGTTAAAGCAGGAGTTAGAAAAATACAGTTGTACATGGCTGACCTTTTGTTGTCAAGAAAGACAATTATGCAATAAGTTGCAGGCGTAGAAACTTTAACTTGTTGAGTGTTTTACTTTTGGTGAATCATACACTTGTATCTGTATCGTGTTTATTTTAACTCATAAAATCCCGAACAGCAAGTGGCGATCAAAACCATCCACTAATCTAAAACATTTAATAACTTCTGATCCATTAATCCTTTCAATACTTGTAAATAATTGGTGTAAAATACAGTTTGTCGTCTTTTCGTGGTCATCACAGATATGACCCGGGGGCTTCGTAGTTACCATGGAAACACCGTCATCTTCTACAACATTGATTCAACAGTAAAACCCATGGAGTTGGTTCAATGACAGTGGATGGAGATGCTTATTTTTACATTCAGTTGACAACATATGTCACCGAAAGTCGCTTTATCTGTTTTGTTTTAACCCATAAAGACCCAAACGTCCACCGTCGAACAAAAGCATCTATTGATCTAAACTGTTGAGCCACTAATTCTATCAAATCACGTAAATAATTGGTGTAAAATATAGTTATTCATCTTTTCATGGTCATCAGATATGACCCATTTGGACGTTCAGAAGCTCTGTAGTTACCGTAGAAACACCGTCATCTTCTACAACATTGATTCAACAGTAAAACCCATGGAGTTGGATCAGTGACAGTGAATGAACACACTGGGTTTTTGTTACGTTAATGTTATATTTGATTGAAAAAGTCACCTTTTCTTCATTTTTTTTCCTGTTTTGATGCAATATCCATTGAATTTACTCTGAGCTTTTAAGAACATTTACATGATCAGTGAATTAAAAATACGAAAATAGTTCATTTTCACTGGAAAAAATACTACATTCAGAGGATAATATTCTAAAAAATGGTGATAAATCAGTTTGGAAAGGTTAAATAGAGAGAAAAATTCATTTAGGAACTGCCACAAAAGTAGCACTGGATCTTTATGAGTTAACATAAATGCACTGTTTTTAAATAAATTAGATATGCATACTGTTAATATTGTGTCTTTTTTTTTTTATTCGACTCATAGCTCTGTTCTTATTTTGCTTTTGTAAAATTTTCTTTTTTTTTCTTTTTTTTAAAAAAAAATCTTGAATTAAGCAAAAAAAAAAAAAAATCTTGAATGAAGCAAAAAAATCTTGAATGAAGCAAAAAAAAATCTTGCATTAAGCAAAAAAAAAAATCTTGAATTAGGCAAAACAAATCTTGAATAAGCAAAACAAATCTAATAATAATTATATATCATTAAAATTGGACTTGTTTTTCTTAAGATGTTTCCAGTTGTTTGTGTTATTCAGATTTTTGTAGATGCTAACATTATCATAATTTAATTTTACTTTTTTCCATTGTTATTATTTTACTGGTCTGGCCCACTTGAGATCATATTGGGCTGAATGTGGCCCCTGGACTAAAATGAGTTTGACACCCCTGGTCTACATGATCAGTAAATTAAATACAGGAAAATACATGGTTTTCATTAAAAAAAAAAAAAAAAAAAAACACAAAATAGAGAGGATAATATTATAATAAATGATGATAAATCATTTTAGAATGGTGAAATCTAGAGAAAAAAATATTATTTGGGAGCTGCCATAAAAGTAACAGTGGGTCTTAATGGGTTAAATCTGAATAACTGGCTTCTAGGGTGAAGTGAGTGAATCATGTTGAGAGCGGATGTGTTGTGAAAAAAAAAAAGGCTGTCATTAAAAAAAAAAAAAAAAAAAAAAAAGAAAAGAATACCATATATATGTGGAATCCCTGTGTGTACAAACCTGTATGTGTCAAACAGATGCTTAGGATAGTTTCGGTTGAGGAAAGACAAATAAAGCAGCATGACTTTTCCAAATACGCAACATTTGCCTCAGAAACTGCCCTCAGACAACAGTCAATGCTTTCAATAATTGGAAGACATTGATCCTTTTGCTATTCAAAGCATCATGCTCTGCAGACAGTTTGTTTAATTATTCTAATGAATCTAATTATAAAGATAAGAACTGAATAAACAAGGACAGCTTACAACTGCTTGGTTGTGTGCACCATTTATACATTTATTTTTTGCAACTATGCCTGTACTATTACTTTGCAGGAAGTCGGAGGAAAATGAAAATTTTAAAGGCTGTATGAATAAAACATGGCCATTACCTTTGGTTCCTGTTGGTGGTAGTGTCCAGACTGTTTGATTGACGTTATATTGTGAATCAGTCTATCAAGCCATGGCTATTTAGTAGCATACAGCAGCTGAATATAAATGAACCCGGGAAGCCATAGGATGCCGTGCTGTGTGAATATTTTGCGAAATTGTACAAAATTAGATGCAAATGGTTGGAAGGAAATGTTGCATTTTAATAAGCTTCACATTCTTGCTATATACACCCGGGCGGTAGATAAAAATGGCAAACCCGACCAAACATAAAGCAACGGCGAATTCAATTAATAGAAATAATGACAGGAATCAGAACAGTTCATTAACCCTTTCCTGCATAGTGGTCACTACAGTGGATAGTTATTCTACAGCTGTTCTCTTGTACATTTGTGGATTTTATTGTTTTAGTTCCATAATTAACAGCTTTCTGAAACAAAAAGTGTTTTTTTTTTTTTTTGCATATCATCCTGAGACCCAGTAATGCATTTTATCCTCTATAGGGGACAAAAGTTTGACAGTTTTACTTAAAAAAAAAATGCTGCACATTACAAAGGACATTCCATAAAAAAATCAATCACTAAATAAAAATTATTTTAAAAATCTATCTGAAAAAACTGTTGCATTATGCAGTTTCCAGTTAAGACAATTTTTTAATGTGAAAAAGCTAAAACTGTCCAATTCCTGGGTCTCAGGAGGATATTATCTCCATAAAATGAGTAATAATTAATATTAGAGTATGATAAAATGTGAGAAAACATTAGCAATTTAGCAATTAGCGGCATTAAAAATGTTTTTTATTTCATAGTTCTCACACAGTATATCACTTTTTGATGATGAGTTTTAAATACATGTTTCTTTGCGTCAAAAATTAAACACATGGTGTCCAGCTGAGCGGACATTTTTGTGACTCCACGAAAAATAGGTTCATTAATAAAAAAATAAAAATAAAAAAAAAATGAATTTGCTTTTTTTTTTTCATGCCTAAAGAGAAATAAAAACACTCAAGAAAAAAATACTGACTAAGGTTCTCATAATTCATGCATGAAAGGGTTCAACTTAAAACCATGCATCTGAGGAACTAAACAGTGCACTTTCAAGAACAAACCATAAGCTTCATTTACATTTAATGTGCAATGGTTAATTGTTATGACGGTTATAATGTGGACTTAAGATTCTTCCTACAAACGCCGTTGTCACTTTGGTATGGATGTATAAAACATTATGAAAGCAGAATTTATAATACATTATTCCTACATTTATAATACTTTATTAACCTTGGTATAAGTTGTTGTACATGATCATAAACTGTTGTAATGACTTTTATAATGCATTATGAACGCATTATAATGTCTTATCAATGTGCACTTAATGCAGTGTTTCTCAAAGTGTGGGGGGCATGGGATCTCTCCTGGGTGTTTTTTTTTTTTTTTTTTTTTTTTCCTTCAGGTTAGAACATGTAGCAGGTGGAACTAATATTTTAGTGTTGGAGCACCCTGGACTCATTTTAGGGACATCCACCAAACCAGTCTACTGCCATGGTGATCTGTCACTAGACTAGACAAAGAGTTTAGGTTTGGACAATGGACAAGGACTGAACTGGAAAACTAAAATGTGGAATGTTTCTGTTTTTGCACAGTTCGTACAGTTTGCACTTTAATGTTCTGAGATGTGCAGTGGAAACGGGCTGATTGCAGCCACTGATATTGTTAAAATGTTCATCTTTATTACCAAAATTTATTTGTTGTTCTAAAAAAAAAGTAACTTTATTGTCATAGTTGTAAGATAATTGCGCATTTCCAGTTTTTATTTGGAAAAATATTGTCTCAGTGCAGTCTGGTTGAGTTTATTTGTATTGTTCAAGTAAAAATCTAAGTTATTTTTAATTTGAACAACAAATTATTCAAGGAAAAGCAAAAAGTATTGTTACAATATTGACATTTCTTTCAATAAAAGTTATAATTGCACCGCTGTTACAATGTTGCTGGGGTTGGGGGGGGGGGGGGGGGGGGGGGGGGGCTGGAGATTTTTCATCCTCCAAAGGGGGGCCCAACAGAAAAAGATTGAGAACCGCTGGCTTAATGCATTATACAGGGTGGGGAAGCAAAATTTACAATATTTTGAGGCAGGGATTGAAAGACAGTGTATGACCAATTAGTTTATTGAAAGTCATGAGAATTTATTTGCCACAAGAAAATTTACATAATAGAAAATGTTTTTATTCTATGTGTCCTCCTTCTTTCTCAATAACTGCCTTCACACGCTTCCTGAAACTTGCGCAAGTGTTCCTCAAATATTCAGGTGACAACTTCTCCCATTCTTCTTTAATAGTATCTTCCAGACTTTCTCGTAATAGTTTTGCTCATAGTCATTCTCTTCTTTCCATTATAAACAGTCTTTATGGACACTCCAACTATTTTTGAAATCTCCTTTGGTGTGACGAGTGCATTCAGCAAATCACACACTCTTTGACGTTTGCTTTCCTGATTACTCATATGGGCAAAAGTTTGTGAAAAGGTATGGATAATAGCGTTAGGTATGATTATGACATCAATATATGTTTGGTTTCAAAACAATTGACGTAGTGCCTGCTGAGAAAAAACAACTAAATGTTCATTGTACATTTTGCTCCCCCACCCTGTAAACTAGACCTTCAAATACAGTGTTACCAAAAAATTCGATAACATTGTTTTTTTTCATGCCTGAAGAGGAATTAAAACACTCAGGAAAAAAAAAATCTTGATTAGGGTTCTCATAACTCATGCATGAAAGGGTTAAAATGTATAATACAGCAAGCCCGGGAATTTTTTTTTTTTTTTTTTCTTCCCGAATCATCACACAACCTGCTCCAGTCCTGTTTTCCATGACAGGCCTGTACTGTATATACCGCTGGGGTCAGATTAGTAACATCCACGGTGCTTTGTTTACTCTGCTCCCCAAGCCTGGTATAACTGAGCCATCTGTGAACTTCTCAGCGAGTCAGTCAGGAGATCAGTGCCAAATAGGCCTCAGCTGTCTGCCACTGGCTAGTTTTCAGCTGGATTTCACCCTCTCCTTCCCTCTTGGACTCTTATTAGTGTCAAAAAGGCCACCTATGTCCAGGTGTGGGGGGTGTCTTGCCAGGTGGAAGATATGGTATCAATTTGTTGTGCTCATAAAGTCTGGTGGAAAGAAGAGGAAACTGGGTTTGTAAACCAATTACTCAAGCTTCTAATTCGGTTTAATCTACTGGCAGCCTTAAAAAATAGATTATATTTGACAATAATGCACATGTGAATAATCAGCAGAGGTGGCCGTGTTTCCTCAAGGCAGCCAGATGAAAATAAACATTGATTTTATGTAGAGCGGCCTTCGAGAAATATCTGAGCTCTGAAATAAAATCCAAAAATAATAATGTTCAGAAATGTACATATTCTGGGAGCAGAAATATATAAAAGGAAGGGCAAGGTTTTTATATAGACAGATACTCGTACACAAAAGCAATTCGATGTGTTTTACGTAAACAGAATGAAAACCAAAAAAGGAAACGAGGCTTACGATGTCAAGGGCCGACAGCAAGGGTATATCCCCGAAATCCCCCACATACTGCAAAAAGTAAAATCTTACCAAGTGTTTTTTTCTCATTTCTACTCAAAATATCTCATCACACTTAAAATAAGACATAGTTACCTAACGAGTAACATTTTAATGAGATATAGTAACTTATTTTTAGACAATAGATCTTGAAAATCTTATTTTAATAAATCTTACCAAGATAATTTTCACTTCTTCCATTGGCAGATTTTTTTTTTTTTTATATGCTTGAATTAAGCAAAAAGAATCTTAAATTAAGCAAAAAAAAAAAAAAAAAAATCAGCCATTGGAGCTAGTGAGAATGATCTTGGGAATAGAATAGAATAGAATAGAATAGAATAGAATAGAATAGAATAGAATAGAATAGAATAGAATAGAACAGCCTTCCTTGTCATTGTCTGTCTAATGAAATTAGGAGTGCTATCTACAATACTTCAGAAAATAAGAATAGAGTGAATTTAAAATTACAAAAACTAAAAATAAGATAAGGAAATAGAATATAAAATTTTACAAAAGCAAAATAAGAATAGAGCTAAAAGTCGAATAAAAATTAAAAAAAAAAAAAAAAAATAGACACAATATTAACAGTATGCATATCTACAAAGTCAAATTTATTTAAAATTGTTTTGAATAAAAATCATGTGTTTTCCTAGATATAATTTATATTCAAATCAAATAAAAATCGAGTAGAATAGAATAGAATAGAATAGAATAGAATAGCCTTTATTGTTATTGTCTGTACAATTAAATTAGGAGTACTACTTACAATACTTCAGAAAATAAGAATAGTACGAATATAAAATTACATAAACTAAAAATAAGTTAATGAAGTAGAATATAAAATTTTACATAAGTAATATAAGAATAGAGCTCAAAGTAGAATTTAAAAAAATAGACATAAAATGTGAATAATACACAATATTAACAGTATGTGACAGTGTATTTATGAACCATATTAACAATATTAACAGTACATAGATGATCTCAAGTCTATGTAAAAATAGTGCATTTATATTTGGATAAATACTGAATAAATATTGCATTGTTATTGCAATTTATATGTTCATAAAAGCTCATATAGGATTTAACCCTTTAACCCCAAACGTGTCATATTTGATACATGAGATTTGAAGCCCTCTACATGATCAGTGTGATTTTTTTTTTTTTTTATTTTCTTGAAAAACCTGATGTATAGAATTTCCAGTGGGTTTCACAAACACAGATATTTGTCTAAAAGAATATTTCCTTTCAAGATTTTTAAAACTAACTCTGTTCATAAAACAGCATATAGTAACTTTGTAAATCTTCACTTTAAATATCTCAGTTTTTGTGCCTATAAACACACGAGTCCCTAATTTAGAGAAACATGTCTGTTTTACAAAATATCTACACTAGAGTAGACAGGGCATAACCCTATAAAGACCCAGTGATACTTTTGTGGCACTTCCCATATTGATTTTTCTCTATAATCAACCTTTCTTAAGTGATTTATCAACATTTTTTATGATATTATCCTCTGTATTATGTGTTTTTTTGTTTTGTTTTTTTCAGTGAAAATCAGGTATTTCTCTGTATTGAATTTACAGATCATACAGATGTTCCTAAAAACTCAGTTTAACCCTATAACGCCAAATGTATCACATTTGATACATGAGTTTTGAAGCCCTCTACATGATCAGTGTGACATTTTTTTTCTTGAAAAACCTGATGTATACAATTAGATACATGCAATACACAGATAATCCACCAGGGGGGAGGAATTTGTTCACCAGAGGCCTTTCCAGTGACACTACAAGATTAAATTAATGAGGAATGAGGCAGAACTTTGGCAATTTTGAAAAGGAATTACCAATTTATTAGACATGTTAGTGTTATATTATGTTTTTGTTTGTTCAAAAATAATATTTGAGCATTGAGACCCGATGTATCAAATATGATACAAAATTGAAACTCATGCATGGAAATTGATATTTGAGAAAAAAAAAAAAAGGGGGGGGGGGGGGGGGGGGGTTGTTCAGAAGGACCAATAAAGGCTCCAGTTTCAAAGAACTGGAATTTTCTGTCAATGATTTAATGGTTCAGGCTTTACAGGGTTAATTTAGAATACAATAGAATACAATACAATACAATAACCTTTATTGTCATTGTCTGTACAATGAAGTTAGGAGTAAAGTAAAAGAAGAATAGAGCTAAAAGTAGAAAAAATAGACATAAAATATAAACAGACACAGCATTAACAGTATGTAACAGTATATAGATCTATGAACTCAACTCTATATAAAACAGTGCACTTATGTTAAAACAAAATCAGAAAAACCTGAAGAAAAAGCAACTTTCAGTGACATATATGGTCAAATTAATGTAAAAATAAGTCTACAGCCACTGTCATTTCTCAAACAACATGAGTTTTACTGGTGATTTTATTTAACCTTTATTTATTCGCAGTCACATTTACAAAAGAAACATAAAACAACATTTAGTTCTTCATATAGTATTTAAATTAGAGTTCATATATAAGTATAGAGCAGGTTAAACAGTAAAAATGGGGAAAATTCCGAGATGCTTTCTCATATTTCCTCAGAATAACTCTAAATTCCCCTAATGGGATGGAGGACGGCAGCTTTAGATCCTGCTCTAACCTATTCTAGGTAGAAGAAGCAGAGGGAAGACAACGCCTTTTTGCCCAACTCAGAATGCACTGAGGGAACGCTGAGGGTAAAAACATCCTGGGAGCGTCGTCTTTGTCTGTTCTGTGTGATTGACATGAAGGATGACGACGGAGAAGCTTAGAAACTGCATTTTACCTGAATTGTTTAAATGTATTGATGGGATTAGTGGGTCAGTAAATGCTTTTGATTATACAACAAATGATCACACTATTAAAAAAAAAAGTATCATCAAGAGAACGCGACAAGTACATAAAAAATCATAATAAAAGAAAGTGTATTTGGAAATTAAGATAAAAAACAGCAGCATTGTGCAAAATAGACCACGGCTTGAGGAAGAAAATAAATAAATAAATATCTACAAATAATGCTGTCAAATCCGGTTTTTGTGTCAAAATTAAAACGTCTTGCCAGTTCTTTTTTTTTTTTTTTTTTTTTTCTGTGCGCTTGATCTCTTCATGTCGACTTAAATCCACCGAGGAGAGACACATGCACAGTACATGAGCATTTGTTTAAAAAAGAATATTATCCTGTATGACAGATGAGCAGTGTTTTACGATTACCACTCGCCTGTTTCCGTGTCAAAATTATACAGAAACAAAATACGGAAAATTAAAAACAGATGGGAGAGAGCTGTAGAGAGCGTCCTGGAGTACTGTAATTCTTTGTAGATCTACATTATTTAACAGGGAATCGTAACTGCAGTGTGCTGTACATTACCATAAATCTCAGATTATGCACTTTTTTTTTTTCTTTTTTTTTTTTTTTTTTTGCACAGAGCAGAGGCTGAGTCAGTGGATTCTTTCAAATAGAATCTAAAACAGAATTATTATATCACCGTCAGTGATTTTTCTTACATCTACTTTTTATTCAGTTTTTATTTTTTGTGCTTCATTCAGTACCTCTGTTCATTATATGTGTATCTATGTTATTTTTTCCCATGTGATTTGTGTTAAATTTGTAATGATTTTAATAATGAAGCCCCAATGTATTTTTTTTTTTTTTTTTTTTTTTTTAGATTAGAACATATTACAGTTACTGATTAGATTAGAACAGGCTGATCTACATTAACCCTTTCATGCACGAATTATGAGAACCTTAATCAAGATTTTTTTCCTAAGTGTTTTTATTCCTCTTTAGGCATGAAAAAAACAATGTAATTGAACATTTTCTTATGAAAAATAAATAAATAAATAAATAAACAAAAAATATATAAAAAACAAAAATAAAGTTAAAAAAAAGACATACTACTACTACTACTACTAATAATAATAATAATAATAAAAACGATCTTATGAACCTATTTTACATGAAGTTGCAAAAATGTCAATTCAGCTGGACACCTTGCATTTAATTTTTGAAACGAAGAAACATGTATTTACAGATAAATTGTGTGAAAACTGGGGGGGGGGGGGGGGGGGGTGCTTGTAGTTCTGGGGGTGAGAGTATGGTCAGGGGAGATCTACACAATGTTTCCAATTCATGTCAGAAAAGATATGTAGTGTCTTAAAATTTTAATAAAGATATGTGCAAAAACAAACAAACAAACAAAAAAATCCATGAATATAGAAGAGAACAGCTATAGAACAGCTGTCCACTGTAGTGACCACTATGCATGAAAGGGTTAAACACATCTGACAAGTCATTTGTCCAAAGCAAAAACACACACTAATACAGATTAACCCATAAAAACCCAAACAACCACTAGCAACCAAAACCATCTACTGATCTATAAATGTTTAATAACTAATGATCCACGAATACTATCGATATGCTGAAATAATTAGTGTAAAATGCAGCTTTTTTCATCTTTTCATGGTCATCAGATATGATCCATTTGGATATTCAGAGGCTCTCTAGTTACAGTGAAAACACCGTCATCTTCTACAACATCGATCCATCAGTAAAACCCATAGAGTTGGATCAATGACAGTGGATGGACACAATGAGTTTATGTTCAGTTAATGATAGATTTTACTGAAAAAGTCACTTTTTCCTCAGTTTTCCCTGTTGTTGATATAATAACCCTCAACATTACTCGGAGGTTTTATGAAAATCTACATGCTTAGAAAAATAAATGTGGACAATTTTAACTTTTCACTGAAAAATACACAAAATACTGATAATAAAACAATAAATGGTGATAAACCACTTAAGGACGGTTAAATATCAAGGAAAAATTCATTTGGGAACCGCCACACATGTCATACTGAGCCCTTATGGGTTACAGCAAAAATCATTCAACATCAAGGACAAGAATAAAATCAGTTTTACACATTGTATTATGTCATATGTGGTTTTTGTTCAGTTAATGATAGATTTTGCTGAAAAACCCACTTTTTCTTCAATTCTCTCTATTTCTGATACAATAGCTCTCAACCTAAACTCTGTAAAGCCTGAAACACTAAATCACTGAGAGATAATTCCGGTTCTTTGAAACTTCTGACCAATAAAGAAATATCAATTTCCATGTATGAGTTTCAATTTTGTATTATATTTGATACATCGGGTCTCAATGATCAAATTTTTTGAACAAACAAAAACATAATATAACACAAACATGTCTCACAAATTGGTAATTCCTTTTCAAAACTGTCAAAGTTCTGCCTCCTTCTTCATTACTGACAGTCTTGTAGTGTCACTGGAAAGGCCTCTGGTGGATTATCTGTATATTGCATGTATCTAATTGTATACATCAGGTTTTTCAAGAAAAAAAATATCACACTGATCATGTAGAGGGCTTCAAAACTCATGTATCAAATATGATATGTTTGCCATTAAAAGGTTAAACTGAGTTTTTAGGAACATCTATATGATGTGTAAATTAAATACAGGGAAATACCTGATTTTCACAGAAAAAAAAAGCAAAATACATAAAATAAATAAAACTGAATATAGAGAAAAATTAATTTGGAAAGTGCCACAAAAGTATCACCTGGTCTTTATAGGTTAATGCCCCGTCTACTCTAGTGTAGATATTTTGCAAATCAGACATGTTTCTCTACATTCGGGCTTCTCGTCCACACATAAACAGTATTTATAGGTACAAAAATTGAGATAAAGTGGAGATTTACAACATTTGTAGTATTTGTTGTTGTCATTAATGAGGAAGGAGGCAGAACTCTGCCAATTTGGAACAGGAATTACCAATTTGTTAGACAAGTTTGTGTTATATTATATTTTTGTTTGTTCAAAAATACTATTTGAGCATTGAGACCCAGTGTATCAAATATGATACAAAATTGAAACTCATACATGGAAATTGATATTTGGTGGGGAAAAAAAATATTTTGGTTGTTCAGAAGGACCAATAAAGGCTCCAGTTTCAAAGAACTGGAATTTAATGTCAAATATTTAAAGGTTCAGGCTTTACAGGGTTAAAGACAAGAAAATATCTCATTTTCACTGAAAAATGCAAAATGCAGAGGATAATATTATTATAATAAATGGTAATAAATCACTTAAGAAAGGTTAAATAGAGAGAAAAATTAAATTGTGAATTAAGTAGCACTGGGTCTTTCTGGGTTAAAACATACGAGACTGAAATTTTTGGGGGTTTTTTACGATGTTTTTTTCAAAATGAGAGATGAGACAGTCTAATGCAACCTCCTCGTGGATGTCATTGATACGGTTGATTTTTTAGCTAATTGACATTGAACATTATCCAGAAATGAGCTTCTTTCTGATGGTCCTTACGTCTTAGGATCAAAGAAATGCAAATGAATTTCATGATCTACAGCCAATTTATTCCAATATTTTCTATGACTTTTGTACGACATCAATATGCAGAACTTAAACGGACAAAAGGCTGAAACAATACTCGATCAGCGAAGCCGGCTTTGATCTTTTACAATCGACGGACTGTAAAAAATATCACGGTTGGCGGTTCTTTAAAAACACAAAATGATGTAAGGTGGACAAAATGTGTGTTACGTCGAACCGAACCAGTGTTTAACCCTTTCACGCATACTGGTCACTCCAGTGGACAGTTCTTCTCCAGCTGCTCTCTTGTATATTCATGGATTTTGTTGTTTTAGTTTCATATCAGCCAACACATTGGACGCTGATGCATCATCCCAAACACTGCAATTGAAAACATTACTGTAACTTTGCTGTTCTTGATAAACACGATCTAACATGTTTGGGTGTAAATCAAGTCCTTGTTATTACCTCCGCCAAGGAGGTATTGTGATCGCTTTGCTTTGTGTGTGTGAGTTTGTTTGTTTGTTAGCAAGATAACTCAAAAAGTTATGGACGGATTTTCAGGAAATTTTCAGGAAATGTTGATAATGGCACAAGGAAGAAATGATTAAATTTTGGTGGTGATCGGGGTGCGGGGGGGGTGTCCAATCAGAAGAAGGAGTGGACTCACATCATCAGAATGAACACAAATGAAGGAAAAAATGAACAAAATGCACAAAAATGAAGAAAATACAAAAATAGAATAACACACATGAAGAAAATAATGAACAAAATGCACAAAAATGAAGAAAATACAAGAATTAAATGAACACAAATGAAGAAAATAATGAACAAAATGCACAAAAATGAAGAAAATAGAAAAATAAATGAACACAAATGAAGAAAATAATGAACAAAATGCACAAAAATACAAAAATTAAATGAGCACAAATGAAGAAAATAATGAACAAAATGCACAAAAATGAAGAAAATAGAAAAATTAAATGAACACAGATAAAGAAAGTCATGAACAAAATGCACAAAAATGAAAATACCGAAATTAAATGAACACAAATGAAGGAAAAAATGAACAAAATGCACGAAAATGAAGAAAATAGAAAAATTAAATGAACACAAATAAAGAAAATAATGAACAAAATGCACAAAATGATGAAAATACAGGAATTAAATGAACACAAATGAAGAAAATAATGAAGAAAATGCACAAAAATACAAAAATTAAATGAGCACAAATGAAGGAAATAATGAACAAAATGCACATAAATGAAGAAAATATCAATATTGAACAAAATTAAGAAAAATTAATATAAAAACACAATGAAGAAAAATGAAGAAAATATTGAACAAAGTGAACAAAAATGAATATAAAACAAAATGAAGAAAAATGAAAACAATGAACAAAATGCACAAAAATGAAGAAAATAGAAAAACAAAATGAAGAAAATAATGAACGAAATGAAGGGGGGGGGGGGGGGGGGCGGCAGATCTCTCTTGGCGGAGGTCTGCAGTGTCCGAGTGCTTTTTTTGTTGTTATTACTTTAATAACATTTTTTATGTTTTTATTTTTTGGCATATTATCTCCATGAAGTGAGTAATGACTAGTATTAGAGTACACGACACACAAAAAGTTAAGGATAATTCTTTTCTTTTTTTGTTTTGTTTTAATTTTTTTGGTCATTTTTGCCATTTGTAAATAAAACTATGTCTGGTCATTAAAAAAAAATGTGGTTCAATTCAATTCACACAAAAAAAAGTAAAAATCATTGTGCCAGAATCCCAACTGAAAAAAAAATAGCTAAAATTTTTTAAAATATCTTTAACTTTTTATTTGTAGTGTATGTTAAAACGTGAGAAAACATCAAATTAGCAGCATTTAATGTTTTTATTTCACATTTTCACACAGTATATCAGTAAATACATCTTTCTTTGCTTTAAAAATTAAACGCACATTTTTGCAACTCCATGAAAAATAGCTTCATAAAAAGAAAAAAAAAAAATCTTGTTTTCAAAATGCCTAAAGAGGAATAAAGAAAAGAAAATCTTAATTGATGTTCTCATAATTCATGCATGAAAGGGTTAATCAGAGCTGTGACGGTCAGACGTGGGCTGGGTTCGGTCATTTCTTGCATCTTCTAATGAACGTTCGGCGGTGACTGATTATACGTCTCAATATGAGCTGGTACTTCGTTCTTCAAAGTTATCCAAAGTATGATTAATGTACGTCGCCGGGACACCTTGTTTGTATCAATACTGTCACTTAGAGTTTTTTTTTTTTTTTTTTTTCAGGTAAAACGTGACGCAGAGGCAACAGCACATGATGTATTTGAAATAAAAACTTGTCATGGAAATAAATTTGAAAATAGCTTCCAGACAACCTGTCAGCTTCAATACATCCAGGTTGGTCTCTTATATTATACTACCTGAGATGTTCATTGAAAGAAAAACAACCTGACTGTGGGCTTGTGACTAGTTGTATGTAGTGGCTGACAGCAGAGGACTTTGAGGGCATATTGGTTTTTATGTGGCATGAGCATGCTTTCTTACATGTCCCTGATGGCTTATATCAAGCCTTCAGGCCCCCCCTTTTTTCTTTTTTTTTTTTTTTCTCCTCTCTTTGCTTCTCGTCATTTCGGTGACATTTCTGACACTTTGTCCAACATGACAATTATTCATTCTGTAGAAAAACTAACAGCAATCTCTTTGTTTTTTTTTGTTTGTTTGTTTTTGAGATGTCCTTAGAACTGGAATCAATAAAAGACAGTGCACCACATTTCATCTCAAAAATGGTATATATGAAAGAAAAAAAAAGGCAACTTGAATGTCACAGACTTAAAATTGGAACACCTGCATATACTGTGTGCATTTTTCTCCATATAAGACATGAATGGAATAAGAAGATAAGAAATAAGAAAATAAAAACACTTGTCACTACGAGAATAAAGTCCTAATATTTTGACAATAAAATCATAATATAATGAGAATAAAGTCATAGATTTAAAAAAAAAACCTCATTATTTAAGAAAATAATGTCATACTTTTATGAGATTAACGTCCTAATATTTCAAGAATAAAATCATAATATAATGACAATAAAGCTGTAATTTAAAAAAAAAAAAAACTCTATTTAACTAAAATAATATTGTACTTCTACGAGATTAAAGTTGTGCTATTTCAGTAACAATGTCCTAATATTTCGAGAATAAAGTCATAATTTAATGAAAATAAAGTCGTAGTTTTAAAAAAATTCTTTATTTGACAGAAATAATGTCTTACTTTTTTATGACATTAAAGTCATAATATTTGGGGAATGAAGTCAAAATATAATGGAAAAAAAGTCATAGTTTTAAAAAAAAACCCTCATTTAACAAGAATAATGAACTATTATGAGATTGAAGTCCTAATATTTCAAGAATAAAATCATAATATAATGAGAATAAAGTCATACATTTAAAAAAAGACCTCATTCTTTAACAAAATAATGTCATACTTTCATGAGATTAAAGTCATAATATTTCAATACTAAAATCATAGTATAATGACGATAAAGTTGTAATTTTAAAAAAAAATCATTATTGAACAAAAATAATGTACTTTTATGAGATTAAAGTTGTGATATTTCAATTATAACGTCCTAATATTTCGAGAATAAAGTCATAATATACTGAAAATAAAGTCGTATTTTTAAAAAACTCATTATTTGAGAGAAATAATATTGTAATTTTTTTTATGAGATTAAAATCATATTTGGGGAATGAAGTCAAAATATAACGATAAAAAAATCATAGTTTAAAAAAAAAACTCATTTAATGAGAATAATGTACTATTATGAGACTGAAGTCATAACATTTCGAGAACAAAATCATAATATAATGAGAATAAAGTTGTAGTTAAAAAACCTCATTATTTAACAAAAATAATGTCATACTTTTATGAGATTAAAGTCATAATATTTTGAGAATAAAGTCATAATATAATTAAAATAAAGTCTTAGTTTAAAAAAAAAACATTTAACGAGAGTAATATAGTACTTTTATGAGATTAAAGTCGTAATATTTGAAGAATAAAGTCATAATATAATGAGAAGAAAGTGGTAGTTTAAAAAAAAAAATCATTATTTAACAAAAATAATGCCATATTTTTATGAGATTAAAGTCCTAATATTTCGAGAATAAAGTCATCATACAGTGAGAATAAAGTCGTAGTTTTAAAAAACTCATTATTTAACAAAATAATGTTATACTTTTATGAAATCAAAGTCATAATATAATGAGAATAAAGTCGTAGTTTGAAAAAAAAAAATCATTACAAAAAAAATAGTCATACTTTGATGAGATTAAAGTCATGATATTTCAAGAATAAATAATAATTTAGCAATCAGAACAACAGGAACTACAATTCACTGAAATATTAACCCACAAAGACCCAAACATCCACTACTGTCCATAAGCATCTACTGATCTAAACTGTTTAATACCTGCTGATCCACTAATCCTATCAATCCATGTAAATAACTGGTGTAAAATACAGTTTGTCATCTTTTCATGGTCATCAGATATGACCCATTTGGGCGTTCAGAGGTTCCGTAGTTACCGTGGAAACACCGTCATCTTCTACAACATTGATTCACCAGAAAAACCCATGGAGTTGGATCAATAACAGTGGATGGAGACACTTTTTTTTCCATTCAATTATTGATATCTTTGCTGAAAAAGTCACTTTTTCTTCAGTTTTCTCTGTTTCTGATATAATAACCCTCAACTTTAACCTGAGCTTTTATGAACATCTACATGATCAGTAAAAAATGCAAAATAGGGAGGATTATTTTGTGATAAATCTTGATAAATCACTTAGGAAATGTCAAATATAGAGACACAAAAATAGCACTGGGTCTTTATGGGTTAATGCATGTGAGTGTGTGTTACAGATGTGAATAGCCTTTTATATTGTTTGTTTATACTATTGTTTATAATGTTTTTCTATTACTGTTGTTTATACTGTTAATGTATTTCTCTGTTGAAAAGCCCAACCAAGGACGGGAGTTTGGAAAAAAAAAAAAAAAAAAATACAAACAAACACTTAATGCTATATAGTTAAGTCTTTGTGCAGAACATCAGATGTTCTACACATCCACTATGTTTCACTGCATTGTCCCTGATAAATATATGAATATGAATGTCAATATTTACCCCCCCCCCCCCCCCCCCAAAAAAAAAAGGGAGGCAAGGAAGGGGTGTTGTTTTTGGTTCGGTTTGTTTGTTAACACTCTAGCAGCAAAACTATTGGTTGAATTCATACCAAATTGGGTTTATAGATTGCCAGTGATCAAGAATAGATGTGATTACATTTTGGGAACAGTAGGTCAAAGTTCACATTTTTTAGGAATTTTTAAAAATCTTTTAAATTTTTTCTCCCATTTCCTTATAATAGGTAAAATTTCAACTGTTGATAAAACATCAATTTCGTTTCAGTTCACTTGTGTACACTGTTTTTCTATTACTGTCGTTTAAATACCGTTAATATATGTCTATTCACAGTATCGACAAACTGGAGCAAACACTGAAATCAAACGTGCATTAAACACAACATGAATCTACTGTAAATATTTACGTCTCAAAGCGTGTGTGAGGTCGTGCTTAACCACATGCTAAGGAGTGACAGCGTTTACAGCTGTTATATACAGATGCTCCCAGCAGATTGTTTCACATATGGATTCTAAAATTAGAAAGAAGGAAAAAACAAACCCTGCATGTCATTAATAAATCAGTACAGACAATGGAGACGTGGTGGAAAATGTTTACAGTGAAGAAATGATGAGTGACAGTCGGGGGATCGGTCCCAGCTGGACTGAACCTGCTCCAGTCACTGGTGTGGAAAGTCCTGTTCAGGCTGAAAACCATGAGATGAGAACAAAACTTCCAGCTACTCTGATCTGCAAAGCTCTCAAAACCAACGCAGCAATCGCTTCCATAGCTCTTCTTTTAACCCTCCGGTATCTGGTGCACCTTTTAGGCACACTTTGCACTTTGTTTAAAAAAACTTCATATTGTTTTTCACAATTTAAATAAGGTTAGAATTCAAAAGTTGTTCATTTTTGCATGATCTTTAAAATTCTGGCCACCAGCTAAAATTTGCACATTGTAAACGAAAGAAAATTACAAGACTAGCATCTGTCTCCCAAGTGTGCCTAAAACGCACTATTTCTTCCATTTGATCTGTATGATTAAAAATAAAATCAAATCAAATTAGTGCAGAAAAATAACTCAATATGTATTTTTTTTTTTTTTTTTTTTTTTTTTTTTTTTTTTTTTTTTTTTTTTGCATCAAGCAAGTTTAATTCAGTGCAGTATTGAGTTAGTATCCACAGAGTGCAAGTTAATTTTTTTTTTTAAAAAGGTGGTTTAAAATGAACACCAGTGTCTTGTCGCTCCAGAGAAGTTGAATTGCCTGGCACGACTCTTGGCACTTGTCCTGCCATCACTATTTCAATCCCGTTCTTCACACTAATCTGGTTATTTGAAAACCACCAGCAAGAGGAAATGAGAAAAAAAAAAAAAAAAAGCATGAAGGTATAAAAAAAAAACAAAAAACAAAAAAACACTTACTTTGCAAAAAAGAGATTCAGGAACTTATCTGTGAATTGGCAAATCTTAAAAAGCTACGTTTTTTTTTCTCTCTCTCTATAAAACCAAATCCTCAACTCCTGTTACCATGGTAACTGTTAGAGGGCGAGGAGGGGGGGGGGGGGGGGGGGGGATCAACATACAAAGACTTCATTTGAAAGCATGATGTTGGAAATATGTAATATGTAATATGTCAATATGTAATATTTAATAGTTTGGTTTATAGGTGTGCATTTTACACACACTTGGTGACAGATGCTAGTATTTTTGAACATTTGATCTAGCGCCAAAAATAATAATGCAAATTAACCAATGTTGCTGTTAATCACTGACATATGCCAGGATGCAAAAATCAAATAATATGTGATCCACTTTTTATGTAGAATATTGAAAAAAATTATTATTTTTTTCCCATCCAAAAAAATGGTTTGTTTGCATTACACACACTAAATTTGGTTTATAGATTGCCAGTGACTCAGAATAGATGTCATTACATTTTGGGAAAAGTAGGTAAAAGTTCAAAATTTTTTGAATTTTTATTTATTTATTTTTTTCCCATTTACTTATAATGAACAGAATTTCACGTCTATAAAAACATAAATTTTGTATCAGTTTCAAACTTGGCACATATATAAAGGCAATTGATATACTGACATCAGCTGGAACGATGCCAAAATAAGCTACAATACGTGTGAGGTTGTTTACATTACAAACACAGCATTTAAAGGGTTAAAAAATGTGACAGTTATTGAGTATTTGGTATTTTTATTTACGGTTCAAGTTGACGAAATAGAAAAAAGTGTAAAAGAATTAAAAACAAACTGGATGAAATTTTTTTAACATTATTCCACAAGTGTGCCAAAAAGGCACACTTGGTGCTTAGTAAGGGCCTTGGTGGATGGGATACCGGAGGGTTAATAATAATAATAATACATTTTATTTGTATATCGCTTTTCATAGAACTCAAAGACACTTTACATGCAGCAGATAAAACAGAAACCAGACATATTAACCCTTTCATGCATAGTGGTCACTACAGTGGACAGCTATTCAAATCTGTTTCACTTGTTCCATTGGCAGATTTTTTTTTTTTTACTTAATACAAGATTTTTTTTGCTTAATTCAAACAAAAAAAATCTGCCAATGGAACAAGTGAAAATGATCTTGGTAAGACTTCTTGAAATAACATTTTCCAGATCTGTTGTCTAAGAATCAGTTCTTATATCTCGCTGAAAAGTTACTCTTTAGGTGATTATGTCTTATTTTAAGTGTGATGAGATATTTTGACTAGAAATGAGGAAAAATACACTTGGTAAGATTTAGATTTTTGCAGTGAGGTGCATCATTCATACACTGACATTCATACCATTACTGTAACTTTGCTGTTCTTGATAAATCTGATCTGCACTAACATATCTGAGTGTAAATCAAATGTTAATTGTTATTAGACTGTAATTCACAGGTTTTTTTTTTTTTTTTTTTTTACAAGAAAATTTTTTTTCATACTATCTGACTAATAACTAGTATTATAGTATGTTAAAATGTGAGAAAACACATTAAAAATGTTTTTGTCATAGTTTTCACACCATATGCCAGTAAATGCATGTTGTTGTTTTTTTTTCCGCTTCAAAAATTAAATGCGTGATATCCGGCTGAGTGGATATTTTTGTAACTCCCTGAAAAATAGGTTCATAAAAAACTGTCAATCACATTGTTTTTTTTCATGCCTAAAGAGGAATAAAAATACTCAGGTAAAAAAAATCTTGATTTAAGGTTCTTATAATTCATCCATGAAAGGGTTAAAAACAGATTAAAAGCAGGTGCAAAGGCAGGCATATGAATATAAAACAGTTAAACATTAAGATTAAACATTAAAAGCAATCTTAAATAAATGAGTTTTTAAAAGGGATTTAAAGGTGTTGGGGTCGGAGCAGTGTTGTAGAGGAGGTGGGAGGGAGGTCCAGAGGGGCGGAGCTGCAGTGGATCTTTTTGTGGTTGGACAGTAATGGATGTCAAAGTCATTATAGTTCAGGGGTCACGCACAGTTCAATATGATCTCAAATGGGTCAGACCAGTAAAATAATAACATAATAACTTAGAAATAATTTCAACTCCAATTTTTTTTTTTTTTTTTTTTTTCTGTTTTACACTGAAAAAAGTAAAATTCCATTGTGAAACAAGTGGTGCCAGGTACAACAAACCCCGCCCCCCACACATATTGTAGCTTATTTTGGCATCGATCCAGCTGATGTCAGTATATCAATTGCCTTTATATACAGTATGTGCCAAGTTTGAAGTAAACTGATACAAAATTTATGTTTTTATAGACGTGAAATTTCGTCCATTATACTGTAAGTAAATGGGGAAAAAAAAAAAAAGTTCAAAAGTTAAATTTTTTTTAAACTTTTACCTACTTTTCCCAAAATGTAATGACATCTATTCTGAGTCACTGGAAATCTATAAATTAAATTTAGTATGAATTCAACCAATAGTTTTCCTGCTAGAGTATTAGCAAACACACAAACAAACCAAACCAAAAACAATACCCCTTCCTCCCCTTTTTTTTTGGGGGGGGGTTAAATATTGACATTTATTAAACATTCCTTTAAAAATGTGAATCCACTATTAGCCCGTCAAATGATTCTGTTTAAGTGGAAGGATCCTCTGCCACCTACTTTGTGCAATGGGTGCATGATTTACTTTTCTTTTTAAAGTTGGAAAAGATTAAGTTTTTTTGTTCATGGACAAATTAATTTGTTTTATCAACAATGGAATCTTTTTTCTCCACTGTCAACAAGAGTGTTCTGCTGTCTCCTATGTCCTTTTAACGGAGAAATGTGTTGTTGGTTTGCATTGTATTGACTCTTGGTCAGCCCTGGGTATTGTAAAGAGGAGTTGATAACATTATTTATCTTGCTCTCGTTTTTTGTTGTTGTGTTTTTTTTTTTTTGGTGTTTTTTTTTTTTTTTTTTTTTTTTTTTTGGTTCGTTTCTGTTTTTTCTTGTTTTTTGGGGGGTTTGGTTGGTTTGTTGTATAATTTGTTTTTATATGTTGTGTCTGTGTGGTTCCCTACATATGCGTGCATGTTTGTGTAAATGTATAATTTGAAATAATGAAAAAGATTTTTAAAAAAATAAAATAAAAAAAAAGTGAATACCATGAACAACCAGAAATTTCTTGAGAAAAATAAATGCAGTTTTAATAACATTCTGTTTCAGTTCATCATTTACAACAGTATTTCACAAGAGACAGAATATTGGCTTTGATACTATTACTACTACTATTTGCTTTGATAAATCCAGATGGGAACTTTTTTTTTGGCACAGGCTTGGTATTTCATAAAATATGACTTTATGACTTTATTTTCACTGTGGGGAAATTTTGCAGTTAACGGCAGCAACATACGACAAGCAAGTACAGAGAAAGGAAGGTAATAAAAACCACAATGAGGTGAGAAATTAAATATAAGACAAAATAAGAAATGTAGTATTTATAGAAATATTTATGTAAATTAAAAAAATATATATACAAAGTTTTTTTTACATTTATAAATGTATTTATTTATTTATTTATAAATAGTATTTGGGTTCTTCTATGAAACTGGTCCCTAAAAACAGAACAGAGGGGCTAAAAATTCAAACCAGATGTAGACTAATGTTATGAAGCAAGTTTGGAAGCACTTTGGGTCTGTTTTAAAATAAATACTTAGTGAGATAAAAGAGAAACTATTTTTCAGATATAAAACATCTTTATGTGATGAGTGCATACAAAAATCTGCATGTAACAGTAAAAAGGACACAAAAAATACATGCTACTATTTTTTCAAATATCTATTTATTCTCTCACAGGTACATTTTGGGAATCAAACTAATTATGAAAGGCAGAGTGTTTCACAAAACTGACTGCTGTTGCAAAATCTTTCACCATTTATTTGTGTTTAAATGGGCAGGTTCCGCATATAACGCAAGTGGATACGATGGGTTACACACGAAACCTGGAATGAGACTGAGATTCATGAAAAACCCACGTCTGGATTAAAAAAAACACTAGGATCATCAAATGTAACACAGTGTCTTTATTTATAGTATATATAAGACCATTTACAGCCATGATTTCAGATCAAATGCACTGACACCCAGGTAGCTTTTTATGTCCCAATTTTGGTCCTATCTTTGGCCTCAATATTTTATTAAAAATTCCCTACTTTTGGGATGGCTCAGAGCAAGAGAATAATTTTTTTGCATTTATCTGAGGTCATCATTAGGTACATCCTGGGGGGAAATATGTCTAAATTTCTCTTTTATTATTGGGTCTGAAAAGCTGGCTTTATAAGTGTTTAAATGGGCCAGTTCCGTATGTAACACAAGTGGACACGATGGGTTGTGTGGAATTAGACTGCTGATTCATGTTGCCAAATTTAACACAGTGTCTTTATCTGTAGCAGTATGTAAGACCATTTCAGGCCATGTTTTCAAAATAAAATACACTGACACCTAGGTAGCTTTTACATGTCCCAATTTTGGTCCTATTTTTGGCCCCAGTATTTTATAAAAAATGTATTCCTATCTGCACTTGTTGACATCTGATGCTTCTTATGTCTTTGCATTTTCATTCTGTTGTCTGTTTGTAAAAAACAAAAAAAACGTAAAATCTGTCAAAAATAAAGTATAAAAAAAGAACTATACAAAAATTGTCAACAAAATGAGCATAATAATCACTAAAATGAACAATACAATAATTTAAAAAAAGCTGGAAAAGTGCCAGGTACCAAAACGAACCCAGTTTCATGAAAAGACCCATTTACATATTTACGTTGTGGTTGCACATGCACATGGTGTGATATGGGGGGAGAGGGGGTTACTGAGAAGAATTTGATGAAATTATTTTGTCTTAATGTTTCGACCCCAGTTCCAGTAAAGGAAAAATTTATAGTAAATGAGCATAAAGTTTATCAGTTGTTGACTTTTGGACCCGGAAATGAATTATACAACACCATGACATCAGACTTAATAAGAGAATAAAGTACATTTCACATAAAACACACATCTCAATCCAGGTTCTCAATCAAATTCTGTACTTCTCACCCTTTGTAGCTTACCGGCCGATAAGCTGTAAACTATTGTCGTCATGCGGTGTCCGTCATCGTCGTCTGTCATCGTCGTCGTCCATTACAAAAATTTCAATTGTCTTCTTCTCCGAATCTACAATTCCGATTGACTTCAAACTTGGTATACAGCTTCTTTATGATGATCTCAACAAAAGTTAGTGAAATCATTTGGATCTGGATCTGATTCTGGATTTGGTGCCACTTTGACAAATTTCCCCATTATAAGAGATAGGAAGTGGATTGATGCAATAACTCAGTAAATAAAAATGATATCCAGTGTAAATTTCTACAGTCCAGCCCTGATGGGGAGATGACCAAAACATGATGTCCACATGCTGATCAGGATCTTCTTCTGGATCCGGGAACTCATGGAAAATTTAACATGGGCTCTTATGGGGAAAAAATTTCAATCGTCTTCTTCTCCGAAACTCCAGTTCTGATTGACTTCAAACTTGGTATACAGCTTCTGTATGATGATGTCAACACAAGACATTGAAATTATTTCGATTCGGATCTGATTCTGGATTTGGTGTGACTTTGACAAATTTTCCCATTATAACAGATAGGAAGTGGATTGATCCAATAAATCAGTATCAATGATATCAAGTTGGAATTCGAATTTTCTACAGATCTGATTGGAATACGACCAAAACATGGGCTATTTATGTAACAGAATAAATACACAGAACTGGGTGATAATAAATGGCGTCTGGATACATTTCCCAAAGTTTTTCATTTGGCTGGTAAGCTACGGGGCCATTGGTCCTATTTTTAGCTTACCACCCGACAGGCCGTTAGCTATTGTCGTCATCGTCGTCTGTCGTCATCTGTCGTCGTCTGTTGTCCGTTACAGAATTTTCAATCGTCTTCTTCTCCAAAACTACAATTCTGATTGACTTCAAACTTGGTATACAGCTTCTTTATGATGATCTCAACAAAAGTTAGTGAAATTATTTGGATCTGGATCTAATTCTGGATTTGGTGCGACTTTGAAAAATGTCCCCATTATAAGAGATAGGAAGTGGATCGATGCAATAACTCAGTAAATAAAAATGATATCCAGTGTAAATTTCTACAGTCCAGCCCCGATGGGGAGATGACCAAAACATAATGTCCACATGCTGATCAGGATCTTCTTCTGGATCCGGGAACTTACGGAAAATTTAACATGGGCTCTTATGGGGAAAAACTTTGAATCGTCTTCTTCTCCGAAACTCCAGTTCTGATTGACTTCAAACTTGGTATACAGCTTCTGTATGATGATGTCAACAAAAGTTAGTGAAATTATTTCGATCCGGATCTGATTCTGGATTTGGTGCCACTTTGACAAATTTTCCCATTATAACAGATAGGAAGTGGATTGATCCAATAAATCAGTATCAATGATATCAAGTTGGAATTTGAATTTTTTACAGATCTGATTGGAATATGACCAAAACATGGGCTGTTTCTGTAATAGAATAAATACACAGAACTGGGTGATAATAAATGGCATCTGGATACATTTCCTAAAGCTTTTCATTTGGCTGGTAAGCTACAGGGCCATTGGTCCTATTTTTTCAGATGAAGTCACATATTTAAGATTTACTGGTGTTATGGTTAGTAATGTATTTTCTTATAAATACATTTTATTTGAATGAAATGGCAGTGAGTAACACTAAAATAGCTCTAAAATGTTTTTTTTTTTTTTTTTTGTGATGTAAACTGTGTTGTATGACTTAAGAACTGGTCGGACTGGATTAGTTTTACATGGGTGCGTGGGGTAATGCCACTTTACCACAGGACGTGGGTAATATGTGTCTTCATTTTATTTTCAGTGCAAATACACTGTCCGTGGACATTCGGTATGGTATCCATGGTATCTGCTATCCATTTAATAGAAGAACTGGTACCAGACTGCTGCTGTGAGTGTCCAGTTGTTACTAAGCAATCATAAAGTGTGTTGTCCTACATTGATTTAGTCATTAGGTTTGTGCTAGAATCTGCTTCAGTCTGTGTTCCGTGTTCAGTCTGAGAACATTTCGGTTATTCTTCAGATGTGTGTCCAGCTTTCGGGTAAATAAATGCAACCCATCGCTGTATTTGTATGTTCTACTTGTTTTTTTTTTTTGGTTTTTTTTCATGGGTTTTCTCAGAATACTTGTTGTCTTTCCGCCAACAGTCCACAGACGCGGATGATAGATTGAGGACTTGAAATTTCCCTTAACTGCCGTTGTCTGTCTGTGGTTCCTGGCTTCTGCCCAGTGCATGCTGGGAGAGGATCCAGACCTATGTGATCCTGAGAATGATAACAAAGGTAGAAAGAAAGAATAGCTGAAAATCCCCTGTGCAATTTGTTGTCTCTCTTCTGTTGCAGCTGGAAGGGAAGCAGAAGGAGGAAGAGAGTAACATTTTCTGCTCGGTAGCTCGTCTCACATAAATAATATGCTGACTAGGAGATTGCACTCCCACGATTGAATTAAAATTACATTCTGTGAGTTTTATGTTCTATTCATGACCAGAGGTTTTAAGCTTTCTAGAGATAGTTATCGAAGGAGGTTATGCAAAATGCATTTGGTATGATGATGAAGTAAAGCCTTTCCAGTACAGAAGCACACAAGCCAATTTGTTGGGTATTAAAATCTACTTTTTTTGGCCTTTTCTGTTCACTGTAAATCCAACAGGTGTATGTGCAAGACAGGGAATTTGCATGCGTTACAAGTAGGGGTGTTAGAAAATATCGGTTCTGCAATATGTCACAATATTTCATTTCACAATACTGTATCGATATTAAAAAGTACTGTCGTTTACGCCTCCACGACAATTTGGTGTCAGAAGAGGGATTCCTCGTTCGTTGTACTCCATCGACAACCCAGTGGGTGGCCTCCTCGAAGTACAAAAACTTCGATCTCAACCATCGTAAATCGATGATGGAGAACCGAGTCGTTTGACGGTGACACGACGCAGGAATTTCAACCAACAAAGTTAAGTAAAATTTTTATTTACTGATTAATGAGAGGCAGACTTCAAAGACGTGGACAATCCCAATTAAATTTAATTTACTAAGAAATTCTGATTGGACAGATACTGAACGTCTTTGAAGTTCAGTTAAAGGAAAAAAAAAAAAAAAAGGAGCACTCGATTTTCTACTTGTTTTTCCAAATTTTCTTACTTATTATTATATGTTTGATAATTTTTTGTTAAAACTCATGATATTATGAATCTTGTAGTCGGTCAGGGTCGACGCCAGCTGATTAATTTCTTTATCGTGGGGAATTAATCGTTTTGTTGAAGTTACACGGCGACGTAACGTAAGTTGGGTACGCCCAATGCCTGGTAAAGCACGATATTTGACGATTACGTCATCTTAAAATTGTTACGTATTTGAATAATAATATTTGAATAATAATAACAAAAGAAAAAAAAAAAAAGAAAGTGGAGGCGTAAACGACAGTACTGTATCGATATTTTTAGGTATTGATTCAAATGCAGATATGGCGGATGTTTATTTTTGTTTTTCTTTATTGTTTCTATCTTATTTATTATTATTTAACACTGTTTTATTAAATGATGGTTTTTCTGAAGCATCCTAAAAGTACTTTTTACTGTCTGAGAGGCAGATGTTAGTTCCTTTGGAAACTAGGAGGATTAGAAAAGTGTTGTGGTATAGCATTAGATCCTGTTCTGAAATAAAAAAAAAATAAAAATGTGTTTAGTATTTGTACATATTTCTGGTGCTATTCAATTCTTCAAGGAAATAATCTTAAAAAAAAAAAAAAAAAAGAAAAGAAACAAACAAAAAATTGCCTTTTAACAGTATCATGATATATCGTGATATATCGTATCATGATCCTAGTATTGTGATTTGTATCATATCGCCAGATTCTTGCCAATACACAGACCTAGTTACAAATTTCTGTCATGTTTTGTGCACAGATTGGACGAGGCTTCCACATTTAGGCCAATTTTAGACCAGTGTTTTTCAACCTTGGGGTCGGGAACCCATGTGGGGTTGCCTGGATTTTCTAGCAATCGATTAAAAAAAACAAAAAAAACAATTACTAATAAAAAATATATGGTGAGTTGACAGAGACAATCCCAATCCATAAAAGACATGACAAACTGTGAAGCTGAAACTGAAGCACTGTGGTTCTGTTTATCTATATAAACACACACAAGGAATTTGGCTTTGTTTTTTTGTTTTTTAACATTGCTCACGACGTACAGTTCCAACATGAACCCAGACAACATGTGGACCTAGACACAATACAGACAAACAGTCCACTAGAGACAGAGACAATAATGGGGTCAGATTTACAGTGGATTTACAATGTAATATGTACAGAGTGCAAATTGTAGTTTTTTTTATACAGTGAGTGGATATGTACAAGAATACAGTCTTTAAAAATAAACGTTTATGTAATATATGTTTATGTGTATATATAAGTTATTGTAGTGCAAATACAGTTTTAATTTAATTTAATTTAATTTAATTTAATTTAAATTTGATTTAAAAATAGCAATAGAAAAAACAACAACATTCAAACAAGTAACAAAATTGTGCAGGCAGGTTAGAAGCCAAAAAGAAGGCTTATATGAATACCTCCGATGAAAGTGTTTGACGAAAGTGTACAGGGACAGGACGAGACAAGACAGTGGGACAAAAACCGACAGAAGACAAGACGGTGGGCCAAGCCAGCAGGTGGTTGTCGGATAAAATATCATGTCATTTTCACCAGAAAGTGTTGTCGTGTAAACTGGGCCTTAGAATCATGCTTCAAAAAAAAACCCTACCCATAATTGTCGCTGTCTTTCTCTCAAAGAACGCCGGAAACACACCTCGTCATTACATTCCACGTTCACCTCTACTTTTGCTTTCTTTACTTAAATGCATAACTCACAGTTGAATGATTACACATTGGAACCATTTACGTGCCCATTCATTCCTCGTTTATCGAAAGCAACAAGTTCACACTCCTACGGCAGAGGCTGTCAAAAGTACCCCTGGGAAATGAAGGAAGTCCTTAATTGAACCAGAAGGAGATGAGGCAGGTGGAAGCGAAGTAGCGACAGCACAGCACAGCATCACAGAATGAAGATAACAAACAGTTTAGGAGTATCTGAGGGTGGATTTTTCCATTAAGCTCATTTTGTCACCAGTGGAGTCAAAAACGAAACAGAAGGTAAAGCCGAAATCAAACATTCGAGAATCCAGGCGATTAAAAAAAATTAATCTTCTGCCAGGTAGCAACACATGTCTGCAAGCAATTTAGGCCGGAGAGGAATGTGGAATGAAATGCAATCTTTTGAAATTAACAGGGATCAGCGTGAGCGGTGCATTAGCAGGCATGAGTTGGTCCGTTAAGGTTACAACAGCAGGAATGGAAGACACTGGGTTTGTGTTCAACGATAGAACAGAGGATAGTTTTACAGTCTTTTACTGACAGCGGTGCATTCAGATGCTTCGGGAAAAGACATTTCAGTGGAGCAAAGGTGCTGTTTGTTTGACAGTGGCCTTGGAAATACAAAAACCCACTGGATGAAAAAATGTTTGAAGAAAAATGAAAAGCCTTATAGCTATAGTTATAACTATGAGCTGGAATTACAGGAAACATGAAAGCAATGAGTTGGAAATGATCACGCAATATCCTGAATTTTTACACATTTAGAAGTTGATTGATCTATTGCACAGGTGTCAAACATGCGGCCCGGGGGCCAAATCTGGCCCGCCAAAGGGTCCAATCCGGCCCATGGGATGAATTTGTGAAATGCAAAAATTACACTGAAGCAGAGGTGATTTCTCATAGACTGCAAGGGTTCCCCTAAAATTCTGAAAATTAAATGGCTAAATATGTTCAGTTGTGTTGACATTTCATTGACTACAAACGTGTTAGAACATGTTCATCTCACAGACGAGTTCGTTCAGAATCAGCTTTATCACAAATCAACAGACTGGATGTTGTTCACTTCTCATACATTCCCAATTTGCTGTTTTCTCATTTGATCTCTGCTCAGTGCATTTGTCCGTAGACGCTCAGCGTCCATGCACTTCAATGGGACTGAGTGGAACAGTTTTTTTCATTGACTCAAAACTGGACGATAATTGGATAAATGCCACGATGTTGTCCCGCCCCCGGACGCCGGGCATCTCTGGGGGTGAATGGAGCTGTGGGCGGAGCTCGGCCGGGCTGGACGCCAGAATCCTACGTGCTGATTGGAGGATCAGTCGAAAGGCTGAATCCTGTTTGATTGACAGCTGTTTTCAGATCTGCTCCTTCACTGACACAGTTCAGTTTAATACCGTCGCACATTCTGCTGTGAAATCAGAGAAACCACTACGAAATTACTCGTTCATTTCTTGCACTGTAAATAAAACACAGTCATTGTACTTCCTTGTTTGAATTTAACATAATTTCAGCATTTTCTTGTTTCAGTTCCATAATTTAATCATTTCTTGTTCAAGTTTTATATTGTTTTCTAGATAGTTAAATCAATCAAACTGTCGGCTAGGTCGGAGTGAAAGGAGCATCTCTTGTTTAAAAGGCTGAAGTCTTACACCCACAACACAATGGGCCGAGGCTGTCTAAGCAGCCCAGCTCTGCTGGACATTCAGAGGACACTGGTCCAGTACCTGGAAAAGACGCCTACTTGGTACAATAACGTCACTGAGCATTTTCTTAAAAGGAACGGAGGGTCGAATGTATGTTTCTGGCATTATATAAATAAAATTTGATTGATTGAGTGATTTAATTGGTTTTCCCCTGTAAGTTGCTTTGGAAAAAAGCGTCTGCCAAATGCATAAACATAAACATGTTTAAATAACTTGACAATTTTTTTTTTTTTTTTTTTTATGTAAGCCGACAATGAGCTTCCCCTGTCTGAAAGACGAGCAGCCGCCACTGCACTGAAGATATTAACAATCAAAGATGTTAAAATCATTTTAGATCATTTCAGTCTAAAGTGGATCAGACCAGTAAAATACTATCATCATAGCCTATAAATAATCAAAATTGTAGGGGGGATCTGCCTTGGCGGAGGTCTGCATTGTCCGAATGCTTTTCTAGTTATGATAGTGTTTTACTGGTTTAATTCACTTTAGATTGAATTGACCTATAATAAATTTAACATCATTGATTGTTAATGTCTTCAGA
This sequence comes from Sphaeramia orbicularis, assembly GCF_902148855.1. NCBI lineage: Eukaryota > Metazoa > Chordata > Actinopteri > Kurtiformes > Apogonidae > Sphaeramia > Sphaeramia orbicularis. Next base: position 28,494,744 of record NC_043976.1, on the reverse strand, counting down.
GTAATTTTTACATTTCACAAATTTACCCCACGAGCCGGATTGGACCATTTGGCGGGCTGGTTTTTGCCCCTGGGCCGCATGTTCGACCCCTGTGCATTAGATGAATAAAACCCCATTAAATTCATTATATTTTAATAGGTTACAGTATCGTCAAGTGCATCTATTTGGTTTGACGGTGCATTCTCTGTGTGTGAAATGCTATTTGTGTCAAATGGAAACCACTTGTCACTCACTGATTGCTTTACTGCCGGTTCAATTGAGGTCACAGAGAAATGCACTAAACTGCAGCATGTTTCACTTTGATGGTCAATGCATTTATGAATGAGACAACAACAACTGATGCGAAACAAATCAAACTGAACAGAAGTCAGGTATTCAGTTTTTTTTTTTTTTTTTTTTTTTTAAATCTACCTATTTTCACAGTAGACTGCAAACATGAGTCAAGTAATCAAATGTGCACCGGTCATAAAGTAGCCAGAGGCAAACAAAAATAAATAAATAAATTATGAGGTCTTTTTAGGATGGTTGTGCTTTGTTGTTTTTGTATTAGCCCTTTTTTTCAGTATTGAAATCAAATTATGGGTTAGAGAAATTTTCGCCGGAGGAAGGAGGTTGCAAAGTTAAGAAATGCTGATTGACAATTTACATTATTTCTGTATTTTTCAGCCTTTTTTTTTGCCTTGGTGTTGTGTAAGGCTTCAAAATGAAATTGGTTGTTAGCGGTTAGATCAGAAGATGCACTTTATAATGGTATGGAAATTATCAGGTGACTTTTACATTCAGGGGTCGTTAAATATAATCAAAAATGACCTTTTAAAAAAATTGGACCACTATTTTCAGCACCTGTAATTAATACCCTATCATTTAACTTTAATTATTCTTGTGCCATGTGGAGCCCGGGATGTTTTTGTGCAAGCTCATTCATTGATAATTATGTATCTAATTAAAGATAGCATCAAAGATTGTCCAAAGTACAGATTTTAACTACTAATTAAATTTGATATCACCCTCATAAATCCACTAGTACTTAGGAAAAAGTGGAAAAACAAGACGAAGAAGCCAAATTAAGTCAAATTCTCAAGTTTGTCACACAGCCTCTGTTTTTAATGCACCGTGCTCTATTTCATTGCATGGGAAAGGGGGGTGGTGGTGGTCATGGTTGTCATGGAGACACATGCAACTGAGGTAGTCAGTATTTGGGAATGCTTAGATAGCTCTGTGCCACAGCTAGAATTCACAGCACCGAGACACAAATCAGCGATACCATGCTGATGTACACTCTGGGCCGACAGCACAGACTGTTTTCAGCCGGTAAATACAACCTGATCCTCACGAAATCTGTTATTCCGCACGTCGCTCCAGACCCTTCCTCTGACTTTTTCCATTTTATAATACACTGGTGTTCAGTTTTATGTTAGATTGACATATCCGACTAGTGTAAAAGCAAAACTTTTCGGTAGCACTTTATAATAAGTACACACTATGAAGCATTAGTTAAGCATTAACAAATACTGAATTCATCATTTATAAAGCATATTTATAACATGAATAATCATTAATATATGGTTTATAGCACAGTTATAAATGTTTTACTCATCATTAATAAGAACATTAGTTAAGCATTAACAAATACTGAATTCATCATTTATAAAGCATATTTATGACATGAATACTCATTAATATATGGTTTATAAACACAGTTATAATGTTTTATTCATCATTAATAAGAACATTAGTTATGGATTAACAAATACTGAATCCATCATTTATAAAGCATATTTCTGACATGAATACTCAATATATGGTTTATAAACACAGTTATAAATGTTTTACTCATCATTAATAAGAACATTAGTTATGCCTTAACAAATACTGAATTCATCATTTATAAAGCATATTTATGACATGAATACTTGTTAATATATGGTTTATAAGCACAGTTATAAATGTTTTACTCATCATTAATAAGAACATTCGTTAAGCATTAATAAATACTGTATTCATCATTTATAAAGCATATTTCTGACATGAATACTCATTAATATATGGTTTATAAACACAATTATAAATGTTTTATTCATCATTAATAACAACATTAATTAAGCATTAACAAATACTGAATTTATCATTTATAAAGCATATTTCTGACATGAATTCTCAATAACATATGGTTTATAAACACAGTTATAAATGTTTTACTCATCATTAATAAGAACATTAATTAAGCATTAACAAATACTGAATTTGTCATTTATAAAGCATATTTCTGACATGAATACTCATTAATATATGGTTTATAAACACAGTTATAAATGTTTTACTCATCATTAATAAGAGCATTAGTTATGGATTAACAAATACTGAATTCATCATTTATAAAGCATATTTCTAACATGAATACTCATTAATATATGGTTTATAAGCACAGTTATAAATGTTTTACTCATCATTAATAAGCTCATCTACTTTGTGCTTCATGATTATATTTTCATACTTTATAAATTATGGATTCAGCGTTTAAAAAATTAGTATTGCATCACTTACAAACCAGTTTTGATGTGCATTTATGCTTGTACATACACTATTCATTCATGTACTAATGGTTAGGGAATATTTTAGTGTGTATTTTATACTAACTCACACATTTATTTTAGAATATAAACAGTTCTTAATACAGGAATTCATTATTTCAGGTAGTTCTAAAGCACTTACTACTCATTAATTCAGTCTATGGTGTGAGATCATTTAAAGTGTGAACTATCTATGACATATAAAGCATTTACAAGTGAGATTTAAAGGTTGGCAATGCCTAAAGACTCACAAATGTTTCAGTTATTCTAACAAAGGAAAGACAAAGCACATGGGATTATCAAACAAACTGCATGATTGAATGATGAATGATTATGAATGATTAGTAAAACATTTATAACTGTGCTTATAAACCATATACTAATGAATATTCATGTCAGAAATATGCTTTATAAATGATGAATTCAGTATTTGTTAAGGTTTAACTAATGCTTCATAGTGTGTACTTATTATAAAGTGTTACCAACTTTTCTCTTGTTTGAGCAGAAATAATGCGTGTCACAGTTTGACAAGAATCTACATTTACATTTGCAGTGTCCCGAAAACACGATATTCCTTTTGTACATACCGAATTAGGCCTTCCATTAGTATAATTATGTGAAAAATAATAATTGCTGTGTTTTCAGTACCTCAAAATGAGTCATTTATCTGTCCAGTATGTGTTGCCATGTTTCTAGAAAAACTCAGAATGGATTTTTTCTCATTATTTTTTTGCTGTTTTAGCAGGTGCCAACCAGTGTTAAGGTATATTCCAATCACCTATTATGTTGACATGAGGACCAGGGTTTTCTATTCACCCATCCATCCATCTATGCACCCATTTATTCCATTCATTAATATTCTACCGCTTATCTAGGTCCAGGTCATGGGGGTAAGTTGGAGTTCCCTCCCCTTTCAGCTTCTCACTAGTCGCTTTTCCATTGACCCTCAAATTGCATAAATATAACATAAAAATTACATAATATTAAAAAAAAAAATAAAAAAAAATACATAAATATAAAATAAAAAAGTTTCTGTATCACCATCTGTGGAGTAAAATTGTGGAACAAATTGTGTGTGGAGATAAAACAAATATCAAACATAATTCAGTTTAAAAAAAGATATATATTTAAAAAAAAATTATTCTTGAGAGGTCCAGTATTTAATAATGACAATGAGGCCTTTTTGTTTATGGATGATGTTGTGCTGATAAATCTGCAGTAATTATTGAAGAAAATGGTTGAATTGTTGAGTTTGTTTGTAGGACTGGACTGCCATGAACATTTTGTTGTGAACAATTCAGTTACTGTATTATGGAGTTGTTGTGGTTTGATGTTAAAATTAGGAAAATAGTATTGTTTGACTCTTGTATAAAGTTAATGATAAAGGTGTAAAAGCACTGAGGGGTGATTAAATAAGTTTATACTTCTTCCTACTCTTTTTCGACCATACAAAATTCAGACTTCTATGTGCTTGGAGATAGATTCTGTTGAATGTTTTATTTTGTTTTCATTTTTAATTTTAATTTTTTTTTTTTTTTTTTTTGCATGTTCGAAATATATAAATAAAATAAAATAAAATAAATAAACAAATAAATTAATTACAAAAATTTACCCAATGGAAAACGACAATTTTGCCAAGTCTCATTTTTTGATATATATACTGCTATTATTGAAGCTTCTAACGAACATGTATAGGTTGTATTCCAAATATATACGTCTCAGTCGGACATTTTACTGCGGTTCATGACAAATGGCCTCCTCAGTGTTTATGGTCAGCTCTGTGTATTGTACATAAACCAGTAAGATAACACTTTACAAGCCTGGGGCACAGATGCCTGGAAAAAAAAAAACGAAAAAGGAGAAACACGCTAACATTCTGTTAACAGGTCAAATTTACCCGTGGCTATTTTTCAATCGTACGTTACTGTTTTTCAGTAACTTGTTGAAGTTCCCCAGATTTGGGGTTTTAAGCATAATGTACCAATCAGAGGATCTCAAGTCTGTACTACGATAAGGCTTTGCAATAAAAAAAAAATCTAATAAAAATCTGACTAATTTCTGGCATTTCTAGTATTGATACATTTTGTGTCATGTTACATTCCCTATTGTAATATTCCTGGATAAAACAATATGGGCATTTGGGCAATGGATGCAAAAAAATAGAGATTTATGAACCAATATATGCATTTTCTTCTTATACTCGTTTTCATTGTTATTTATACTGGTCTGTATTGACGTCTATGCAAAGTAACTACAAATGGTGTGTGGGTAAATTTCACAAATTTTGTCAAACTGTTTTTTTGTTTTGTTTTGTTTTTCTGTCACTTCTTTCTTTCTCTTTTTTGTCCTCACTTTATCAATGTTTTTTTTTTTTTTTTTTTTTTTTTTTTAATTTCTGATTCTGCTTTCATTTGTTATGTTGATATCAAAACTGAAGCATAATGTACCAATCAGAGGATCTCAAGTCTGTAATGATAAGGCTTTGCAATAAAAAATATCTAATAAAAACATGACTAATTTCTGGCATTTCTAGTTTTGATACATTTTGTGTCATGTTATATTCCTTATTATAATATTCCTGAATTTAAAAAAAAAAAAATATTGGCTTTTATACCTGTAACAATGATCAGCTCAAATTATCCCCAATAGAAATACATAGATTTTTGCATCATTTAATTTTAAATATTCTAGATTTGTTTGTGTGTGATCTGCATTTTCTTCTAATATTCATTTTCATTGTCATTTACACTGGTCTGTATTGACGTCTATGCTAAGTCATTATAAATGGTGTATGGGTAAATTGAACCCCTTTCTGGCACTTCTATTGGATATCAATAGCTTGTTGAATATACATAAATATTGTAATTCCATTATTTTGTGGGAACAATTCCAGTTGTTTTTCTGCATAATTGTCATTATTTTCATCTGATTCCAGTCGTTTAAAAATACCATATGTTTTCTTCACACTGAGGAACCAGAGGCTAGTGAAGTTTATGAGTGTACCAGCTGTGTGTCCGCCTCACCACAGTAAAAAAAAAAAAACTGATTGTACCAATCAAGAGTCAAGGCTAGCCCACACGGCAGGAGTCAGGTTCTAGAGAATTGGTTTAAATTTACACTCTCAGAAGCACACCAACACACAAGCACAATGTGCCTATGAACTGTTCACGTGGCGTCGCTCAGAGGGCAACAATGTAGACCGCTGTTACATCAAGCACTTTTATGACATGAGTGCCTGTGTTCATAACCCTGCCCTCCTACAGCTATTACTTCTGGCTGGAGCTGAACAGAAGAATGTGTTGTTGGTCAATTTTCCCAGGAAAGTCAGGGTTAAACATCTACTACAATCCAGCAGAACTCACATATTTTGGAGCACAGAGACACTGGAGGTGCTTTTCGATCGCTAATGTTCAGATTAAGCATCAAACAGCTCCTTCAGGCCAAAGAGCTTTACTGGGAGTCTGGAAAACTCTAACAGAATTTAGATTTCAGGCACCTATTTCCAGTTATAGGTTCAAGAATAGCCACTTAAAGAACAAACAGTAGTTATGTGAAAAGCTAACTTCCCAAAAGCAACATAAGAAACAATAAAAAAAAAACAGTCAATTGAACTTCATTTTTCCTTTGGGAAGCGCATGGTTAGTATCTTAACAACAATTTAATGTTGGTAAAAGGGGTTCTACGTAATACTGTTATTCCAAACTGGGGAAAATCATGCACCAGAACACACTTTCAGATGCCAAAACCATCAACTAGTCAACGCTATATATTCAGAGACTACATCACTCACAGAATAAAGTATAACATTCATTAGCAGGTAAAAAAAAGCTGATAGTTTACATTGTAGCTCTATTTTTTTTTTTTAGAGCGAAATCAGTTTAGTGTCAACTATAAATCAACAGTGAACTTAGCAAAGATAATAACAGCACATCACAAAGTCATCAATCACAAATAAATTTCATATATATATATATTAGGGGTGGGAAGATTATCCGATACGCTGACATGTGGGTGCATGATCCCAGTGCACCGGTAGAGAAGCTGCGAGTGAATGAAAAGTTTGGGATGATATCGTGATGCATTGGTTATTGAATGTTTGTATCAATAAAATTTGATCCATTCAATAGAATATATTTTTACTTGCATTTAAAAGTGTTACTCTTTATTTGGGTAAAGTTTTTCTTTCCTTCAGACCCACATTAACGTGCGCCGTGGATTCACAGACGTGTACACCGTACATGACAGTCTGAGCTCCGTGGATGGACTGTGGTACGAGCACCGCAGATGAATACTGTAACATCTGTATGTGAATCTGACAGACGCAGAAGGAGGTGACCACATGTGGTTAATGAACGTCTACTTTTTACTATATCAACTGTATGGAATATATATACATATGTGTATATATATATATATATATATATATATATATATATATATATATATATATATATATATATATATATATATATATATATGTATTACTATAATGGATGTTTCTGTGCCCGGCACGTGTTTGTCTGATCGATGTCCAATCAATGTTGCAGCACAGGAGGGCGTTTGTACGGGTTTTCCTCAGCTTTCACAGGCCCGATCACCGCCAAACTCACCAAATGAATAGAATCATTACCTGACTATCTACTAGGCACAATCTTATGTCCATATTCAAATATTGTGAGGTATGCTGGGCGATTTTAGCCTCTCATGCTATCGTACAATGGCACCACAATGCCACTAGTATATGAAATATATATACCGTATATATATATATATATATATATATATACACACATATATGTGTGTGTGTGTGTATATATGAGGGCTGTCAAAATTGACGTGTTAATGTGTTAATGTGGATTAATCCATCATTGTGATTAATGTGATTACAAATTTTAATGCGAATAACCTGTCTACAGCACATGACTTTGAACATCTCTGCCAACACATTTTGGGCAGTTTGTCCCAGTACAGTATGTGTCGTGTCTGCACAAATGAGCAGTTGATCCAGTAGTGACAGGCAGCTGAACCAACCCATACAGATGGAAGACACTAAACAGCACGTTTGCCCTGTGGATGGAAATATGAAGACAAAAAAAAAGAAGACTGAATAGTTGTATTTAATCGAGATTAATCGAAATTAATCCTCAGCAACCCTGTGATTAATCTGATTAAAAATTTGAATCATTTGACAGCGCTAATATTTATATAAATTTAAAAAAAAACTAAAAAATGGTAGCTGGATTAGTTAAAATACGCTGAAAGTGCTAAAACCTGTCCATAGTTTGCTTGGCGCTGTAGAACGACAGGTTTTTCTTGACTTTTAATGCAGAAAAAGATCTGTGAGTCACTTGCAGTACAAAGCTACGCTAAGGTCTGAATAGTTACTGATCTGTGCAGCTCGAGCGGCTACATGTGAACGGGTCCAAATGTTGATGAGAAAGTTAAGTGCCTCGTCTGTATTTCTGTTGCACCTACCCTTACGGTAGCTGCACACTTCCACGGACGGAAATAATTGATTGAAAGCTTTCCTCCCCCTTCATTTTGCACCCCTTTTTCCTCCTCTTTGTACTCGGAGCTGAAAGACTGCTGACTGCTTCCTCTCCCGTCGTTTCTCTCCGCCGAGTAGTTCTGTCAACAGATCATCCCATCCCACTGAGAATTAGATCAAACCCGGGGTGGCTCTCCTCTATCTACTGTCATTTCTCATTAAAGAGATATGAATCATTCCTGACACCGTGTAATTGGTAAATGGTAATTTCTTAGAGGAAATTCTGGGAGTGTGAGGAGAAATCGCACTTTTGATTTGAGATCGGAAGGATTATGACATGAAGCAAAGACTGGGGCTTAACTGCCTCTTCCTACTGTCTTTTTTATTGTATCTGATCGCCGGAGATTTCACTTACTCAGGAATCAGAGACGCCGGTTATCTAGCTACCCTCAAATAATGACACCGCTGTGTTTTAATATCAGTTGCTATACATCACTTCTGTCTTTTCTAAACTCACAAAGGAAACATTTCTATTGATTCTCCTCAAAGGGAAGACTATTTCTGACTGAAAGAGAAGAGACGTTTTAGTTTTAGTGCTGTTTTTTTTTTTTTTTCTGAAAAGTTCCGTGATCACCAAGGTTTGCCGGATTGGTGGGAGAACGTCTCATCAATTCCAAAACCATAATTAAAGTCACTCATTAATCAGTAGCGCTTCCTGCAAATTAACATTAACATTGCAATATAGAGATGAAAAAGAGAGATAAAAAGACTGGGGCCCTAGCAATTAGGAACCTATTGCTGCACAAAGACCCCCAGAGGGAAGACAGTCATACTAGTGAGAAGCTTAATTGGTTTCAGGTTGGTTTTCAATTCGTTAGTGTTCCACATATACAGTGCCGCTGCCTTTCCTTAAGCATAATCTGGAGTTAATCATCTGTCTGACGCCTTCTGAGAAAGCATACATTTTCATTACCTGTGCATGTATTTCACACTTCCCATCCTCTTCCCTTCACTCTGGGTGTTCCACAGCACTCCAGGCTTATGCATATATGTTCTGTTTAATAGGATAAATACAACATATGGCAATTTCATCTGCACAAATCTGACTGGCCGGGCACTTTTCTGTAGCTCTGAGTGGAAGGGTTGGGGTTGTCGCACAGATCTCCCAGCAACGGTGACAATATCGCCACCATGAGTTATTAGAAAGCAAGAACTAATTTTTTTTTTTTTTTTTTTTGAACTTTTTATTTAGATTTTTGCACAATATAAAACAGAACAAAACATCTGAGACAAGACATAAATAAAAAATAATAAATTACACCACATAGTATTATTACTGTTACAAATATTATACTACATCTATTGCCAAATATCGAAATATTCATATATTTGTATACAGGGTGGGGAAGCAAAATTTACAATATGTTGAGGCAGGGATTGAAAGACAGTTTATGACCAATTAGTTTATTGAAAGTCATGAGAATTTCTTTGCCGCAAGAAAATTTACATAATAGAAAATGTTTTTATTCTATGTGTCCTCCTTCTTTCTCAATAACTGCCTTCACACGCTTCCTGAAACTTGCGCAAGTGTTCCTCAAATATTCGGGCGACAACGTCTCCCATTCTTCTTTAATAGTACAGTCTACTCTCGTTAAACCGCCCGCCGTTATACCGCCATTTTCGCTCACCGCCGACCAAAACCATTGCACAAAAATCCCCAATGCATTATTCCATTAGCTACCGCCATTTCCGCCTATCGCCATCCGCCAGCCCAGTTCCATGCACAAACAACACTTATACCACTGATTTCCCGACCGTTATACCGCCAGCGTGATTGCCATCGAGTACACATAAATTTGAACAATGCACTGAAACAAACACGCCAGACGCTGATCGCAACAAGCTACGAGTAGGTCTACGGAACGGCCACCGTTCATTTATCGCAGAACACTCAGTAGGTCAGGATGTCGGGAAGAGGACGTGGGATTAAGCCAAAGCCTCAAGATGATGGGGTGTCATTTCCCGACACGGTATAATAATGCTTAAAATGTTTCCCCACTTTAAATGATCCCTTACAACATAACAGAATCAAGATTTATTTAGAAACGCAATTAGAACGGGTTAACGGAGGCAGCATAGACATCATATAGTAAAGACATGCACATTATGGACGCAACCCATTGTAACGCCATTTTCGCTATACCGCCAATTTGGCCGTGAACGGAAGTTGGCGGTATAACGAGAGTAGACTGTATCTTCCAGACTTTCTCGTAATAGTTTTGCTCATAGTCATTCTCTTCTTTCCATTATAAACAGTCTTTATGGACACTCCAACTATTTTTGAAATCTCCTTTGGTGTGACGAGTGCATTCAACAAATCGCACACTCTTTGACGTTTGCTTTCCTGATTACTCATATGGGCAAAAGTTTCTGAAAAGGTATGGATAATAGTGTTAGGTATGATTATGACATCAACATATGTTTGGTTTCAAAACAATTGACGTAGTGCCTGCTGAGAAAAAACAACTAAATGTTCATTGTAAATTTTGCTTCCCCACCCTGTACATATGCACACATCTATATAAATACAAAACACCTCATGTCAGGGCTTATAGGAGCAATTCTCATCAACAACCCAAAAAGTTTAATTACACAAATAGTCTTCGACCATGTGCCATCTCCGCTTAAAAAGATCCATTTTCATTTGTAATGATGCTGTCATTCTTTCCGTAGTGTACACTTGTTTCAGTCTTTGTTTCCATTCTATTACCGTTGGTGATTTGACACTCTTCCAATTTACTGTTACTATTTTTTTTAGCAATAAATAGTAAAATATGTAAAATATATCTCTGCTCTGCATTAAAATAATTGACCGGTATGACTCCAAGTAAACAGAACAAAACATTTGAAGGGACTTCTCTTTTTACAGTTCTTTCAATTTCTTCTTTGATATTTTTCCAGTATATAAACAAGCTCGGACAGTCCCAAAATACGTGTGTATGGTCACCTGTTTTACCACAATTTCTCCAGCATAAAACTGTATGAAAGCAAGAACTAATTTTTTATGAACCAATATATGCATTTTCTTCTTATACTCGTCTTCATTGTTATTTATACTGGTCTGTATTGATGTCTATGCAAAGTAACTGCAAATGGTGTATGGGTAAATTTGACAAATTTTGTCAACATGTGGACAGGTTGCCATAGTAACACGTGGACGACTCTTTACCATTGTATGCATCACCCAAAATGTTGAGAGAGAAATAATCACAATGGTTTATTTAACCCTTTCATGCACAGTGGTCACTACAGTGGACAGTTATTCATAGCTGTTTCCTTGTATATTCATGGGTTTTGTTGTTTTAGTTGCATATCAGCCAACACAGTGGACACTTATGCATTATCTCACACACTGACATTCAAACTATTACTGTAACTTTGCTGTTCTTGATAAACATGATCTGCACTAACATGTTTGAGTGTAAATCAATTGTTATTTGTTAGACAAGAAGTTCTTTTTTTTTGCATATTATCTCCATGAAGTGAGTAATTACTAGCGTTAGAATATGTTAAAATGTGAGAAAACATCAGATTTTATTTTTATTTCATTGTTTTCATATCACTTTCTGATATTGGGTTTTAAACACGTTTCTTTACTTCAAAAATTAAATGCATGGACATTTTTGTAACTCCATGAAAAAAAAAAAAACTTGATCACGTTGTTTTTTTCATGCCTATGGAGGAATAAAAACACTCAAGAAAAGAAATCTTAACAAAGGTTCTCATAATTAATGCATGAAAGGGTTAATGTATTTAATACTGACACGGTTATTTACAACTTGTGGTGGTCCATACTGATAAAGGTAGATTACAAATACAGACTTATTTCTGGGTAACAGTTCACAGATAGTCTTTTTTAGTGCTGGGACTTTTGGCTCTTTGAAGGGAGCCGTTCAATCAGGAGCCGTTCACTGAAAAGAGCCGTTCAAAAGACTGGCTCTTTTATGTTTTTTGCATTATTTTGAAACACCAGTGTTTTAATGACTAAATAGGCTACATGTGAAGATTGACATTACATTTTAAAGGTGTTTAATTGGCGCGGCAGTAAATATTATCTTACCGTAAAAAAGAATAGTTAGTTCAAATGTGTGGGTAAATACATGACATGAGAGGTAACATTAGGCAAATGCTGGAATTTGACCAAAAAACATCACGGTACATTATGTGGACTAGTCTGTAACTTAAAAATGAAGAAGAAAATAAAACATTTTCACAGGTGCTCACTCACTCTTAAACTTTTCTCTGGTTTTGACCAGTCTTCTAGCTCCGCCTCCTCCAGTATGCTCACCTCACGCTTCAAACTGTTATTTTTTTGCGAACTTCTTGCCATGAGACATGCACAAGCACTCTTTTTTTTCTGTTTGAACATTCTCCTCCTGCCCAATGCCTCCCCACTGACGCTAAATTGACAGGCAATCGGACACTCCTGCCTTAAAAAAAAAAAAAAAAAAAATGAACAGCTCTTTACAAAGACTCAGTTCCCATCGTTCATTTCAAAGAGCCGTTCAAAAGATTCGATTCGTTCGTGAACGTCACATCACTACTTCTTTCTTTCTCCTTTTTTTCCTCCTCACGTTATCAATGTTGTTTTTTTTTTCATTTTTGATTCTGCTTTCATTTGATATGTTGATATCAAAAATTAAGCATTATGTACCAGTCAGAGGATCTCCAGTCTGTACTATGATAAGGCTTTGCAATAAAAAAATATCTAATTAAAATTTGACTAATTTCTGGCATTTCTAGTATAGATGAATTTTGTGCCATGTTACATTCCCTATTATAATATTCCTGGATTTTAAAAAAAACAAAAATATGGGCATTTATACCTGTAACAACTACCAGCTCAAATGTACTCCCAATAGAAATACATAGATTTTTGCATATTTTAATTTTAAATATTCTAGATTTGTTTGTGTGTGATCTGCATTTTCTTCTAATATTCATTTTCATTGTCATTTCTACTGGTCTGTATTGACGTCTATGCAAAGTAACTACAAATGGTGTATGGGTAAATTTGACAAATTTTGTCAAATTGTTTAGTTTTTGTTTTGATGCCACTTCTGTCTTTCTCCTTTTTTTCCTCCTCACTTAATCAATGTTGTTGTTGTTGTTGTTTGATTTTTGATTCTACTTTCATTTGATATGTTGATATCAAAAATTAAGCATTATGTACCAATCAGAGGATCTCCAGTCTGTACTATGATAAGGCTTTGCAATAAAAAAATATCTAAAAAAAATTTGACTAATTTCTGGCATTTCTAGTGTACTTAAATTTTGTGCCATGTTACATTCCCTATTATAATATTCCTGGATTTAAAAAAAATATGCTCATTTATACCTGTAACAACTACCAGCTCAAATTTACTCCCAATAGAAATACATAGATTTTTACACATTTTAATTTTAAATATTCTAGATTTGTTTGTGTGTGATCTGCATTTTCTTCTAATATTCATTTTCATTGTCATTTCCACTGGTCTGTATTGATGTCTATGCAAAGTCATTATAAATGGTGTATGGGCTTATGCATATATTTTCTGTTTAATAGGATAAATACAGCATATGGCAAATTCGTGTGCACAAATCTGACTGGCCGGGCACTTTTCTTTAGCTCTGAGTGGAAGGGTTGGGGTTGTCGCACAGATCTCCCAGCAACGGTGACAATATCGCCACCACGAGTTATTAGAAAGCAAGAACTAATAATAAAAACAAACACCAGTACAATAAATCATTCAAAATTGGTCACGTTTTAGATTTGCATTTTACTGAAGTAATTTAGGTCAATGGGTACATTTGGAGAGGCAGTGACACTTGGATTGTGTTTTTGCTTTTTTAAAAAATTTTTTTATCAAAATATTAGAGATTACTCATGCCAAAAAATATTCATGCTGTAAATTGATTTGTTTATATTGACTTTTGCAATATGATTTAATTATGTAGGTTTTTATCCTCATGGGGTTGGTGTCTTTCTCCATGTATCTGTCCTCTGTCTTTATTTGGTTTCTAGAGCATAACTGGAAAATTCCTGTAATTATTTGTTTTGCATAGGAATGGAATTTTTTGGTACATAGAAGTGTGTAAACCAAGGAGAGGATGGATGGATGATGGATGGATGGATGGATATCAAGGTCGACGTTATTTATATAGCACATTTAAAACAAAGGAAAGTGCCCACAGTGCTGTACAAACTTGGAGATAAAAATCTGACACCGATCAAGTTTACACTGTAAAAAAAAAAAAAAGAGAAAATGTAAACAAAACGGTAATATTCCAACAGCAGGGGTGCTGAAAAAATACTGTAAAATAACGGAAAATAACCATCTCATAAAAATATGGTAATTTTCCATCATTAAAATGCAGTTTTTTGCCCTAACTTTACATGAGATTTTTCTTTTTTTTTTTTTTTCTTTTTAGTGTTTAATAAAAAATATTTACATATATTAAAACAGTCAAATTACCTATAAATATATATATATATATATATATATATATATATATATATATATATATATATATATATATATATATAATTTTCAATGAGACTCAGTTGTACAATCCACTGATAAAAACTGTATTTGGACAGTTTATCAGTGCTTATACATGTTATACATTCACAAAAATACATTTATTCAACATTTTTGTTGTGAAACCTCCTGTAATTACACAAGATATTTGTCAATTAACAAACAAGTCTGGTTAAACTGACAGAACTAATACTTCTTTTACAGTTAATTGTCAGTAATTTTATCTGGTTTTATTTTTAATTTTTTACAGTATTAAACTTTAAATGAACAGTTTAATCTTATAAATAGAAAAGAAATATTTGTGAAATTATGATACATTTGCAAATGTATTTTAACTGTATTTTTCTGTGAAAAAAAAAAAAGAATTCTTTTCAAAAATGGAAATTTTTTGGTTATTCACAGTTACAGTTTTTTCGTGTTATTTTACATTTGACGTGTAAAATCACAGTCTATTTTTTTGTCATTTCATTAATATTTTCCTGTTTCTTAAAAATACGGGAAAAATCTGTCAAATAGTGAAAATTCTGTTAAATTACAGATTTTTTTTTACAGTGTAGATTACCTCAAAGCCTTGTTATGTTTTGCTGGTATTTAGACTTATTCTGAGCAGAATTTGATCTTTTCCATTACCATATGAAACACAACACTAGTTGCTTGTCCATTTACCCTCAAATTGCACAAATATAACTTGCGCATTAAAATTCACCTAATGGAAAAACAATAATTTCACATAAAGTCTCATTTTTCGATTAAAAGTTTTTGCACTGGCAAGAGGTGGTTTTTTGGGCGTAGTGCAAATGGCATATCACGCAAAACTGCAACGGAAAGACCTTTTTTCGCAACTAGAGTCAGGTGAATTAAAAAAATGGATGTTGACGTACGTTACAACAAGCGAAGAAGAAGAAACAGGTCATGGTATGTGTGGACACACCAGGAAACCCAATCATTTTTTAATTTCGTACAAGATAGAGGGGTAATATATAATAATAATAATGAATATATCTGTAAATCAACACCATATTTACATTTGTTGCCATGTTTATGGAATGACTTCTCATGTCATCTCATGATAATAAATAAACAAATCATCGCATTTGTGATTTAATGGAAAAACCCTCATTACGCACTTCTATTTTCTCGACATTTAACTAGTAAATATCGGTAAAGTTTTGCACATATGGAAAAAAAAAAAATATGGAAAAGCGACTACTAACTGTAGTGATGCTCTTTCTTAAAATGATATAGTCGGGGAGCCAGGACAGCCTACCATGCACCCCCACACACTCACACAACAAAATGTCACCTGATTTTTTTTTTTACCTTTGTGATGTCCTGAATGAGAAATTAAGTGGTAACACTAAAGCAACTCAGATTCAGATTCAAGTTTATTTGTCATTTCAGCATATAAAAATACACAGAAACGAAATATTGTACTCAGGTCCCCGACTGTCAGCAGCATTTAGTAAAAATAGTATAAGTTACTGATAAAATAATAAAAATAATAAAATACTGATATTAAAAAAAATAGCAATAACAATAACAATAATACCCCCCCCCCCCTAAAAATTACTTATAAATAACAAAAAAAAAAGTATTATTTATAAAGTGCACAGCAGTAAAGTGCCAATTTAAAAGTGCATTCTGGGCTCAAAGTTCAGCAGGAGTTCATCATTCTAACTGCCTCTGGATAAAAACTGTTTCGGAGTCTGGTGGTCCGGGCTTGGATGTGCTGTAGTCTCCTGCCTGATGGGAGAAGGGTAAAAAATCCATGTGCAGGGTGGGTGGTATCATCCATGATGCTTTGGGCTTTTTTCCTGCACCTGCTGGTGTACAGGTCTTGGATGCAGGGCATTCCCAGTGTACTTTCTGACGTCATGTTTTCGGGTACTCCGAAGCGCGATATTTTCCACTGCTCTTGTGGTTCGTTTTTGCCACAAATTGACATAGGTATTGTAGCCGTTTATCCTCATGGCAACTGCAGTGTTATACATCAGAAAAAAGCCTAATCTGTACTTTTGAAATATGATTATTTTGTTTTGTATCTTTATCACAATAAACATGGCATATGATGTATGGACAGCATGTCTGAAAGTTAACTTTTTCGCAAAAAATTTCATAGCAACAAATAAACTTTTAAGAAATCTGACAACTATTCTGGTGATATATTACATATTCCTAATAGAACGCTGTACAGGGTTAGTCAGAAAAAATGCTCTTTCCATTAAAAGAAATTGTACTGCTAAAACGGAAACACTGATTTTTCTTTTGACCATACAGTCATATTGATGTGGTTATTAAGCATGTCTGGTGATGTAGTCATAGATTTATTGCATTGCATAAGAGAGAGAAGGTCCATTGTTTATTGGGCACTGAAATACCTGCCAACACAATGTATGCCACAGTGAACAAACTTGACATTGACAACAATTACAGGAGTCGGGGCTTTGCTTTCACACTCAGGACATAGGCCTACATGACAGTGCCCAGGGAGTTTTCATCATGGCAAGACCACAGCGATTGCAGGTATTATTTCCTCATCGAGTTGTCTGTTTGGGTCAGGAGAGAGAGTGGCCACCTAGATCCCCGGACTTGACCCCCCTTGATTTTTTCTTGTGGGGGTATCTTAAAACTGTGTGTATCAGACTGTTCCACAAACTCTTCAGGAACTCCGAAATCGCATCACGGCTGAAATCCAAGCCCTACGACGAACACGAATGGCGAGAAGAGCTGTGTGAGAGATGCGACAACGAGCACAGATTTGCATCAATCTGAATGGTAGCCAGGTTGAAGGTCGTGCCGGACGACTTCGTTGAGACAAAACATTTTGATGGCGAGTAAACATGCTGTAATGGTTGACAACTTCAATTTCATTCACGGTGGCATAAACTGTGTTGGCAGATATTTCGGTGCACAATAAACAATGGACATTCCCTCTGTTATGCTATGCCATAAATCAATGATTCAATCGCCAGACATGCTCAATAACCACATCAATATGACTGTATAATCAAAAGAAAAATAAGCATTTCCATTTCAGTGGTACAATTTCTTTAAATGAAAAGAGCGTTTTTTCTGACTCACCCTGTATATATTACATATTCATGCTAGAATTACATGTATTACAATGTTTTGATGCCTACATGTTTAGATATTAGGGTATTCAAAAGTTCAATATTTTCTGCTACTCTTTCAGTTCGTTTTATCATAAATTGACATAGGTATTGTAGGAATGTATCTCTTGGCAATTGCAACATGTTAGACATCTTGACACAGTCTATAATCTCGAGTTACAAGTAAAATAATTTTATTCTTGTAATTATAACATACTAAAATTACAAAATAATGACATGATTAAACATCACTTTTCCAAATCTTCAGTATTTATAAACACGTTACTTGAAACGACTCAAAATGTCACAGATTCCTATCAATATACAAAACGTAAACTACCAAACTTACTGTTTAAATCACTATGCAAATCCTAAAGAGTGAATATTATTCGTGTGTCTTTACTATAACATATTAAGATTGCAAAATAATGACATGATAAAGCATTACTCTTCCAAATCTTCAGTATTTATAAACCCATGTGACTTGAAACGACTCAAAATGTCACACAGATCCCTGTCAATATACAAAATATAAACTACCAAACTTACTGTTTAAATTATTTAGCAAAACCAAAAGAGTAAATGTTGCTTATGTACACATTCAGTCACAATATACAGCTGTAGCAGTATTTGTATACGTCATATTATACATGAAGCACTACCGGTGAATAACAGAACGTGACAAAATATGAAATGGTAAGAGCATAATATGTTCAACTTTGCATAATATTCAAGGTTGTGAACACTTGCATATTATGGGATGGACAGCCACAGCATTGATCACCTTTGTAAAATGGAAAATGATGTGTAAAATGGAAGTCGTGGATAGTAAGAAAGTAATGAATATTAGGAGATATGTTTGTAAAATTTGATGCATAAATGGGCTGAGAGTCTGTCAGAAGATTTATTAATTTATGTATTTATTCATATATTTATCAAGGACAATGCAGTGAAACATAGTGCATGTATAGAACATCTGATGTTCTGCACAAAGACTTCACTATATAGCATTAAGTGTTTTTTGTATTGTATTTTTTTGTTGTGTTTTTTTTTTTCAAACTCCTGTCCTTGGTTGGGCTTTTCAACAGAGAAATACATTAACAGTATAAACAACAGTAATAGAAAAAACATTATAAACAATAGTATAAACAAACAATAGAACAAAGAAAATGAATGAGTATAAACAAACAATATAAAAGGCCATACACATCTGTAACACACACTCACATATTTTAACCCATAAAGACCCAATGCTACTTTTGTGTTAATTTTTCTCCATATTTGACTTTTCTTAAGAGATCCATCACCATTTCTTATATTATCCTCTGCATTTTGTGTTTTTTCAGTGCAAATCATTGATTTTCTTGTATTTAATTTACTGATCATGTAGATCACAGGTGTCAAACATAAGGCCCGGGGGCCAAATCCAGCCCACCAAAGGGTCCAATCCGGTCCCTAAAATGAATATGTGAAATGCAAAAATTACAATGAAGATATTAACAATCGAGGATGTCAAAATCATTTTAATTCAGATTCCACATACAGACCAGTTAGATCTCAAGTGGGTCAAACCAGTAAAACATTATCATATTAAACCTATAAATAATGAATACAGCAAATTTTCTCTTTGTTTTAGTGTAAAAAAAGTAAAATTACATGAAAATGTTTCTATTAAAAACTGTTATTTTACAAAAAATGTGAATAACCAGAAATGTCTTGAGATAAGTAAACACAATTGTACCAATATTCTGCCTGTTATTAAATGTTTTGTGTATTTGTAATTCTAATGTAAGTTGTAATGCACATGTGTAAAGGATTAATTGATAATCTGAGGCAGAATATTGTTAAAATTGCAGTTGTTTTTCGTAAGACGTTTCCAGTTGTTCATGTTATTCCGATTTTTGTAGATGTTAACATTATCATAATATAACTCTCTGGTATCCGGTCAAACGAGGCCCTTACTAAGCACCAAGTATGCTTTTTTGGCACACTTGTGGAATAATGTCCAAAAAAAATTTTCATACAGTTTGTTTTTAATTCGTTTACACTTTTTTTCTATTTCATCAACTTGAGCTGTAAATAAAAATTCCAAATACTCAATAATTGTCATATTTTTTAACCCTTTAAATGCCATGTTTGTAATATAAACAAATATTTTTTTTGGATGCAAAAACGAAAAAAAAAAAAAAAATCAATATACGACATAAAAAGTGGATCACATATTATTTGATTTTTTTCAGCCTGGCATATGTCAGTGATTAACTCCAACACTGGTTAATTTGCATTATTATTTTTGGTGCTAGGTCAAATGTTCACAAATACTAGCATCTGTCACCAAGTGTCCGTAAAAGGCACACCAATAAATCAAACTATTAAATATTATATTTTGATTTGCTTTCCTGCTCTAATTTGATTTTATTTTTGTAAATCAAGGTCAGCCCTAATCATACATATCAAATGGAAGAAATAGTGCATTTTAGGCACACTTGGGAGACAGATGCTAGTCTTGTAATTTTCTTTTGTTTACAATGTGTAAATTTTAGTTGGTGGCCAGAATTTTAAAGATCATGCAAAAATGAACAACTTTTGAATTCTAACCTTATTTAAATTGTGAAAAATAATATGAAGTTTTTTTAAAACAAAGTGCAAAGTGTGCCTAAAAGGCGCACCCGGGTACCAGAGAGTTAATTTTACTTTTTTCGCTGTTATTATTTTACTGGGTGGTCCACTTCAGATCATATTGGGCTAAATGTGGCCCCTGAACTAAAATGAGTTTGACACCCGTTTTAGAAAATTAAAAGCCGCACAAGATACAAACTGGTGACATATTAAGAGAAAAACCACCCTAACATGTCATAGTAGAGCACTGACCCACCGCACGCCTTCAGAGGCGCTTCTTCGGCATTGCTTCTCCAAGTCTTTGAACTCAACAGGAGGTATAAAACATCTTTTTTTCCAAAAGATGTTTCCTCATTTTGGTGTCCACAGTCTCCCATAGGTGTGGAGTTGCCCAGAGTGTGAACCAGAGGGGAATCAGGGTGAAGAAGGCATGAGCTCCCACGAAAAAAAAAAATGCATGAAGGTGATTAAACACTAATTTGTTTTTTTTTTTTTTTTTTTTTTAACATAGATACTGGTATTGGTGCTATTCTTGCGACCACCATCAAAGACAAGCAACTTCATAACTTCCACCCACTTCCACTTAAGGTTCAGAAAAACACCCAAACGTCTTTGATGCCAACTGTTATAAAACTGTAAAGAAGTCGAGTCAGAGTGAACAGAATAATAATTTGATTTTTATACTTCAAAATCCACAAACAAGAAGATAGTTTTCACTTTCCTGGTCAGACAGTGAACATTCATAAAGAACTCAATTTTCTTTCTTACCTTTGCAAAACATGAAGGAAAATAGTTTTTTATTGAACATATTTTTCTTTTCTTTTTTTTTTTTTTTTTAGCAACAATAAAATCTACGACTGTTATTACTCAAGTCTTATTCTTTGTCTGTCTATGCCTCTGCTGTGCTGAAGGCATAAAGCAGTTATGACTTTTCATCAGTCGTCTGATAAATCAAAGCTAAACCGCGCTGCTTTATGAATGTGTATGTTGTTTTCGACCGTGAAAGTTAAAAAACTCAACTCTGCTGAAAGCTGTGTTGTTGTTCACCCACTGAATTGGGTTGAGATCTGGTTGTTGTCAAGGCCACAGTATGATTCACATCCCTTTCATACACATCAGTTCATTCACAGAGCCCTCGTGCCCTATGGACAGTGTTTTGCAAGTTACTTCCAAACGGTAATCCATTACAGATTACTTGTTACTGTAGTTTAAAAGTCATTCCTTACCTTACAACAGTGTTTTTCAACCTTGGGGTCAGGACCCTGTTGAGCCGCATTATGTAATAAAAGTTCAAAATGAAATAAGAATGTCATGTCATCTTGTATTAAAGCCACATTATGTAATAAACTGACACATTTTGTAATAAACTACGTCAACGCATTATATAGTAAATTTTTTCACATTATGTTGTAAGTTATTACAATTTGAGAATTTATTACAAAATGCATTTGACACATTTTTATTTAAAAAAAAATGTAATAACATGGTTCATTATGTAATAACAATCCAAATTAATATAATGTCAGCGCAATTTAGAAGAAATTAGTCACAGGAGCTACAGGTAATGGAATCAGAACTCTTACCACATGGTTTAAAGATTAATGTAGTACATTACATTTTCCTGAAAATAAAAACGTTTCAGTCTCAGCGCCCCCCTGTTGAGCCGCATTATGTAATAAATTCCCGTTATGTAATAAAAGTTCAAAATGTAATAAGAATGTCACGTCATCTTGTATTAAAGCCGTATTATGTAATAAACTGACACATTTTGTAATAAACTACGTCAACGCATTATATAGTAAATTTTTTCACATTATGTTGCAAGTTATTACTATTTGAGAATTTATTACAAAATGCACTTGATACATTTTTATTTTTAAAAAAAATGTAATAGCATGGTTCATTATGTAATAACAATCCAAATTAATATAATTTCAGAGCAATTTAGCAGTAATTAGTCACAGGAGCTACAGGTAATGGAATCAGAACTTTAACCACACAGTTTAAAGATTAATGTAGTACATTACATTTTCCTGAAAATAAAAACGTCTCAGTCTCAGCGCCCCCCTCTCAGCTTTCTCCTTCCAAACGCCCCCCGACAGTGTCTCAACACCCTCAGTGAGTAACACTGGTCTACAATGTTCAAATCCCAGTAGGAACGCTTTTATTTTTTACTTCCGCCAAGGAACGCCAAGGTTATGTTTTCTTCAGGATTTGTCTCTTTATCTGTTTGTTTGTTTGTTTGTTTGTTCGTTTGTTTGTAAGATAACTTAAAAAGTTATGGACGGATTTGGATGAAATTTTCAAGAAATGTTGATACACAAGTAACAAATGATTACTGACTCTCCCAGTGCTTTTCCAGTTTCAGCATTTTACATGTTCAAACAGGGGGCGCAGTGCCGACGACAGCGGTAGATAAATCTGCAATTAATAAAGAATTCTAACTAGTCATACAAACGTCAGCTTACCTTGTCTTTGCTGATCACAGGGATCATGCTAATGCTAACTAGCTTCTTAAAGCAGGGTTAGGGTTAATACTGAGCATACGTCCATGTGGCCAGTGTACTGTCTTCTGTCGTCTTCACCCATTGGCTGAACACCAACAGGAAATTAAACTTTCCTGCTGCCTTTTTGATTCCTTAATCCAGTCCAACTTTATTTGTAAAGCCCTTTAAAACAACCACAGTGGACCAAAGTGTTGGACAGAAAACTAATTAAGATAAGATAAGATAAGATAAGATAAGATAAGATATTCCTTTATTGATCCCACAATAGGGAAATTCACAGTGTTTACAGCAGCATAAAACATACACATAAACATACACATAAAACAAACAGTCATAAATTTGAATAAAAGAAAAGTGTTTAAAAAGGAGAGTGCAAATATGGTTTGGTATGTAGTGCAATGGTTATAAATATAGAAAAAAATATATATATATAAATATATATATATATATATATATATATATATATATATATATATATATATATATATATATATATATATATATATATATATATACAGGATGGGGAAGCAAAATTTACAATATTTTGAGGCAGGGATTGAAAGACAGTGTATGACCAATTAGTTTATTGAAAGTCATGAGAATTTATTTGCCACAAGAAAACTTACATAATAGAAAATGTTTTTATTCTATGTGTCCTCCTTCTTTCTCAATAACTGCCTTCACACGCTTCCTCAAACTTGTGCAAGTGTTCCTCAAATATTGGGGTGACAACTTCTCCCATTCTTCTTTAATAGTATCTTCCAGACTTTCTCGTAATAGTTTTGCTCATAGTCATTCTCTTCTTTCCATTATAAACAGTCTTTATGGACACTCCAACTATTTTTGAAATCTCCTTTGGTGTGACGAGTGCATTCAGCAAATCACACACTCTTTGACGTTTGCTTTCCTGATTACTCATATGGGCAAAAGTTTCTGAAAAGGTATGGATAATAGTGTTAGGTATGATTATGACATCAATATATGTTTGGTTTCAAAACAATTGACGTAGTGCCTGCTGAGAAAAAACAACTAAATGTTCATTGTAAATTTTGCTTCCCCACCCTATATATATATATATATATATATATATATATATATATATATATATATATATATATATATATATATATATATGTATGTATATGTGTGTGTGTGTGTATATATATATATATATATATATATATATATATATATATATATGTATATATATATACAACACAGATGGAATGGAGGGAGGGTTGTTATTAATAATAAAATAAAAACCAAAATAATAATAATAATAGTAAATTACAAGAATAGATTAAAAGACATAGAACAATTGTAAATAAATCAATAAATAAAAATGCAGAAGGAAAGATAAGACGTAAATAAAAGAATAAAATACAAGAATAGATTAAAAACATAAAAGCTGTACAATTAACAAAAAAAAAAAAAAGAAGAAACTTTTTTAAAAAAATTTTTTTTCTTTGAGCAATTGAATTATGGGCGAAAAATGTGTTGTAACGCAAGCGCAAATGAACATGTACTGACTAAAATATGTCTGAAAATTGATTAGTGATGCCTTACACTACTGCATTACAGCAAAAAGTAATCTGTTACTGTAATGTATTACTTTTCTAATGCATTACTCCCAACACTGCCAATGGATGATGCCATTGTCATCCTGGAAGAGACCACCTCCCTCAGGTTTTTCCATTAATTTGTCATCAGTCTGTATAAACCCAGAAAATGGTTTGTTTTCTTTAGGCATCACTAGACGCATCAACACAAAATTGACCCGTAGCGCGATCTGCGAAAGCTTTAATACGACTTTTTAGAGCTCGTGTGTTTCCTTCTAAATTGCCTGATTCTTATATATATTGTTCTAGATGTTAACAAGACCTTTCAGTCGATATCCAATCAATGTAGAATGGATTTCACATTTCCAAAATAAACTGAGATCAATACGATTAAATGAAACATCAACTGCACGTATTGAACGACACGGTCTAAAAAAAAAAAAAAAAAAAAAAAAAAAAGGCCGTTTAATCAAAAATCAGTGTTGCTGTTGCAAGCAGAAAGCAAATCCTTTTTTTTTTTTTCCTATATAGTAACAGAAGAGTATTTAAGACTTTTTAGAATTGGCTCGGACATAAATGTGATTTCAATAATGATGTCGCATTCAGTTCTAGTATCGTCCGACAGTGTGCATCTAATGTCTAATGCAAGGCTGTCACATTTAGCAGTGGTCAATCCCTTCAGACTGAGCCTTTGTTAGACTAAGGTTCCTAATGCGATACTGAAAAAAAAAATAATAATAATGAGCCCAGCCAATCTAACCCTTGCACAATGGTTCATTGACATGATTAGAAGTAAATAAAGTAATTACTCATCCTGCAGTTTGACAATGCTCCTGCATATAAATAGGCATCATTATAGGGTACAGAGGATGAGTTTGCTGAGCATTTCTACCTTTGGTGGAAAGCGATTTTGATCTAAATTGATTGCCGTGGGATTATCCAGGATTTATTAAATATTAAGGCATTGACTTTCAGTAATGTAGATAATTAGGGTTTATTCAAAGTCAGAACAAAATTGGCATAAAATGTGCATGCAAAGTGATTCATTACTGAGTAAGCAGTCAATTCATCAATTATGATTTTCATTACATATCATAATTAAGAATGCTCCAGCTGGATTGATGTAGTTTAAAGCTCTCATTACAATACTATTTGGATTAACAGATACATTGTGAAATACGCTGAAATGCCTTGACATACATTGAGCAGATTGTGTTATCAGTCAGACCACAGTAAAACTATCAACCAATTACCAAAACAACGCTCCAGTGATGGCTTGTTGGAGCTCATTAGTTCCTGCAATGATCATAGAAGGACAGATTTATCACATGGCCTCAGAGAACCACACCATCGCCACCATTCTACAGTCAATCTAACACAAGAGATTTTTTTTTTTTTTTTCATATATGCATTTTGTTTTGCAGTTACTCTTTTTTTTATGGGTTATTTTTTACCGAAAAGGAGGCAAGGGCTATTGTTTTTGGTTTGGTTTGTTTGTTTCTTTGTTTGTTTAATGCTCTAAAAGCAAAACTACTGGTTGAATTCATACCAAATTGGGTTTATAGATTACCAGTGATCCAGAATAGATGTGATTACATTGTGGAAAAAGTAGGTCAAAGTTAAAAAGTTTTTGTGAATTTTTTTATGTAAAGCTGCTGAATACTTGAATATCTATCTATCTATCTATCTATCTATCTATCTATCTATCTATCTATCTATCTATCTATCTATCTATCTATCTATCTATCTATTCCATGCTGCAGATGGGTTGTGTTCAAATTTTTATCCATCCATCCATCCATCCAACATCTATCCATTATCTGTCCAACATCCATCCATCCATCCATCCATCCATCCAGGGTTGTGGGGGCTGTAACCTAACCAGAGGAGCCCACACCTACCTATCTATCTATCTATCTATCTATCTATCTATCTATCTATCTATCTATCTATCTATCTATCTATCTATCTATCTATCTATCTATCTATCTATCTATCTATCTATCTATCTATCTATCTATCTATCTATCTATCTATCTATCTATTCCGTGCTGCAGATGGGTTAATTGTGTTACAATTTTATCCATCCATCCATCCATCCATTCATTCATTCATCTGTCATCCGTCCATCCGTCCGTCCATCCATGCATCCATCCATCCATCCAACATCTATCCATTATCTGTCCAACATCCATCCATCCTGGGTTGTGGGGGCTGTAACCTAACCAGAGGAGCCCACACCTATCTATCTATCTATCTATCTATCTATCTATCTATCTATCTATCTATCTATCTATCTATCTATCTATCTATCTATCTATCTATCTATCTATCTATCTATCTGTCTATGGGTTAATTGCGTTCAAATTTTTAATCAGATTAATCATGATGATGGATTAATCTGTGTTAATGTGTTAATTTTGACAGCCCTAGTACAGACATATTTGGCAAAATACATATTGTGAGGAGAACATTTATTTTTTCAGGGTGGTAATATATGCCCAGAAAGATATCTGTATTACTGGATAGAAGGTGTTAAATAGAATTTTTTTAATCTTGGGTTATGAAGTAGGGCTTGGACTCCACCGAGGCTCCTTTGTCACTGATTCTGTTCATTATTTCTATTCAGCTAAATAAATAGTGCATGTGGTGGGGGTCCTGTAGTCTGGATTGTATCTCTGTTTTTGTTTTTTGTTTTTTTTTGCAGATGATGTTGTGTTGGCTTCATCAATCTGTGACCCCCGGCTCACACTGAAGGATGACAATCAGCACCTCCGAGTCTGAGTCTGAGGATTCACCATTTGATCTATGTTCCTACCTTCGTCTGTTGTCACAAGCTCTATGTTGTGACTAATGAGTTTGCAGATACAAGCAGTGGGAATGGGTTTCCTCCACAGGGTGGCTGGGCTCCTCTGTGAGCATAAGATGAGGAGTTTGGCCATCCAGGAGGAGCTCCACAGTGCTGACACGAGCCAATTTGAGGAGGTTCATCTGGTTCGGATACCTCCTGGAAACCTTCCTGGTGAGGTGTTTGGACATGGTCGACGGGGAGAAGACCCCAGGGCAGAGCCAGGACACACTGGAGGGATTATGTCTGTTGGCTGGACTCAGAATGGCTCGGTGTCCCCCAGAGGAACTGGAGGATGTGGCCAGGGAAAAGGAGGTCTGGGCTCCTCTGGTTAGGTTACAGCCCCCACAATCCAGGATGGATGGATGGATGGATGGATGGATGGACGGATGGATAGATGGATGATTATAGATGGATGGATGGATGGATGGATGGATGGATGGATGGATGGATGATTATAGATGGATGGATGGATGGATGGATGGATGGATGTTGGACAGATAATGAATAGATATTGGATGGTTGGATGGTTGGATGGATGGATGGATGGATGACAGATGAATGGATGGATGGATGGATGGATGGACAGATGGATAATGGATAGATGTTGGATGGATGGATGGATGAATGGATAAAAATTTTAACACAACCCATCTGCAGCACAGGATAGATAGATAGATAGATAGATAGATAGATAGATAGATAGATAGATAGATAGATAGATAGATAGATAGATAGATAGATAGATAGATAGATAGATAGATAGATAGATAGATAGATAGATAGATAGATAGATAGATAGATAGATACTTTATTGATCGTGAGGGAAATTCACGTATTCAGCAGCTTTACATTCAGCACAAGAAGACAAAAAACAAACAGACCAAACAGAACAGTGGGTTAGTAACCAGGTTGACATTCAGGTTAGTATACAGTATACACTGTAAAAGACACTTGCTAAAGAAATATTCTAAAAGAGCTTCCTGTACACTACTGTAAATAAAGACTTCTGATTGTATTTACACATTTCAGAACATTGATATAAAGTGTAAAGGAATGACTCTGTAAAGGAACGTCTCTGCTAACACATTTGGGACAACCCAAGAACATATCATCTGGGAGTCTTGCTATTCCAAAATCTACAGCTATCCTGGCAGAAATTCAGGAAAGAATCCACTGATATAGTGTACATATCATAAAGCATAATCTGCAAATATACTTTTAAGTGGAGAAATTATGGAAATGTGGCATAGTGTTGAATATTTTCCAATATAACTTTGGCATTACCCGTTTTTCGGTCCATATATATACACCAGTAAAATGTACAGTAAATCTGTTATGACTACATTTATATGTTAGACTGAGAAAATCATTTCATCATTCATTGGATTAAATATTTATGTTGGAATGCAAATACTGGTATAAGTGGTGTAGAGAAAACACACAGTAACCGAGCCTGTCTTTCTTTCTTTTTTTTTTTTTATTAGGATTTATATTATCACCGGCCCAAGCTTTAGCTCTTCTTCCTATAGCTTTATATACACTTGTAGCAGACAAAAACACTTCACAAGATAAGCATAACAACAAACCACCACTTCACATACAATTAAAGTCAAAGTTCCAACAGAAGAGAACAAAAAACAGCAGGATATTAAGATGCAACATGAATCATAATTCTGTAACAAACTCTCATTACATACAAATCATGCACGTTTTCCATAGAACAAATAATCATTCTTAATACCCATAATCCCACTTTTTCTTTCTCCCTGTTGTACATTGTCATAAGTACCTTTTGCATTTAATTCACTCTTGCTTTGAATAAGAACATAAGAACATCAGCAAAACAAGTGGTGTCAGGCACAACAAATCCCACCCCTCTCATGTATTGTAGCTTATTTTAGCATCGATCCAGCTGATGTCATCATGTCTATGCGTGTGCTGATGTCATATCAGTTACCTCTCTCTCTCTCTCTCTCTCTCTCTCTCTCTCTCTCTCTCTCTATATATATATATATATATATATATATATATATATATATATATATATGTGTGTGTGTCAAGTTTGAAGGAAAATGAAACAAAATTCATGTTTTTATAGACATTATAAGTAAATGGGAGGGGAAAAAAATTCAAAAATTGTAAACTTTGACCTAATTTTCCCAAAATGTAATCACATCTATTACACTGGGTTACAAAAAAATGACACAAACATCACAATAGTAAACAAGAAAAGCCCTCAGAGAGCACGCAGACCTCCACCAAGACAGATCCCCCCCCCCACCACCACCACCACCAAAATTTAATCATTTCTTCCTTGTGCCAGTATCAACATTTCCTGAAAATCCATCCATAACTTTTGGAGTTATCTTGCTAACAAACAAACAAACAAACATGCACGCAAACACAAAGCAAAGCGATCACAACACCTTCTGGGGGAGGTAATAAATAATTATAAAAACAAACACACACACCCATACGTTCAATCATTGCCCAATCTCCATCACTGTATATATGTGTTGTGTTAAACATTGCTTTTTATGGCATTGAGGGTGGTTTTTGCTGTTGGATAAAAACTGTTTTTGAGTCTGTTTGTTCGTGATCTGATTGTCCTGTTTCGTCTGCCTGTATATTTGGATTCGTATTTGGTGTGAATTTATTCTTGCACTCAATGGACTGAAAACAAGCTAACGCTAGAGTGGCTGCTGATTATGCAGAACATTTGGGGATAAATAATATTAGAGAAATACCTTGTTTTAATAGACAATTTGCATAAACACAGCATCCATGGGGGCCGCCACTGTTGTTTCACAGGCTATGTGACGTCAGAGCGCAGAACTGGGAGTACATGGATCTAGTACGAGTTTGACTGCCATTCCAGTGCATTTTCACTGGTAGAAGGTTGGAAAAACATGGGTTATGGGTTGCCTGGAACGCAGTACAGACCTGATCAAAATCTTAAGACCAGTTGAAAAATAGCTAGAATTTACCTTTTGCACATTTGGATCTTAATGAGGTTTTAAGTAGAGCTACAATATACAAAAGCAAGAAGGGGGAGTGAGACAAAAAGCACTTTGAAAAAGTAATTTATTGAAAACAACAAGTAAACTGAAACAGGCTGTTTATCAGCTGATCAAAAGTTTAAGACCATCGCTCAAAAAATTACAAAAAACTCTCCAAACCAGAACAAAAAATTTCCTCAGTAGGACTCAGTAATGAGTAGCTCCACCGTTCTTGTTAATCACTTCAAAAATTCATTTGGGTATGCTTGATGCGAGTGTTTCCAGGAGGCTGGTGGGAACATTGCTCCAAGTGGTGAAGATGGCTTCACGAAGGGCATCGACTGTCTGGAACTGATGGCCATTTTTATAAACTTCCCTTGCCATCCATCCCCAAATGTTCTCTATGGGATTTAAATCAGGGGAACATGCGAGATGGTCCAAAAGAGTGATGTTATTCTCCCTGAAGAAGTCCTTCGTCAAGCAAGCATTGTGAACTGTAGTGTTGTCCTGTTTTTAAACCCAGCTGTTACCACACAGACGAGGGCCCTCAGTCATGAGGGATGCCCGCTGCAACATCTGCACGTAACCAGCCGCCGTTTGACGACCCTGCACCACCTGAAGCTCCAGTGTTCCACTGAATGAAAAAGCACCCCAGATCATGATGGACCCCCCTCCACTGTGCCAGGTAGAAAACATCTCAGGTGGGATCTCCTTGTCATGCCAGTAACGTTGGAAGCCATCTGGACCGTCAAGGTTAAATTTTTTCTCATCAGAGAATAAAACTTTTTTCCACCTTTCAATGTCCCATGTTTGATGCTACCTGGCAAAGTCTAAACGGGCAGTTTTGTGGCGTTGTAGGAGACGAGGTCTTTGAATTTGTTTTTTGTTTTTGAAACCCTTTTCCCGCAGATGCCGTCTGATGGTTATTGCGCTGCAGTCGGCACCAGTAAGGGCCTTAATTTGGGTCGAGGACCGCCCTGTGTCTTGACGGACAGTCAATCGGATCCTCTGGCTCAGCGCAGGTGTAATTTTTTTGGGTCTACCACTTGACTTTTTTGTTCCATAATGCTCAGGATCTGTCAAAAAATTTAGAATGACTGTCTTACTGCATCCAACCTCAGCAGCAATGGCACGCTGCGAGAGGCCTTGCTTATGCAGCTCAACGATCCGACCACGTTCAAGAAGAGAAAGCTTCTTAGCTTTAGCCATCAGGAGGGCATGACCATGTGAATGCCCGACAGAAAATGAGAATTTTGAGAAAATTTTGGCTTTTATAGCCTGCGGTCTTAAACTTTTGATCAGCTGATAAACAGCCTATTTCAGTTTACTTGTTGTTTTCAATAAATTACTTTTTCAAAGTGCTTTTTGTCTCACTCCCCCTTCTTGCTTTTGTATATTGTAGCTCTACTTAAAACCTCATTAAGATCCAAATGTGCAAAAGGTAAATTCTAGCTATTTTTCAACTGGTCTTAAGATTTTGATCAGGTCTGTATAAGGGTGTGTTCAGACCTTTTTTGTTTGGTCTGTTTAAAACGGACCAGAGTTCATTTCCCTGGAAAGTCTGGCCTTTTTTACCTCCGCCAGGAAGTATTGGGATCACTTTGCTTTGCTGAGTCCTATCACCTGTTTCTGGTTCTACGTACCACTTTTGTCTGTACTTATATTTTCTAATATTTAGCCAACTTAGTCTGTGCATTACTATTCACCCGGTGTCCCCTTTCCCCACTCCCCTCCGGGGGAGTGGCTACTTTTTCAGCCATAGCCGCTTGGGAGCCAATGACGACAGGATCTGCGCTGACCCATCTGTGTCCTGCCCTGACCTGTGTCCTGACCCCCTCCCCCACCTGTCTGGATGGACGTCCTCGGCCTCACCACTGTGGATGGGCCTCCTCGCCCCTGCCTGTCTCATCCAGCGGGATGGACCCCTCATGTGTCCACCCTACTGCATCCTTGCAGACTAGAACTACATCTGCAAATGGACGTCCATCAGTCCTGGTGCATCTATAGCCTGTCCATCCATGGGAGTGGATCTCTCCTTCACTGTGGTTCTCCCCGAGGTTTCTCCCTTTTCCCACTGGGTTTTGAGTTTTTCCTTGCCGAGAAGGAGGGTCTAAGGACGGGGGATGCCCTGGACATTACTCATTTTCTTGCTGTTTATTTGACTGTTGATGTTTACATCCAACTGACTCTGTAAAGCCCTTTGAGATAACCTTGTTGTGATATTGGGCTGTACAAATAAAATTGAATTGAATTGAATTGCTTTGTGTGTTTGCGTGTTTGTTTATTATTATTATTATTATTAGTAGTAGTAGTAGTAGTTATGTGTATTAATATTAACATTCATTTTTAATATGTTTTCTAAAAATAAATGGCTTTTTTTTTTTTTCCACATTTTGGCCGTTCCAGGTTGAGTTTACCATGTAATTTATTTATTAATATGATTTTACTACAAAGTTAACGCAAATGTTAGTTGACACTCTATTCTTAGTAACGTGTATTAATATTAACATTTATTACCTCCGCCAAGGAAGTTATGTTTTTGTCGGTGTTGGTTTGTCTGTCTGTCTGTCTGTCGGGGTGGACGGACGTTTCGGACTTGGACGTTTCGGCCTAGGACGTTTCGGCCTAGGACATTCCGGACTAGGACGTTTCGGACTGCACTTTTTGCAGAGTAGGACTTTTCGGACAAATCATATTTTCAAAAACAAACACCATAAATTTATGTTTATTTGCATATAATTTTATTATTCACTCGATCACATATTAAAAATGTATACAATATACTCAAATTAAAGTATCAAAATTATACAAATTACATTGCAAGTCTATAACCTCACATTATTTGAAAGAGTCCATAAGAATTTTACACATGATCACACATTACAAATGTATACAATACACTCAAATTCAAAATTATACAAATTGAGCATTTTACACATTGGGCCTTCCTACTCTCAAGTTGTGACTGACACCCCGAAGGAGTTCTGGAATGGATTTAGTGCCAGAAGCTCTATCCTCACAGAGATGCTGCAGCCTTGATTGAAGTTCCTGGTAGGCCTTCTTTGTTCTCTTCTTAGGTCGGACCCCACGTTCATCTTGTAGTAGGACTCCAGTGACAGTGCTTATGCATCTCTATGATGTGCTCACTGTGTTAACAGCTGAGGTGTGAATTTTCTGGCCACACTTTGGTGATTTGCTTATCTCTATGATTTGCTCAGTGTTATGAGATCTTATTTTGGACTCTTTCAAATAATGTGAGGTTATATACTTGCAATGTAATTTGTATAATTTTGATACTTTAATTTGAGTATATTGTATACAATTTTAATATGTGATCGAGTGAATAATAAAATTATATGCAAATAAACATAAATTTATGGT
Organism: Sphaeramia orbicularis; assembly: GCF_902148855.1. Classification (NCBI taxonomy): domain Eukaryota; kingdom Metazoa; phylum Chordata; class Actinopteri; order Kurtiformes; family Apogonidae; genus Sphaeramia; species Sphaeramia orbicularis. The sequence continues at coordinate 28,461,076 of NC_043976.1, read as the reverse complement.
GTTTGTTTTTGAAAATATGATTTGTCCGAAAAGTCCTACTCTGCAAAAAGTGCAGTCCGAAACGTCCTTGTCCGGAACGTCCTAGGCCGAAACGTCCTAGGCCGAAACGTCCAAGTCCGAAACGTCCTACATTCGTCTGTCTGTCTGCAAGATAACTCAAAAAGTTACGGACAGATTTTCATGAAATTTTCAGGAAATGTTGATACTGGCACAAGGAAGAGATGATTAAATTTTGGTGGTGATTGGGGCGGTGGGGCAGATCTGTCTTGGCAGAGGTCTGCGCTCTCCGCGTGGTTTTCTTGTTTTAGATGTGAATACAAACATGCAAACTGTCATTTGAATCAAACCAGCGGACCACCTCTTCTAGGTGGTCTCAGTCTGCTTCCAAACAGACTCTGGGCTGGTTCACTTCTGGTGTGAATATAACCAGCCTCGAGCCAAAACAAACCAAGGAACCATGCGCCTTTTTGTGCTTGATGAGCCACCATAGCCGCTGAAAGTAGCCGAGCCTCATGGGTAGTCAGAGTTAATAGCAGCAGCCATGAGCTGTAGACAGACGTGGAGCAATGGGGACAGTGAATGCATCCCGCTGCTGCCCCGTTAGTGCAATAATCTGAAGCACTTTATTGCACTATACACTTTAGTTTTTAGTCTTTTAAATTTTTATACATATACATATATATATATATATATATTTAAGATGTTTACAGTATTTTAGGCTACTTTTATATTCCGCGAGGTGTGTTTTTATTTTTTATTTTTTTTTTATGTGACACTGTGGAGAGCCAAGCACCAACATTTCGTTTAATAAAGTACTGATGGTGCTTTTATTGAATGATCATAAAGGAAGTCTGAACTGTCTGAACTGTCTGATTGACATTTGGTCAGATGCACATATTATAAAAACTGGCTCTGAATGAGCTGTTTGTGTCTGTAAAAACAGAATACATATTCTGAAAATGATAACTACACGTAGGACCTCCACATTTGTTTTCATCAACACCAACCATCTCTGAATGACCCCGCCCCCGACTTTTCTGTCCAATGCCAGCGCAGTTCGTCACATACTGCTTCTGTTTACACATTTTGGTCCACTTGCAAAAAGTACAAAGAGAATGTGATCGGACCCAAACAAAATAAACATAGTCTGCATTTGATCTGAATCTAATAAGTGGACCAAAGGACTTCCCAGGTGTGAATATACCCTGTTGAGCTGCATTATGTAATAAATTCCCATTATGTAATAAAAGTTCAAAATGTAATAAGAATGTCACGTCATCTTGTAATAAAGCCGCATTATGTAATAAACTGACGCATTTTGAAATAAACTACGTCAACGCATTACGTAGTAAATTTTTTCACAATATGTAGTAAGTTATTACAATTTGAGAAATTTATTCCAAAATGCACTTGACACATTTTTATTTAAAAAAATTTAATGACATGGTTCATGATGTAATAACAATCCAAACTGATATCATTTCAGAGTAATTTAGAAGAAGTTAGTCACAGGAGCTACAGGTAATGGAATCAGAACTTTAACCACACAGTTTAAAGATTAATTTAGCACATTACATTTTCCTGAAAATAAAAATGTGTCAAGTGCATTTTGTAATAAACTTCTCAAATTGTAATAACTTACTACATAATACGAAAAAATTTACTACATAATGCATTGAGGTAGTTTATTACAAAATGCGTCAGTTTATTACATAATGCGGCTTTATTACAAGATGACGTGACATTCTTATTACATTTTGAACTTTTATTACATAATGGGAATTTATTACACAATGCGGCTCAACACACCCTAAGAGTTGTCTACTGCATTATGGGTATTGTAGTCGCACCCTTCCTTCTGCTTTCATTGTCTTATTTGTATTCATTTATATTAGTATTTTGCTTTCTTTAGTTTCAATCTTCTTAATTTAACATCTAATTCTTATTTTTTCTTGATTTGAACTATAACTTTGCTTTATTGTTTGTTTTTCTGCTCTTACATCACCTTTTTCGTTTCTTATTTTGCATTAAAAGTGGTAAAATCTAAAGTTATTGTAGGAAATATCAGCTATTGAACATTAGATTCCATTTTTTCTTAATTGTAAAACTATAACAATAACATTTTTTTAGTATAAAAGATCAACATTAAAACTATACAACAACCTTGTGGAACAAAACACAACCCACGCCACTGATGCTCCCCATGGCGATGACATGCTACCGCTTAACTGAAAATGCCTTGTGCCTGTGCTGTTACATCCCACTTCCTCCTCAGAATAAATCATATTCTGGAGATTAAGTGAACATTTCATGTCCGTGGCATAAACCTGTGGTTTGTAGGGTAGAGTGCCATGGCAACGGTTGCAAAAATTTATTTGAGCACCTCCTTATGAAGTGTTGAGTACAGCTTTAACAGACAGAGAACACAGTCTCTGAAGAAGCTGGCGACACATCACTCACATTATAGAGCTGGCAAAGACTCGAGTGCCTTGCTCCTAGTTGTGATTGGTGATTAGCACATGTTTTGTCCCCGCCACAGATCTGGGTAATGGGACTGTAGACTCCCCCGCTGGTGCTTTGGAGTTAATCACACAACAATGGGGTGACGAGGAAGGGAAGGAAAGGTATGGATGAAAAGGGATGGGGGTTGGATGGAGGCTTCTCAAGACAAGGCCCCAAGTTTAATTGCCTTCGGATAATCTCATTGTCTGGTGGTCTGAACGGGTAACTCTCTCCATCCTCGGCGCTCTTCAAAGGCGGGTTTCAGAAGTCAAGTTACTTAGAAAGGCTGTTGATTCAGAGCAGAGCAGGGACTGATGAAAGCCCAGATGAGGTAGGCCAGCCAAAAGAAATGACTTTTATTTTCTCAGTTTGGTCGTTCCAGGTTGAGTTTTACCAGGTAATTTATTTATTAATGTGATTTTATAACAAAGTTAACACAAACATTAGTTAGCACTCTATTCGTAGTAATGTGTATTAATATTAACATTCATGTGTAATATGTTTTCTAAAAATAAATGACTTTTATTTTCTCATTTTGGCCGTTCCAGGTTGAGTTTTAGCACGTAATTTATTTATTAATGTGATTTTATAACAAAGTTAATGCAAATGTTAGTTGATACTGTATCCTTAGTAACGTGTATTAATATTAACATTTATTTTTGACATGTTTTCTAAAAAATAAATGGCTTTTATTTTCTCATTTTGGCCATTCCAGGTTGAGTTTTACCATGTAATTTATTTATTAATGTGATTTTTCTACAAAGTTGACGCAAATGTTAGTTGACACTCTATCCTTAGTAACGTGTATTAATATTAACAGTTATTTTTGACATGTTTTCTAAAAAATAAATGGCTTTTATTTTCTCATTTTGGCCGTTCCAGGTTGAGTTTTACCATGTAATTTATTTATTAATGTGATTTTTCTACAAAGTTGACGCAAATGTTAGTTGACACTCTGTCCTTAGTAATGTGTATTAATACTAACATTTATTTTTGACATGTTTTCTAAAATAAATGACTTATTTTCTCATTTTGGCCGTTCTAGGTTGAGTTTACCATGTAATTTATTTATTAAAGTAATTTTACAACAAAGTTAATGCAAATGTTGGTTGTCACTCTACTCTTACTAACATATATTAATACTAACATTTATTTTTGACATGCTTTCTAAAAATAAATTACTTTTATTTTCTCATTTTGGCCCTTCCAGGTTGAGTTTTATCATGTAATTTATTTATTAATGTGATTTTATAACAAAGTTAACGTAGATGTTAGTTGACACTCTATTCTTAGTAATGTGTATTAATGTTAACATTTATTACCTCCACTAAGGAGGTGATGTTTTTGCCTGCGTTGGTTTGTCTGTCTGTCCATCTGTCCGTGTGCAAGATAATTCAAAAAGTTATGGACGGATTTGGATGAAATTTTCAGGAAATGTTGATACTGGCACAAGGAACAAATTATTAAATTTTGGTGGTGATTGGCGGGGGAGGGGCACTGATCTGCCTTGGCAGAGGTCTGCGAGTCTCCGAGTGCTTTTGTAGTTTTTGACATGCTTTCTAAAAATAAATGACTCTTATTTTCTCATTTTGGTCGTTCCAGGTTGAGTTTAACATGGAATTTATTTATTAATGTGATTTTATAACAAAGTTAACACAAATGTTCGTTGACACCATATTCTTACTAACATATATTAATATTAATATTTATGTTTGACATGTTTTCTAAAAATAAATGACTTTTATTCTCTCATTTTGGCCGTTCCAGGTTGAGTTTTACCATGTAATGTATTACCTCCATCAGGAGGTATTGTGATCACTTTGCTTTGTGTGTTTGTTTGTTTGTTTGTTTGTTTGTTTGTTTGTTTGTTTGTTTGTTTGTTAGAGATAAGTCAAAAATGTATGGACGGATTTTTGTGAAATATTCAGGAAATGTTGATACCGGCACAAGGAAAAAATGAATGCATTTTGGTGGTGATGGGGGGGGGGGCACTGATCTGCCTTGGTGGAGGTCTGCGCTCTACGAGTGTTTTCCTTGTTTATTAATGTGATTTTACAGCAAAGTTAAAGCAAATGTTAGTTGTCACTCTATTCTTAGTAACGTGTATTAATACTAACACTTATTTTTGACATGTTTTCTAAAAATAAATGGCTTTTATTTTCTCATTTTGGCCGTTCCAGGTTAAATTTTACCATGTAATTTATTTATTAATGTGATTTTACAACAAAGTTAATGCAAATGTTAGTTGATACTGTATCCTTAGTAACGTGTATTAATATTAACATTTATTTTGACATGTTTTCTAAAAATAAATATAGAGCTGTGCATCTCTGTACAGATGTGAGTAAACTGAAAATCCAGTTATGTTTTGTGTTGAATATAAGGCCCCCTGCATTGTTTTGTTTCACACATAATCTGTGCCTTGATGGTGATTGGTGATTTGTGGTTTTACTATCTACAAACAGAGCTAAGCTAACAGAGCTATAATGTAAATTATCAGCTGACGTAGCATGTAAAGATTATAAAACACACTGTTATTTTGACTGTCAAAATAAGCGTCTATGAATTTTAGTGTAAAGATGAAAACTTGATGATACCATAGTACAGATATGTGTAAACAATGAGTTTTATTCTTTATTTAGTGAGTGATACAGTCTGTGGATACATAGCATAGCACTCCGCCTACTGTTGTGAGTTTGGAACGTCATAGAACACCTGACACAAACCCAGCTGATTGTAAAAATCAAAAACTGTTTTGACATAAACATGCATTTCCTGTTAACAACTTCTTTGCACATAAAACAACACTTTACTAGACAAAACTTGCACTGACTGACAACAGTTAATTATTATATGTAAGTGCAAAGCAGCTGGCATGACATTTAACACCTTTAGTTGAATAGGAACATTCTTTCTGTAGCTGAGTTATTTATAAGAAAAGATTCCAGTCCTCCTTTAATTGTGAATAAATGAGCTGCTGACAGGTTCAGTCGAATACTGTAAATGCACATCAGAGTCAAATATCTGACAAGTATGATGCAAATTATTTGATTCTTACCTAGATTAAAAAAAAAAAAAGATGTAGAAGTGTTAGATAATGTATCTTGTTTTAAGAGTTAATTTCTTATTTGAAGGATTCATACATCTGTAGACATGCTTATTTGTAGATTTAACAATTTTAATTCAACAAATCTTGTAAGTGAAATTATCTTGCTGCATGTGTAAAAACGATGATGGTGGTTCTTTTAAATTAATTAACCAGTGTCCAATAGTTAGTCACCAACCACCAAATACATTTTAACTTCTCTTTTTTAATGGTCCAAACCTATTTTGGCTGTTTTTTTAGTACTTTTGATTTTGCCTTTATATACTATATAAAGAAATGTTTACTATACCCATGTTTGGTATCTTTTTTTTTTTCAGCACAACTTCATCTATCTCATCTGCCTATTATTTTTTTTTTCACTTTAACCTATATTAAAAACATAAAAGGACAAAAAACACACAAAAAATATAAAATCAGACTTGAAAAATTTATATAATTTATTGCATAAATAACATAAAGATGTGGAACAAACCTTTTCAGAGACTTTAAAAGGGAAAATTGGTTTCAAATATTAGGTATATAAAATCAAAATTGTAATAAATTAAAACTATACTCAAATGTTTGACATAAAAGCATATCTTTACATAGGCTTTTTCTTCTGCACTTTTGAATGCAGTTGTCCCCAGTGGTCTACGTGACCGACCTCTGACGCTACGACGTGTTGAAAATGTCATGTGATTCAGTCACGGGGCCGTGACCGTGGACCCCTAAAGGTTAACGAGGGTGAGCTGTACTCAATACCCAACACATAAGTTCCACAAGAAACATTTATTGTGCAAAATCAAGTAAGAACAATACAGTGGTTAGGACAATGTCTTTTCTAAAATGGGGGGAGTCTCCCTTTAAAACAATGAGATTAAAAACAAGGTTAAAACTTCAACAGTCCAACAAAACAAAAACAAACAAACAAAAAAAAATTACGACCGAGTCCCAGTCTTTTGTCCTTCTATAGCAGGGGTGTCAAACTCATTTTAGTTCAGCCCAATTTGATCTCAAATGGGCCTAAACAGTAAAATAATAATAATGTAATAGTCTATAAATAAAATATTAATAAAAATATTTACATTTATAAACTATCCAAACAAAAAAGATGTGAATAACCTGAAAAAAAAGACATTTCTGAAGACAAATTAGTGCAATTTTTACAATATTATGCCTCAACTTATCATTTATACATGTGTATGACACCAAACATTTAGTAACAGGCAAAATATTGTTAAAATTGCACTTAATTTTCTTTAGACATTTTAGGTTGTTCAGGTTAATGACATTTTTTGTTAAAGGATAGCTTGTCAATGTAAATGTTTTCATATTATAATGTTCTATTTTTTGCACTAAAACAAAGAGAAAAAAAAAAAAAGGTATAATGTATTTTTTTTTTTTTTCACATTGAACCAGGAAGAAAAATTGGAGTTATTATCTAAAGTTATTATGTTATTATTTTACTTTAGATCACATTGATCTGTTTGTAATCCCTGAACTAAAACAAGTTGACACCACTGACTAGTCGCTTTTCCATTGAACTTCAAATTGCGCAAATATAACTTGCGCATAAAAATTAACCTAATGGAAAAACGACAATTTTGCCAAAAGTCTCATTTTTCGATTAAAAGTTTTTGCGCTGGCAAGAGGTGGTTTTTCGGGTGTAGCGCAAATGGTATATCACACAAAACTGCAATGGAAAGAGCTTTTTTCGCAATTAGAGTCAGGTGAATTAAAAAAATGTGTTGATGGACGTTACAACAAGTGAAGAAGAAGACGAAACATGTCGCGGTATGTGTGGACACACCAGGAAACTCAATCATTTTTTAATTTAGTACGAGATAGAGGGGTAATATATGGTGGTAATATATAATAATAATAATGTAAGACAACACCATATTTACATTTGTCACCATGTTTATGAAATGACTTCTTGTGTCATCTCATGATAATAAATTAACAAATCATTACATTTGTGATTTAATGGAAAAACCGACATTTCGCACTTCTGTTTTTTCAACATTTAGTAAATATTGGTAAAATTTTGTGCAGATGTCCAATGGAAAAGCGACTACTGTTAACATCTTTAGTGCAAGTTTTACACTTTGCAAATTCATACTGTGGGGCCACACTGAAAAAAAAAAAAAATCTGTTGAACTAACATAATAAAAGTATTAAAAGCAGTTCCACTAAATAAAGTTATGTTTTGGCAACTCATAAAAATCATGTGCATGTTTCATGATCTGCTTATGTTACACTCACATGATTTTTTTCATGCTCTTTTAACATGCTACATTTTTGTTAAATATTTTTACTTTCCTTATTTTAACTGAACAGAGATATATCATATTAACTAGGGATGTCCAATAATATCGGCCCACCGATATTATCGGCCCGATATTGGCATAAAAACGTAATATCGGTGAATATTGTTATCGGGTTTTTTGCCTATCATTAAAAATCGATAAAATAATGCCTTGATTTCACCGGCATTTACCGACGCGTAAATGAAGCATTGTTTGTAGCTGAAAGAAATGTGCAGTTTTCAAAATTGTCCAGTAGAGTTGCCACACTGTAATAGACTCATGGAGGGAGGGAGAGAAAAGAAATAAATATGGCATTTTTTCCACAACTTAAGTTCAAGTATGTATTCTTTGCACAGACAGTGTTTACATTTTGAAAGCCTTGTTGAATTTGAGAATGCATTCAAAGGGGCATCACAATAAAATTAGGCATGATGTGTTAATTCCACGACAGGAGATATGTGATGTTACCTAAAATTAGTTTAATATCCCACATATATCGGCAGCGGTATCGGTAGATATCGGAATCGGAAATTAAGCGTTGGACAATATCGGCATATCGGTTTTTGGCAAAAAAGCCAATATCGGGCATCCCTAATATTAACCAATAAAAATTTAATCATTTTAATTGGATTCAACTTCAAAATGATTAACTAAAATAATTATCTTATGTTACTTTAAAAGATACCCTTTTTTTTCCACCATGGAATACTAGTTTCGCAAAGCCTGCAATGAAACCCACATCTTTCTTGTGCCACCTAAACACTGCACATTTTTCAGACAATAAAGTGAAGAAAACAAAATATCTTGAACCACTTTTAATCCAAAGATGGATAACAGAATTCAAAATTGTCAAGAACACTTTGGTGATAAAAACTCTAAAGCATTACAAAGATGCTGTGGTGGAGAGTATTTTTCATGTACCTCACAAAAAATTGTAATACTTGGCAAACAGGTCTTTAAGTAAAAATAAACAATAAAACTGCACATCAAAAATATACAGCACTGTGCAAAAACAAATCACAGCATATGTCGTGGCATACTGAAAGCATTTCCAACACTGAGGAAAACACCTTGAAATCATCAACAGTACTGTTCTTGAATTCTGGAGCTGTCTTGGTGCCCTCCTGCTCTAAGACCACTTTTAACTAAACATTACAAACGTGCTTTAGTAGTGGAAAAACACACTTCTTTAACTGCAAGAATGAAAAAAGTATAACACTGTTTACCTATCGAAAATATATAGTAACTGTGCAAAATTGCAAACGCTGAGGAAAACAAACTTTTCTCTGTAAACACTTTAAAAAATGCTTATCTGTCTTGACAGATAAAATGTTCATTCATAGAGTCTGTTCTTGAGCACTTGAGCTTTTTTGGAAAGAGTGGTTAAGTGGTTAAGTGGTTGCACCTGCACTGTGGTGGTCACGTAATGGCGGACAACTTGGCTGAAAAGTTGAAACTTTCACAGGCAGGGGGCGTGGTTTTTGGGAGAGAGCAAGACTGTTGTATGTCACAGTGACATGACATTTTCCTTAAGAGTGAATATCCTCCAAAAATGTGTAAAAGTCCAATGACCAAATCATGTTTACTCCTCAAACACAAAACAATCATGTTGAATGTAAAAGCTAAATTCATAAAAAGTCCACAACCCTCTTGAGGCCATTTTTGCTGGACCCCTTTGGTGGGCTTGTTTCAGCCCATGGGCCATACGTACTCGTAAAAGTAATCCGATACAAATGCACCGATACCACTTACAGCCGTGTGACATTCGCAGCAGGTACACAGCAGTGGAATAATGTGTGGGAAGTGTGAAGAGTGTGGAGATTTTTCAAAATAAATGACGGTGATAAAAGTAACGCTGACTGACAGTAACGTTACAGACACAGACAGATACGGACGCAGCGTTCTGTCCGTCCTCTACGTACATTCCATCCGTTTTCCAGGTGCTGGCGGATGCGTAAACAGAATGAGAATACCAGCGGGAGTACGGAGCGGTGCAGACCGCCGCCAACAGAAGTGAAAACGAAACTTATCACTCATTTCTCTTTTCTCTTCCTGCTGAAGCTAAACTTTTAAACCTAACCAGTGAAAACGCTGCAATATTAGTGTCACACTAGTGTTACCTCTGTCATCTCCATGTTTGTTATTACTGACTTTCTTCTTCTTCTTCTCAAAAACCTTTACTTTTCTTCATGGTATTTGTCCAGCATGGTTAATTCAGAGCGGCGCCCCCTGGTGGATTAATTGACAAACGCTCATTCCAACACATTAAATGTCAGTAGCAGCACTTTGTTCCAGTCAGACTAATGACAACGACAATAAAGCACATTTACAAAAGGAACTAAGAACTGGAATGGGATTATTAAGGACTCATATCGGTATTCGGTATCGGCAAGTACTCAAATGTAAGTACTCATTACCAATTATTGTCACATTTGATACATCTACAGGGTGGGGAAGCAAAATTTACAATGAACATTTAGTTGTTTTTTCTCAGCAGGCACTACGTCAATTGTTTGGAAACCAAACATATATTGATGTCATAATCATACCTAACACTATTATCCATACCTTTTCAGAAACTTTTGCCCATATGAGTAATCAGGAAAGCAAACGTCAAAGAGTGTGTGATTTGCTGAATGCACTCGTCACACCAAAGGAGATTTCAAAAATAGTTGGAGTGTCCATAAAGACTGTTTATAATGGAAAGAAGAGAATGACTATGAGCAAAACTATTACGAGAAAGTCTGGAAGATACTATTAAAGAAGAATTATTATATCATTATTTATATATTATTATGTTATTATTTTACTGGTTCGGCCCACTTCAGATCAAATTTAATTGAATGTGGCCCCTGAAGTAAAATGTACGGTGGCCCAGAGGTGCAACAGGCCAAAAAATTATCCACTAGATGAAAAAAAATTATCTACTACAAGAAAAAAAAAGAGAACAGCCTAAAAAAATTATCCACTAGATGAAAAAAATTATCTACTACAAGAAAAAAAAAGAGAACAGCCTAAAAAAATTATCCATGAGATGAAAAAAATTATCTACTACAAGAAAAAAAAGAGAACAGCCTAAAAAAATTATCCACGAGATGAAAAAAATTATCTACTACAAGAAAAAAAAAAAAAAGAGAGAGAACAGCCCCAAAAAATTATCCACTATAAGGGAAAAAAAAAGGGGAGAACAGCCTAAAAAAATTATCCACTAGATGAAAAAATTATCTACTGCAAGAAAAAAAGAGAACAGCCCCAAAAAATTATCCACTATAAGAAAAAAAAAGAGAACAGCCTAAAAAAATTATCCACTAGAAGAAAAAAAAAATCCACTAGAAGAAAGAAAAGAGACCAGCCAAAAAAATTATCCACTAAAAGAAAAAAAAAGAGAACAGGCAAAAAAAAATTATCTACTAGCCCAAAAAATTATTCACTATAAGAAAAAAAAAAGAACAGTTGAAAAAAATTATCTACTATGAGAAAAAAAAGAGAGCAGCCCAGAAAAATATCCACTATAAGAAAAAAAAAACATCATCCACCTTTTCAATTACGGGGGCGCTGTTTACCCGAAAGGTGCCTTGCTTTAAAATTAAGGCCACCACAAAAAATAAAAGGATAGGTTGAAAAATTTTAAGGCTTTCGGCTAATGTGGCTAATGCTAAGGAAGTACCCCACCGGAAGTGGAGGTCGTGCGCTAAAAAATGAAGTTATTTTAAAATATAGATATTTACATTAATATAGTTTGCAAAGCAGTTAAATGATTAAATACGGTTCCAGTGTCTGCTCAAGGTTAGGCATGGGCGTTAAATGGTTAAGGTTAGGGTTAGGGTATGGTTGGGGTTAGTTTTCAGTGGTAAATGGCCCTTGTGTGCACTGTGTGAAGGTCCGTTGCTAAGCTAATGCTAACGCGAAAAGTTGACGGCAACTTTGTGAACTACCAGTGCGAGTAAACAATTGTGTGATTACGGTGTTGAATTGTTCAACTGCCTGACATTCAATATCATTTTTGATGAATATTCGCTACAAGAAGTTCTAAAATTATTTTATTTTGAGAGGAGGAGAAGAGGAGCTTCCTGTGGAGCTCCACTATCATGGCATCGCCCATTTGTTGAGAGACAGCGAGTGCATGTTGCGGCACCGACACCTGGTGCCGTGGCACCACAGTTGATGCCGCGAGGTGCTGTGGCACCTCGGCTGGTGCTGCGACGTACCACGGTACCACGGCTCGGTGCCAACCACTTGCCGTGGCACCGCGGTACCACGGCTCGGTGCCAGGTACCCCAGCACGGCACCGCGTACCATGGCTCGGTACCACAGCTCAGCTCATTGCCAGGTGCCAAGGGACTGCGGTACCACGGCACACATCTTTATCTCCACAAAATGTCCTTCTTGATCTAGTGTTAGTGAAGACACTCCGTTTGAGTTGAGGAGGAGAGGTCTACCTGCAAACAAATGGGCGATGCCATGATAGTGGAGCTCCACAGGAAGCTCCTCTTCTCCTCCTCTCAAAATAAAATAACACAAAGTTGCCGTCAACTTTTCGCGTTAGCATTAGCTTAGCAACGAACCTTCACACAGTGCACACAAGGGCCATTTACCACTGAAAACTAACCCCAACCATACCCTAACCCTAACCTTAACCATTTAACGCCCATGCCTAACCTTGAGCAGACACTGGAACCGTATTTAATCATTTAACTGCTTTGCAAACTATATTAATGTAAATATCTATATTTTAAAATAACTTTATTTTTTAGCGCACGACCTCCACTTCCGGTGGGGTACTTCCTTAGCATTAGCCACATTAGCCGAAAGCCTTAAAATTTTTCAGCCTATCCTTTTATTTTTTGTGGTGGTCTTAATTTTAAAGCAAGGCACCTTTCGGGTAAACAGCGCCCCCGTAAATGAAAAGGTGGATGATGTTTTTTTTTCTTATAGTGGATATTTTTTTGGGCTGCTCTCTTTTTTTTCTCATAGTAGATAATTTTTTTTCACCTGTTCTTTTTTTTTTTTTCTTATAGTGAATAATTTTTTGGGCTAGTAGATAATTTTTTTTGCCTGTTCTCTTTTTTTTCTTTTAGTGGATAATTTTTTGGCTGGTCTCTTTTTTTTCTTATAGGGGATTTTTTTTCATCTAGTGGATAATTTTTTTTGGGCTGTTTTCTTTTTTTTTTTCTTGTAGTAGATAATTTTTTCATCTAGTGGATAATTTTTTTAGGCTGTTCTCTTTTTTTTCTTATAGTGGATAATTTTTTTGGGCTGTTCTCTTTTTTTTCTTGTAGTAGATAATTTTTTTCATCTAGTGCATAATTTTTTTAGGCTGTTCTCTTTTTTTTCTTTTAGTAGATAATTTTTTTAATGTAGTGGATACTTTTTTTAGGCTGTTCTCTTTTTTTTCTTATAGTGGATAATTTTTTTGGGCTGTTCTCTTTTTTTTCTTGTAGTAGATAATTTTTTTCATCTAGTGGATAATTTTTTTTAGGCTGTTCTCTTTTTTTTTTCTTGTTGTAGATAATTTTTTTCATCTAGTGGATAATTTTTTTAGGCTGTTCTCTTTTTTTTTCTTATACTGGATACTTTTTTGGGGGGCTGTTCTCTTTTTTTTTCTTGTAGTAGATAATTTTTTTCATCTAGTGGATAATTTTTTAGGCTGTTCTCTTTTTTTTCTTTTGGTAGATAATTTTTTTCATGTTGTGGATAATTTTTTTAGGCTGTTCTCTTTTTTTTTCTTATAGTGGATAATTTTTTTGGGCTGTTCTCTTTTTTGTCTTGTAGTAGATAATTTTTTTCATCTAGTGGATAATTTTTTTAGGCTGTTCTCTTTTTTTTTCTTGTTGTAGATAATTTTTTTCATCTAGTGGATAATTTTTTTAGGCTGTTCTCTTTTTTTTCTTATAGTGGATAATTTTTTTGGGCTGTTCTCTTTTTTTTCTTGTAGTAGATAATTTTTTTTCATCTAGTGGATAATTTTTTTAGGCTGTTCTCTTTTTTTTTTCTTATAGTGGATAATTTTTTTTGGGCTGTTCTCTTTTTTTTCTTGTAGTAGATAATTTTTTTCATCTAGTGGATAATTTTTTTAGGCTGTTCACTTTTTTTTCTTGTAGTAGATAATTTTTTTCGTCTAGTGGATAATTTTTTGGCCTGTTGCACCTCTGGGCCACCGTAAAAATTAGTTTGACAACCCTGTTCTAAAGCCTGCATGTGGTCAAATAAAAAAAAAACATAGATGAAATCAAGTCATAACTGAAAAAGAGTCCAAAACACACATGCAAATAAATAAAGAAACATGCAATTAAACCAAATACACAATAAAAAACAAACATAACAAGCAGTGGACAGATATTAAACTGGTTTTGACGACCGTTTTCCTCAGATTTACTGTTTTTATCTTGCTTTTGGACACCTTTTTTTTTTTTTTTTTTTACAGTGTATGTTGCTAATTGCCCTATAAAATGTGTGGCCTTTAATAAAGATAAAATACAGCAGTGTTATAGCTCATACAAGGACCAGCTGAAGCATTAGTGCCATATGTTAAAAAACAGTTTAGAAAATAGTACTCATACCGTTTAATGTACCTGATTTATGTGCCGAGCAAGGCCCCTTTTATTCCGAAGGCCTTTTATAGTGCAGTCTATAAAAGCCTAATTTAACTACAGTATTAGGTACAGCCGGAGCCAGGGTCCAGGTTCAAGATGATTTATGTAACGCCATGTGGAGATGAGGGACCAGAAAACTGCATGTAATTAATACAACTTTCATTGAGGCTTCGTACTTTTATACTAATCTTTAGCTTGAATCAGTGCGCTTCTGTAAAAGTTAATGCATAATATAGATAATTCCCCACATAAGAGCATCCATATTCCATTTAAAGTTTAGCACCAGGCCCTGTCAGAGATAGATGGTCATATGCAAAGCATCTTCTTTTAATTTTTGTCCTCTAAATAATTGGCTATGATGGAATTGATGCATAATTAATGTTTGTGTGGGGATTTCTACTATGGTTACTCCATCACAGGGCTATAAAAGTAGAACAACAGTACATAATAGGTAATAATAGTCATTGTCCTTAGGAGAATAGTTTCAGAAATGCTGTGTGGTTGCTCCATTTTATAAACCAGCCAGTGTCTTTTTTTTTTGTTTGTTTTTTCTCTTTTTGCTTTTCATTTGCTCCTGTGTAACCAATCAGATTTCGTCACAGCAGAATGGATTGAAGGGTGCAAATAAAACGATAGAAGCTGAAAAAAAAAAAAAAAAAAACGCTGTTGCACAAACTTACCCATATTCAGTAGTCGCTTTTTCATTGGACATCTGCGCAACACTTTACCAATATTTACTAAATACTGAAAAAACAGAAGTGCGTTACATCGGTTTTTCCATTAAATCACAAATGCAATGATTTGTTTATTTATTATTGTGAGATGACGCAAATAAATAAATAAATAAATAAAGGTGCATGTGGCTGTACCAAACTTTTTGGATTTAATTACTATTATCTGGTGCAAAACCTAGACATTTGCCACAAATTTTTGTCTTCCTATCCTTTTTTTCTTTTCTTCTTTCTTTTCATACATGATTATATTTAAGCATCCATATGATGTCTTCTATTGCAAATGTTTTTTTTGGGTTTTTTTGTATATTTGATATGAAAAAATGCTATATTTGTATTGTAAAATATGCTGTTCTAAATTAAATAAATTAAAAAAAAAAAAAAAAAAAAAAAAAAGGTGCATGTGGCTCTACCAAACTTTTCTGATTTAATTACTATTATCTGGTATAAAACCTAGACATCTACAACACATTTTTGTCTTCCTATCCTCTTTTTCTTTTCTTCTTTCTTTTCATACATGATTATATTTAAGCATCTATATAATATTTTCAATTGCAAATTTTTTATTTTTTTTTTTGTATATTTAATATGAAAAAATGCTACATTTGTATTTTAAAATATGCTGTTCTAAATAAATAAAGGTGCATGTGGCTCTACCAAACTTTTCGGATTTAATTACTATTATCTGGTGTAAAACCTAGGCATTTGCCACACATTTTTGTCTTCCTATCCTCTTTTTCTTTTCATCTTTCTTTTCATACATGATTATATTTAAGCATCTATATAATGTCTTCTATTGCAAATTGGGTTTTTTTTTGTATATTTGATATGAAAAAATGCTATATTTGTATTGTAAAATATGCTGTTCTAAAAAAAAAAAAGAAAAAAAAAAAAGGTGCACATGGCTCGACCAGACTTTTTGGATTTAATTACTATTATCTGGTGTAAAACCCAGACATTTACAACACGTTTTTGTCTTCCTATCCTCTTTTTCTTTTCGTCTTTCTTTTCATACATGATTATATTTAAGCATCTATATAATGTCTTCTATTGCAAATTTTTTTTTTTTGTATATTTGATATGGAAAAAATGCTATATTTGTATTATAAAATATGCTGCTCTAAAAAAATGAAAAAAAAAAAAAGGTGCATGTGGCTCTACCAAACTTTTCTGATTTAATTACTATTATCTGGTGTAAAACCTAGACATTTACAACACATTTTTGTCTTTTCTTTGGTGAAGACGATTCCGCTAAGTTTTGACTTATGTAATTTGCGCAGTGGTTGAAAAAACAATAATTACGCACAGCTGTGGCTCCAACAAAGACGAGGAGGAAGCCAGAGTGCATGTGTTTCTGAAGGAACTCAGAATGATGACTGCAAGAATTGATAGTCTGGAAAAAAACCTTAATAGCAAAGTGGACAGACTTTATAACTCCAGGTGAGTTCAAAAAGTGCATCCAATAGGGATGTGACGTTCATGAACGAATCGAATCTTTTGAACGGCTCTTCAAAATGAACGATGGGAACCGAGTTTTTGCAAAGAGCCGTTCATTTTTTTTTTTTTTTTTTTTTTTTTTTTAAGGAGGGAGTGTCCGATTGCCTGTCAATTTACCAACATACTGTTCTTGTTCTGAGAATTGCACTACAGTTCAGGTATTTAAGTCAATGCAGTGATTAATCACTGTTGTGTTTTGTGCAATTTTTTTCCATTTGTTTACACACATTTATTGTTGTTGTTTTGAGGAGGGATAAAATGTTATTTCATAAGAAAATGTTTTATTTTCTTCTTCATTTTTAGACTACAGACTAGTCCACATAATGTACTGTGATGTTTTCGGTCCCGTTCCAGCATTTGCCTAATGCACAGGTGTCAAACATGCAGCCCGGGGGCCAAATCCGGCCAGCCAAAGGGTCCAGTCCGGCCCTTGGGATGAATTTGTGAAATGGAAAAATTACACTAAGAAATTAACAATCCTTTTAGTTCAGGTTCCACATTCAGACCAATTCAATCTCAAGTGGGTCAGACCAATAAAGTACTATCATAAAAACATATAAATAATGACAACTCCAAATTTTTCTCTTTGTAAATGTAAATATTTTCATGTATTTACACTAAAATAAGTATACTTTTGCAAAAAAATATGAGTAACCTGAACAAATATGAACAACTTGAAATGTCTTAAGAGACAAAAGTACAATTTTAACAAGATTCTGCCTGTTACTAAATGTTTTGTGTATTTGAAAGTTTTAATGTACATGTGGAAATGATAAACTGAGGCATAATATTGTTAAAATTACATTTATTTTTTTCAGTTTGTTCATTCTATTCACATCTTTTGAAAGGATAGTTTGTAGATGTAAACATTTTCATATTGTAAATTTACTTTTTGCTCTAAAACGTAGAGAAAATATTGGAGTTGTCATTATTTCTATATCATTATGTTATTATTTTACTGGTTCGGCCCACTTCAGATCAAACTGGGCTGAATGTGGCCCCTGAACTAAAATGAGTTTGACACCCTTGGCCTAATGTCACCTCTCATGTCATGTACAGGGGTTGGACAAAATAATGGAAACACCTTCACCTCAAGATGATAATGCCCCAATCCATACAGCTAGAATTGTAAAAGAATGGCATGAGGAACATTCTAATGAAGTTGAGCATCTCGTATGGCCGGCACAGTCCCCAGACCTCAACATTATTGAGCATTTATGGTCAGTTTTAGAGATTCAAGTAAGACGTCGATTTCCACCGCCATCGTCTCTAAAAGAGTTGGAGGGTATTCTAACTGAAGAATGGCTTAAAATTCCTTTGGAAACAATTCACAAGTTGTATGAATCAATACCTCGGAGAATTGAGGCTGTAAATGCTGCAAAAGGCGGACCTACACCATATTAAATTATATTTTGTTGATTTTTTTAAGGTGTTTCCATTATTTTGTCCAACCCCTGTATTTAGCCCACACATTTGAACTAAGTATTCCTTTTCATGGTAAGATAATATTGACTTCCACACTAATTAAATACCTTTAAAATGTAATGTCAATCATCACATGTAGCCTATTTAGTCATTCAAACACTGGTGTTTCAAAATAATGCAAAAAACATAACAGAGCCAGTCTTTTGAACGGTTCTTTTCAGTGAACGGCTCCCATCAAAGAACCAAAAGTCCCATCACTAGCATCCAAGAAATTCAGGACAATACTGACTTGGAAACTGGTGCCCTTAAAACTGGACTGGATCAATGGACTCTATGCACCGCCCCACTACTTCCTGAACTACACTTCCTGTCTTTCATTATTGGACACACCGATTAATCCAGGTGTGCCTAATTAATCGGTAGTCGCAACAAGAAGTAGCAGACACACCTGGATTAATTAGTGTGTCCAATAATGAAAGACAGGAAGTGTAGTTCAGGAAGTAGTGGGGCGGTGCATAGAGCCCATTGGAGGGAAAGTTAAAGACGCATCATATAAATATACATAAATTAGATCCTGATGTCTCCATTGTTGTCATGGGTTTGCCTTATGATGAGCATGAGGATCTGACAGATAAGATTAGAGGTGATGGTGGACGGCTGTGCTTGTGACTAAACGCAGAGGCTGTGCGTAAAAGGCCCAGGCCCCAGTGTGGTGGAGGTGGAGTCTGTGGGACAAAAGGCTAACCTAAAGTTTCAACAGATTTACAGTTTCATTTTCGATGAAGTCACACATGGATCACGTCTTGGAGGAGAATTTCAAGGTGCATCTGCAGGATTTACCGAATGCAAAGGATTACTACTTGTCAGGGAATGGAAAAGTTCTCAAACGCGACACACCTGAGCCAACACCTGCAGCTTCAGCATGGAGACACTGAGGAGCTGCTACCGGTCCTGTAAGTTCATTTAGTTTGTCTTTAATACTGTTATGGAAATGTTCAACTGATAACCCACACACAAAGAGGAGGAGAGAAAGTTAGAGTTAAAACAAATAAATGCATTTATTGAGAAGTCAATCACAGAGAAACTCTGTAAGTGAAGTCTCCTTAAACAAGAGAAAACTAAAGATTATATAGAACCAAATCCAACCCCCTCAAACTATGATGTCATTCCTTACGTACATCATACCACTCCCTACTACTCCTTCTCTGCTCCGTGAAGAGGTCATGATGACCTCTCCACTCTAACCTTGCTTGGATCCAATCTGGAGTGCAGGCGCCATCCTCTATCTACACATTCAGACATTTAGGTGTTTGGGTTTTAACTCAAGGCAAGAACTCCGTTCCTGGGTTGGGAGTGTTACAGAGTGGTAAACATCACACATAATGAATAATGACTCAGCATTAAAAGAAGATGTACTAACAGTATAAAATATAAAGAGTATAAAACACAAAAAGTAAATTTTTCCACCACAATGCACACTGTAAGCCCGGATAAGTAGAGTTTACTCCAAAAATTTAAGGCAAGTGATTGCACTTAAATGATTTGAATAATGATCGACTAATTAATTGGTTTAAGTAGGTTCAACTTTAATGCTAAAAATATTGAACTTAAACTATTAAGTAGAAAACACTAAAAGACAAGTTATTTGTACTTTAAATCTGTTGTAAAATCAACCCCACTATCCAACCGTTCAACTCAGCATTTTAGGTAATCTGACTAATTTTCTCTATTGCAGCCAGATTAATTTATCATTGATTAAACAACTTTTTTTTTTAATTTAATCAAACTCAAAATCCTACTCCTGACCAAAATAGTTATGAAATTATTCAACTTAATATATTGTAGCATGAATGGAAGTTAGTTCAATGTCATTAGCTAGTATAGGAAGTGCTTTTAATTTGACAAAATATTATAATTGCTCTTATACAATAAGTTTTACATGAACAGTAAAGCCATTGTTCTTCCTCTGGCTCTGACTCATGGTGCAGCTCTACAAAAATACAAAAACAAACACAAAAAGGCCAATAAACACTGCCATACACACATTGAATCCAAATTAACACTAACACCACAACCCCGCTGAACCCCTGCACAGAAAAATAACACATTTTCAACAACATGTCCAATACCCACAATGCAATGCGGAGATAAAAAGGTGTGGTCATGACTAAAACTTAGTGATTTAATTCCATTCAACTTTAACTTTTTTGTACTTTCAACTATGTCTACAATTGAGTAGAATATACTGAACCTTTTATAGTAACATCATAAAACTTAAATCATTTAAGTGCATTGTAATTAAAGCATTTTAGTAAGTACAAATTCCTGGCTTACAGTGTGGATGAAAGTTGGGAAGAAAGTTAGTTGAATGTAAATTACCGGTACAAGAAGTGCTTTTAATTTGTCAGGTTATAAAATTTACAGTAAATAATAACCTTCATAGATGAACAGTAAAGCCATTATTCTTCTACTGGCTCTGACTCATGGTGCAGCTCTACAAAAATACAAAAACAAACACAAAAAGACCAAAAAAAACACTCACATACACACATTAAATCCAAATTAACACTAACACCACAACCCCGCTGAACCCCTGCACAGAAAAATAACACATTTTCAACAACATGCCCAATACCCACAATGCAATGCGAAGATAAAAAGGTGTGGTCATGACTAAAACTTAGTGATTTAATTCCATTCAACTTAAACTTTTTCGTACTTTCAACTATGTCTACAAATTAGTAGAATATACTGAACATTTTATAATATCACAAAACTTAAATCATTTAAAGCCTTTTAGTAAGTACAAATTCCGGGCTTACAGTGCACTGGAACATGAATGTCTGCACATGTGCATATTGTAAACTTAAAGGGTTAATGCTTCAGTCTCTAAACCCTGACATTATTTCTCTTAATGAGACACATTTGACTGGAGATGGAGTTGTGGAAATAATCTAAACAGACATGTACATGTAAAGGGCTCTGGTGGAGTTGGACTTTTGGTCATGAGTGAACTCTTTGAACACTTTAAAATGAAGGTGGTGGATAAGTCAGTAGTTGGCATTATAGGAGTGTATTTTAAACACCCAGTGGCGTAGTGGTCCCTGGAGAAGTGGGTGTGCTTGCAATTTTTGGCCCTTTTTTTTTTTTTTTTTTTTTTGTTGTTGTTGTTGTTTTTTAAAAAAAAAACTCCTTAGACCCAGGAAATGTCAGGAAAGTACAAGCTTTTTTGTTTTTTTATTAAATAAGTACCTATACTGGAAACATCATGATGCAACAGTTTTTTCAGGTGCAGTTTTTTAAATTTTTATGGAATGTCCTTTGTGGTGGACAGTGTTCTTTCCTTTTCTTTTTCTTTCTTTTTTTTTTTATTTTTTTTTTTTGTATAAAGTTGTGAAACTTGTCTACAGATGTGGACAGAAAACCTATAGCTGGGTCTTAGGAGGTTAAAGTAGTCCAGAAAAACAACGTTTTAGAAACATTGCCATGTAAGACTACACTATTTAGTTTACCCAAAACTCCATCTCTAGTATTTGCTCACTATTTTAAGAAGCACAAGAGCTGTGTCACATGGTCATTTCAATGTAGAATACACCTATTAATATAAGTATCTGGGATTCATGTTTGATAAATTCATGAATCTGAAGTGTGGAATTCAAATGTTTACTGCATCAGCCAGCAGAACCCTGGGTTCTGTCATAAACAAGCTGTAAGTTTGTAAAGGTCTTGGTTTTGGAACATATTCACAGTTGTATGAAGCTTATGTGTCCTGTCCTCAACTATGCTGCAGGTGTATTGGGGGCGGGGCTTTAGATGCTTATTTTCTTCACTTTTTTTTTTTTTTTTTTTTTTTTTTTTTTTTTTTTTTTTTTTTTTTTTAACCTTATTAGTAATTTTTTTGCTTATTTTCCACATTATTATTATTTTGTTTTTTCAGTGCAGAAAAAAATCAGATACTTTAATTCAGTGCAAAAAAAATCAGATTCTTAATTTCAGTGCAAAAAAAAATTGAATACTTAATTTCAGTGCAAAAAAAATTCAGATACTTAATTTCAGTGCAAAAAAAATTCAGATTCTTAATTTCAGTGCAAAAAAAATCAGATTCTTAATTTCAGTGCAAAAAAAAATTGAATACTTAATTTCAGTGCAAAAAAAATTCAGATACTTAATTTCAGTGCAAAGAAAAAATCAGATACTTAATTTCAGTGCAAAAAAAATTGAATACTTAATTTCAGTGCAAAAAAAATTCAGATACTTAATTTCAGTGCAAAAAAAATTCAGATTCTTAATTTCAGTGCAAAAAAAATCAGATTCTTAATTTCAGTGCAAAAAAAAATTGAATACTTAATTTCAGTGCAAAAAAAATTCAGATACTTAATTTCAGTGCAAAGAAAAAATCAGATACTTAATTTCAGTGCAAAAAAAAAAAAATTCAGATACTTAATTTCAGTGCAAAAAAAATTCAGATACTTTAATTCAGAACAAAAAAAAATTCAAATACTTAATTTCAGTGCAAAAAAAAATTCAGATACTTTAATTCAGTACAAAAAAAAAAAATCAAATATTTAATTTCAGTGCAAAGAAAAAATCAGATATTTAATTTCAGTGCAAAAAAAATTCAGATATTTAATTTCAGTGCAAAAAAAAAAAATCGGATACTTTAATTCAGTGCAAAAAAAAATTCAGATTCTTAATTTCAGTGCAAAAAAAATCAAATACTTAATTTCAGTGCAAAAAAAGTTCAGATACTTAATTTCAGTGCAAAAAAATTCAAGTACTTAATTTCAATGCAAAAAAAATTCAGATATTGTAATTCAGTGCAAAAAAAATTCAAATACTTAATTTCAGTGCAAAAAAAAATTCAGATACTTTAATTCAGTGCAAAAAAAATTCAGATTCTTAATTTCAGTGCAAAAAAAATTCAAATACTTAATTTCAGTGCAAAAAAAAATCAGATACTTAATTTCAGTAAAAATAAATAAATAAATAAAAAATTCAGACACTTAATTTCAGTGCAAAAAAATTCAGTGCTACAAATTCAATAGCATTTATAATTCAAAATCTAATGAGACAGATATACTTCCATACAAATAGGTCTAACTTTTTTTTCTCGTCGTGTAATTTGTGGATTTTTCCTGTTACTCTTGATGGCATTTGTCAGTGTTCTACATAAAATGAGACTCATTGTGTGAATCCCAGCATTTGAAGACAGCTGTACCAGAGGCAGACAGTCAGCTTTTAGACCCGTCTAAGTATCTGCAGTGACAGATGGTATTGTAACAGGGCTGTGTTTGAAGGTATAAAAGGCCGAGGAAGAACAGGGTGTACAGAGGAAGCAATCACTGCTACATAACAGTGACATGGCCCTCATTTTTGTCAAATTTGGCTTTAAAAAAGTGTCACTTAACCCACAGACTGCAGAATGAATCGCAAGTTGGTTCTTTCTTTTACCTCACTGAAGGAGTATTAACCAGTAACTAATGTGCTTAAGTCACCATCATCATCTGTTAGACCTGTTGACCCTCTGGTAGACACTTCAAGTCCTTCAGAATAAGGAAAAATGAATTCAGAGACAGTTTTTTTCCACATTAACCCATAAAGACCCAGTGCTACTTTTGTGGCAGTTTCCAAATGAATTTTTCTCTATTTCTACCTTTCTTAACTGATTTATTTCCATTTTAAAAAAAAAAAAAAAATTATCCTCTATATTTTGCATTTTTTTGGTGTAAATCATGTAGTTTCCTATATTTAATTCACAGACCATGTAGATGTTCATGAAAACTCAGAGTAAATTCAAAGTTGATTATATCAAAACAGAGAAAATTAAGAAAAGGTGACTTTTTCAGCAAAGAAATTACTAACTGAATGTAAAAATGAGTGTATCCATCCAGTGTCATTGATGCAGTTCCATGGGTTTTACTGGTGAGTCAATGTTGTAGAAGATGACGGTGTTTCCACGGCAACTACGGAGCCTCTGATCATCCAAATGGGTTGTATCTGATGACCATGAAAAGATGACAAACTGTATTTTACAGCAATTATTGACATGGACTGATAGGATTAGTAGATCAACAGGTATTAAACAGTTTAGATCAGTAGATGGTTTGTGTCACCGGTGGCTGTTTGGGTCTTTATGGGTTAAACTGTAAAAAGCAATAATTCTGATGTTTTCAACCACTTCCTTCAATGCATCCTCAAAATCACTTCCTTATAATGTGCAATAATTCTACAAATGTGAATTTATGTGCAATAACTCATGCAATAATCATCTGTTCTGCAATAATAATAATACAATATGTGTTCAATATTGATCAAAATATAAATGCAGT